>NC_135376.1:62240000-62582500 GCF_049243985.1 Paroedura picta | reverse complement strand
TCATCCATCAGGAGGCCTAATTTGAAGAGCATACCCAGACTATGAACCTGCTCCTTCAAGGAGAGTACAACCCTATCCAGATTGGGTGAACCCTTAAATCCTGGGTTAGACTTTCTACCCCCAAGCAGAACTTCCATCTTGTTGGAATTAAGCTTAGATCGATTCGTCTACATCCACTTCAAAATGCCTCCACTTTCTATAGTCTCCCTGGAATCAGCTGCAAGTGTGAAATTTCAAAACATTCAAATGGAATTCACAACCATTACAAAATGGTTACAAATTAGGATGTACAATTCTGCTTCAGTGCAGCAATGCATGTGCAATGCTTTGGAACAGCTTTGGGATACCCATTAGTTCCCGCCAGCACCACTTTTCTTGACTAAGTGGGAGCAGATTTAGTTGTTCAATTTACTATTTTCTACACTATTGCTGCTATCATCTGTCATTGTTTGAAGCAGTGAGGGAAAAGGAAAATTCAAATTAAGCTGTGATTACAGTGCTAAAAATGTAACTAAAAATAGTCATCAAGGAAATAAACAGGTTTCAAAATTGTAAAATGCATGGGAAACAAAATAATTACACATCCCACAAACCCCAAAACTTTCCAGGCAGATCAAATGCATTAACTAATATTTTTTTAAAGCTAAGAAAAGTTTCATTCCCCTCATCTTTACAGTAAGGGTACATCATACTCTGTTTACTCCAGCTACGTTCAGCACTTCCAAGCATTCATCACTAGTCATAAAAGCCAGATCTTCAGAAACACTCCCAAAAGCTTGTTTCCATGGTGGCCCAGCTGTCTATAGAAGAGCAAACAGTGGCAAACTCGGTTGACCAAAAGCTATATTAACATAGATTATGAAGTCAGAAGCTTGGAAAAAACTTGACAAACAAATTTGCCATGCTGTCTACAGTGACCTTGGTTGCCTGCCAGATATTAGAGAAGTATCATTATAATACATCTTAATTCTGAACAGGACCAATTGAGTGTGGATTTTTAAACATCCACCGGGGACCAGAAGAGGGTTTTTCTCTACAAACCTGAGGAAAGTCTCAAATTTACCGAAAAATCTCAACTCCCTGTCCAAAATATATTAGAAGAAGATACAACCTCCCCAATGTAGTAGAAACATCTGTAGTTTAAGAAATAAATCCCCACTGAGTTCTTTCAAGGCCACATTCAGAGATCTCAGTGTCCATTTCAGGTGCTCCTAAGCAATCAGAAAAGTCTGATCATGCCTTTCTGTAGATCAAAGGCAGTGGGGGAAAGACCATGGGTGGACCAGGAGACCAAAACAGTCCTGGAAACAAATCAGCCCACTTGGCAGATTTGCCAGGTAACATGCTACCCCACCATTTGGCCAGGTCTGGCAATGACCACCACACAGTTTGGCTGATTCCAGCAGTGGTCACCATGCCACTCATTGCCACAAGCCTCCCCTGGATGACTCACTACCATTCAATGTGGCTGGACATAGTGGTGGACACCAAGCAATTTACTGCCATACAAATCACCAGGCAGTGGCCCCTACATGACTCAAACCTGTGACTTGCTACCAACCCCAGTGGGAAATGCTACTTTGCACAACTTGGCTAAGCCTGGAGATAGCTATAGTACAACGTACCTGAACACTTTGCTACCACACAACTTTCACAATTTGGCTGGACTTTTTACAATTGATGGAAATTAAGGACTGGAAGGGGGCAAACAAAAGAGGGGTTGATTGGTGGGCAGGAAGGAGAAAAGACAATTGTGCGGGGAATGGGATATAGGGCAACAAGAGATACTCTTTGTAAGTGCTTATGGGCCCCTTGCTTGTCGATTACTATTTCTTGACTTCAGCAGATTTAAGTCTTCAGACCAACAAGAAATTCTCAAGTTCCCTTGGAGATGCTCTGTTTTCCTCCTGCCTACTGCAAGGGTTTTAAATGGATTTTGCAGCTGACTCCCTAGTCTTAGTGGATTTCACATTTCCATCATGTATGTAAGATTACACAGCTCTGGTGGTAGAAAGTGCCTTCCAATTGCAGCTGACATGGCAACCCTGTAGGATTTTCAGGGCAAGAGAGGCCTGCTTCTATGAGGTGACCCTGGTATCCCATCCAAATACTAACTTTGGCTGACCCAGCTATGTTTTTGTGATGTGACCAGATACAGCTAGCCTGCATCATCTAGGTCAGGGGTGGCCAAACTGTGGCTTTCCAGATGTCCATGGGCAATAATTACCATGAGTCCCTGCCAGCATGGCCAGTTGGCAGGGGCTCATGGTAACCATAGTCCATGAGCATCTGGAGAGCTGTAGTTTGGCCACTCCTGATCTTGGTCAAGTCTAGACAGTCCTACCTGCAACCAAATACCAGATCCTTATCCCTGTGTTCAGCCCATTATTAAATTAATTGTTTATGACTATACTAACATCAGCATCCTTACAGATGTCATACTGCAATCCTGAAACCTTGATTTCATAAAGGCTGTGAGCTTGGTACTGACCTTGCATGTGGAAACTAATGGTGAAAATACTACCTATCACCTGCTGTGCAAATAGCACATTGCAGCCATTTAACACATTCTGTCTTTGTTATTCTCAAACGTTACCTCCCAGAAAAATAGACTTCAGAACTAGCAATGTATGGTCCAGACAGCAACTTCTAGGGCAAGGGGGTAGGGGAAAGTCATGAAACCGATCAGTAACTGAATCATATTACATTGACTATGTTATTCACCCAAGTTTCACAACTTGGACTTCCAAGCAGTAAGCATTGTTGTTGCCAACTCCATCTTGGAAAATTCCTGGAAACTGAGAAGTGGTGATCAGGCACGCAGAGGCTGGATAGGGTAAAGGTAAAGGTAAAGGTATCCCCTGTGCAAGCACCGAGTCATGTCTGACCCTTGGAGTGACGCCCTCCAGCGTTCTCATGGCAGACTCAATACGGGGTGGTTTGCCAGTGCCTTCCCCAGTCATGACCGTTTACCCCCCAGCAAGCTGGGTACTCATTTTACCGACCTCGGAAGGATGGAAGGCTGAGTCAACCTTGAGCCGGCTGCTGGGATCGAACTCCCAGCCTCATGGGCAAAGCTTTCAGACGGCTGCCTTACCACTCTGCGCCACAAGAGGCTGGATAGGGTAGGGAGCTCTAATGCCATAGAGTCCATATTCTGAATCTGTCATTTCCTCCAGGGACCTGATCTTTGTAGTTCAGGAAATCATAATTCTGGGAAAACCTCAGGTCACATCAGAAGGCTGGCAACCATAGTTTCCCCCTAAATAACTGCAGTTGCCTATTCCAAACAACAGTTCCTCATTTGCCAGCCATGTTTAATTTGACGTGCTCAGAATCCTGGCTCATTGTTTGCTTCTGCTGAAAGCGCATGTGGTCTATACACACCCAAATGTTCCTCCACCTTATTCCAGCTGACCATCATTTCAACCGTCCTAATTAGATTTTTCAGACTGAAGGATATCACTGTCGATTTGGTTACTCACATGGAGCTACTTGGCTAAAGGAAGTAAGGTATGTTAGGAATGTTTGCTGCATCTGATTCTCCACAGGCTATACTGCATAATCTATCAAGGCACTCACGTCGAAGTACAAGGAGAAATCGGAATCAATATAGTGCTTATCATGCCAATCATAATAGGGAGAACCAAATCTAAATTGTCCTTGTTTGAAAATTGTATCCTTTTCCGAAAAGGATGTTTAAGGTTAAAGGTAGACTTTAACAAGATTTATTTAAGTTGTATATTGGTTGGAAATTAATTTCTGTCTTTAGTAAGTTGCTTCCAAAATCTGCGCAGACTATTAAAGGTGCAGTGTTTTCAACATTTCAAATGTACATTCAAACATACATGTACAAAGTGAAAACATAAGCAATAAAATGTAACTTCGTAAATGAAACTGATTGGGTAGCTTTTCCTGTAGTTATTTAGTTGTGGGTTTTAGAAACACTCCAGTTAATTGCTTCATGCATATTAAAGCTAGAGGTGAATAAGTGATCAGTGTTATAGGAATTTGGTTTAAATATAGTTTCGACTGCTGATAATGGATTATTATTATCATCATTAATATTATCATTATTTAATTTCCTGCCCCTCAGCTAAGATATGGTCAGTTTAAACTAAGATTTGATAATATATACTACATGATATTTATGCAGAACAGTTTGCATCCTGAAGGATACCATTGTATTCTAAACATTACATTTGAAACATTCTATTTAATTTTTATTTTACTGCATTGTAAAAAAAATAATTTCATTACTTACTTTGCCATTTCTGCTTTGCAATTAAATGCATGGTTTAAATCAGCATGACTTTCATTGACACTTCCCCCAAAACAGAAAAAAATTGTTAATCGTATTACGGATCAACCATGCATTGATAATAGAATTCCAATTGTGCATGTTTTATTTGGAAGGGTAGAAACAGCAAATCATTAGAAAGCTTACTGGGATTAAATTGGAATAACCTCAAGCTAGCGATGCCTCCAGCACAGGCTGGGACACCATAAATGATGTGTTGCTTGGGGTCTGAACATGGGCCTCTGGGTAGGACGGTCAAGGCTGGGCTATAAGTCAGCTCTAGTTACATCATTCAGAAATAAAACAGATGTTGGACAGCCATATTGGTCCACACAAAATCTAAGAACAAAATCTCAATAATACCTTTTATTAGAGCCGAGCAAATTTGTACAAAACACTAATAGAGCTTTTGACTTCAGCAGAAGTCAAAAGTTAGAAAATATTCTCAGGCCGTAAGTTTAAGGTCTGATCTTACCAGCATCCTTAGAAGATAGCAGAAATAACGCAGAAATGTTTCCTTTTTTACGGCTCAGCAACTACATAGGAGCACTGCACATTTGTATGTTTCATGTTTGTGTGAGCATCCAGAGGAATCATGTTGCTTTTCCCCAGTTTGGTGTAGTGGTTAGGAGTGTGGACTTCTAATCTGGCATGCCAGGTTCGATTCTGAGCTCCCCCACATGCAGCCAGCTGGGTGACCTTGGGTTCGCCATGGCACTGATAAAGCTGTTCTGACTGAGCAGTGATATCAGGGCTCTCTCAGCCTTACCCACCTCGCAGGGTGTCTGTTCTTGGGGAGAGGAAAGGGAATGTGACTGTAAGTTGCTTTGAGCCTCCTTCAGGTAGAGAAAAGCAGCATATAATTTCTTCTTCTTCTTCTTCTTCTTCTTCTTCTTCTTCTTCTTTTTCTTCTTCTTCTTCTTCTTCTTCTTCTTCAGCGGGCCAAATAGTGCCTCCTGGACATTCAGGTCTGAGCAGTGAAGAGGGGAAGCAGAAGCACTTTCTTCATTTGTGCCATCAAGGCCATTTGAATTGGGTACCATATGTGTGGAAACTGAGAACCTATAACACACATTGTAGACTCAACCAATGCATTCTGTAAAGTGCAAATTGGTCCTAATTAATTTGGGAGTTAGGTAACCACTTTCTATAAGAAACTGAAGGACTCATAGTTTGTTGAGATAGTGGCGTGGTTAAGAGTGATGGCTTCTAATCTGGTGAGCTGAGTTTGATTCCCCACTTCTCCACATGCAGCCATCTGGGTGACCTTGGGCTAGTCACAATCCTGATAGTTCTGTTCTCACAGAGCAGTCCTGTCTCAGTCCCATGCATCTCACAGGGTGTCTGTTGTGGGGAGAGGAAGGGACAACAATTGTAAGCTGCTTTGAGATTCCTGGTAGTGAAAAGCAGGGTATAAAAATCACCTGGAAGACACTATTTGATAGAAGGGAGTTACTGGATCTAACCCCTTGCAAAGGTAATCAAAAGTGCATTATTTTTTATAAGCACAATTTAGGAAGGTTTGGCCAGTCGTAACAAATCTTAAAAGAAATCACCAATACATTTAGAAAGAATGGTTTTACATTATTGGGGAAAATAAAAAGGCACTCCTTTCAAACAGATAGAACAGAATGCTGTAAAAAAGCTATATGACTGTTCATCATTCATCAGCCCTGACTAGAAGATCTCAAAAACGTCTTCCAGCCTGAAGGGACTTCTGTATCTCTGGCTGCCACTTGGAGAACTTAAATACAAAATCTGACACAGTGAAGCAGGTTTTCTTGTGGCAGAATCATCCTTATATTGAAGCGGTAGCCACAGAAGGTTCTGCCTTGATCATGAAGCTCAACACTGATGTGCTTAAACATTTCAGGAAGTGGTTTTCTTGAAGTGATATTCTTGAAATACTGAATCAAGTTACAACTATCAAACTGACATCATGTGGAATATGCATCCCAGAGACACCCTGAAGAAAAGACATGGAGCAAATCCCTTAGCATGACTATTGCCCAATTAGTATTCCTTTGTCTTAACAGCTGGTCAGAACAAGACTGGCCATTTTTCTGACAAGAATGAGATGCTCCTGATCAGCACTTAGGAAAGCTTGTGCTTTCCAAAACTTGTGTTTTTTGACACAAGTAATATTGCCCCATGCAACCATGATGAACCAGACTCCAAAATAATCTTTCACACGTGAGATGCTAGAGGCACTGGCATTTCCTTGGGCATTTTAATCAGGCCTCTTAGTTCCATTGCCATAGTCTTCATTAGTTAGTTCCGTCTGCACATCCCTAAGACTTGTGGGCAAGCTTTGATACTAGAAAGAAACTGCTGATGATATTGGTTCATGATATTGCCAAGAATCTTGGTGAGAAGACTAAGGCATTGGAGGTTATTCATGCATTCTCTGGCTGTTATATTTCATTTACACTTGTCAGAAAAGGAAAAGTTACAGAGGAGCATGTGTTCAGTTTTCAAAGATTTCACAAAAAAGCATTTGAAGGCACAGAGCTCAAGAGGTGTTCAGGCATAAGTACTATATGAATGTACAACTGCACCAGAAAATACACATTAATAAAGACAGGAAAGTGCTGTCTTCTCAAAAAAGACATATCTAACGTCTTCTAAAGCAATGAAAAAGGATGAAAAACACACTTCCATCTCTGTCTGAATGAAACTGGAATCAGAGTTCCATGATCATTGCTGTAATGTGATTTGTTGTGGATTTACATCCTATTGTGGAAACTGGGTTTTTACCCGGTGGGGTGGGGTTGTCAGAATAATGAGTGACTGTGGCAAGCAGAATGTTCCAGGTTTGAGTTCTGGCATCTCCAATTAAGAGGATCTGGTATTAGATGATGTGAAAGAGCTTCGTTGGAGCTTTGTTGGTTCTTATATGCTGCTTTTCTCTACCCAAAGGAGTCTCAAAGCGGCTTATAGTCACCTTCCCTTTCCTCTCCCCACAACAGACACCCTGTGAGGTGGGTGAGGCTGAGAGAGCTCTGATATTACTGCTCGGTCAGAACAGCTTTATCAGTGCCATGGTGAGCTCAAGGCCACCCAGCTGGCTGCATGTGTGGGAGTGCAGAATCGAACCTGGCTTGCCATATTAGAAGTCTGCACTTCTAACTACTACACCACACTGGCAGTACACTCACACAAAAAATAAAATACCAGGCATGCATAAGTATTACATTTTATTACAGGTATCATTTTAACATTGCTTACATTGTTTCACATTTTTACTTTTGCCCCATTCCATATATAATATTGGAAGACCACACATAAGTGACTATATTAGAAAATGGGCTCCCAGTACCAAACAAGGCCTTAAATATCCTACTTGGATGATCTAAAAAATACCGTGCATTGGAGCCAAATATCAACTTTTGATGTGAGCTATTCTTAATATGATTCTTAAGAGAAATATGATTATGTGAGCCACCAGAGGTATAGAAGGGTTAGTATAAACCAAAGGCTCTAGCATATCAGTCTAAAGCCCACACTATCAGCATATTTCATGTGCTGAGCAAAGTAAGAAATGCATATTAAAATAAAAGTTATATTTCATTTTGGAACTAATAAAAAAGTTGCTTCAGTAAAAATGATTTTTCCTCTTAGTGGCCAAATCTCATTTAAAGCAATTATTTGAGTCTACCTGTTGAGGTTTTCACTCCTGTGTGCTTTTTTGCAGAACTGGGGAAAAGTTAAAACCCCCCATCAATGCTATCACAAGTAGAATAGCTACTCTATTATTGTAGCTTCCATTTATGAAAGGCTATTTATTCCCAAAGCTCTACGCTCCTGTATCACCAGAGAAATGGCAATTGTAAGCCCAAAATTTAGTTTAAGCCCACAAATATATATATAAAATTGGAATGAAAGGAAATTGAAATGTCAGGGCAACTGGACCTTGCAGATAAAATGTGGCATATGAATGCAGAAAGTTGATGATAATAATAAAAGAATGCTCATTCAGTTTTGTGTCTCTTTGTTATGCACGCTATTGCAATATCTCTCTTTGTGTATCTTCTGTATGCGGGATAATTTATATCCTGGTAGAATCTGGTAAGAAATGAAATATGATTTGTTTTCTAATTCAGATTTTACTGCAGTTTAGTACAATGAAATATACGGAAAGGGGGAGCATGGTTGAGCTACAGAATTACACAGGATGAGTTGATTGTCACAGAATTCCAGGTGCTGGGAGAGAACCATAGAACTGTCTTCGTAAAAAAAAAAAAAAAAGAACTGGTTTGCTGAAATCTACCATATATATAACATTCTGTTTCCAAAGGTGGCTGACTATAGCCCCTGAGAAGGTGAAACAGAAGACACAGTTATGGAGATTCAGATTCAGTTTATTAGTCAGCCATTGGTCATTTCAAACAAATTAACATATACAAAATCAGTTAAAATTAAGACATAAAACTGATAAGATCACGAGGAGTTTAAAAGTTGTCAATTGAGTTCCTAGATGATAATAAAAGATTACACAGATAAAAAGGAACCATAATGATTGGGTTTTAATCCTGATTACACAATCTGGACCTAATTTTCCTAGCAGCAAGAGCAAACAGTGCAACTCTGTTGGTAACGTAGGCATCAACATCAAACAGTAGAAAAATCATGTATTCAGTTTTTGAGAGGGCTGAAGTGGTAGGGAGTATTCTTTTGATAAACTTGCTTCTTGGTTCATCATAGAGGGGGCAGTCCATTACATAGTGTATGTGGTCCTCAATCACTCCCCTATCACATATGCAGGTGCATTCAGATAGGGGGAGATGAGAGAACCGACTACTATGCACTGCTATAGGTAGAGATTGGAATCTTAGATGGGTAAATACCATCCTGAGTGTTAAAGATGGCAAACTCTCCAGATATGAGGATCTGCAGTGGATTCTCTTGAAATATTTGAAAAGAGGGACAGCTCTGGACTGAGCAATTATATCACCATTTAGTACTGCGTCCATTTGATAGATCCATTTCCGGAGCTCCTTCACTGAGCTTCCAGGCCTCATTAGATCATCCAGGATAAAGTAATGTAAGACTATACTATTTATGTATGCTAGATGGTTTCTATCGCTAATGGAAGTGAGCTTTAAATTTTAACTGCTGACGACATCAGAATTCTTTTGTGTACATTTCAACCAGTATTTCATGGTGATTAGGTTGACCTGTGCTTTTATGGATGGTAGTCCCAGTTCAGCCCTCATAACAGCCACTGGAGATCCTTTAGGAAGTGCTAAAATCCTTCTCATAAGAAGTTCCGGACACACTATTTTCCACCAATTTACACAATCCATAAAAAAAAAATTCTAAGGCAGTGGCCAACATAATACCTTGGGATGATAAATTCCTCAAGATAATTGTGTTGCCTCTTCTCATGTGAAAAAGGAAAACCATATTTCATATGAAATTCTCAGGCTACCATACAGAGTAGGACCACTGGTCCCTCTAACTCAATACTCTATACTTTGCCTGGCACTCAGTCTCTATAGAAAGACCATTCTCTGACTGTTTCCGCACTGGGAACTTCGCTGCCCCTGCTCTCATGCGGGAGCACAAATCCAGGGTGGATGAGGTACACTGAGCCAAATGTGGGAGCAGGAAGAGATGGGACAACTTGACCCAGCTCAAACTCCAGCCTGCAGTCTGGCACGGAGCTTCAGGTTTGGAAATGGTCTTTGAGACACTTTCACTGGCTATGCAAGGATTTAATTTTGATCATTTTGTACGAAAAACATAAACTTTACTGTTGGGCAATGGCTCCCTCCCCTCTCAGTGAATATGGCACATATAGTGTTATTGAAATAATTACATCAGGCACTTATATTTGTCAGTTTCAGCATTTTAAAAGCAGAAGATACATCCTTGAATAATAAGATCAGTGTGTGTTTTTACAAACAAACCCAACACCTTGTAGTGCTGTGTTCAGTTATGGGCACCACAACTGAAGAAAGATGTAGAGAAACTGGATCATGTCTAGAGGAGCGTTACAAAGATGGTGAGGGGTTTGGAGACCAAGTTGTATGAGGAAAGGTTGAAGGAGCTTGGTCTGTTTAGCCAGGAGAGAAGATGACTAAGATATAACCATCTTCAAGTACTTGAAGGGTTGTAATACAGAAGATGGAGCAGCGTTGTTTTCTGTTGTCCCAGAGGGTCAGACCAGAACCAGTGGGCTAAAATTAATTCAAAAGACTTTTTGGCTAAACATCCAGAAGAAGTTCATGACAGTTAGAACAGTTCCTCAGTGGAACAGTCTTCCTCTGGAGGTGGTGAGTTCTCCTTCTTTGGAAGGTTTTAAGCAGAGGCTAGATAGTCATCTGATAGAAATGCTGATTTTATGAATTTAAGCAGACTGCGAGTGGGTGGGCAGGTAGTTGTGAGTTCCTCCATTGTGCAGGGAGTTGGACTAGATGATCCTGGAAATCCCTTCCAACTCTATGATTCTATAACCTTGGAGCTTTCAGGATAGCTACTTTCAGTTCTTATGATGTATCTAAGCAGGCAGATGCACAAACAATCTGTAGCTTCTCAACATTGCCTATCATATTCCAAGGACCTCCACTTTTCCAGTCTCCCAGTCTAGCTTTTCATTTACTTCCAATTCTTGTCAAGATGGGAAAGTACATTTGTTTCACTTAATGTGAATCTTTCTTCTTGGTGGTCCAGAGGTGAGGCATGGGAAGGTGCTCCCCCCTGGAGGCAGGAAAAGTTGCTGATCTTTTTGCAATTCCTGATGGGAGGCACCATGATTCTTTGGAGGACAGTTGCAGCAGGTCTTAGAACCATGATCTTTGTGATCAGAACACATCTACCAGGACCACTTCTACTGTTAGAATTATGAATCACTTTGAATTAGCTGGGTGAACAGAAAGGCAAAATGCAGTTGGTCTGACTATGTGCAGCTTAGGACATCTATTCCTATGGGTTGAGAACACCTTGTTCTTGAGACTAATCTTGGTATTTGATGATTGTACTCTGAGGTGAATAGGTCCTCCTTTACATCGCTAAATCAGTGGCAGATCAGACAGAATGTTTACCTGTTCTGCATAGAACTTAGTGGGACAGGAACAATACAGAAAACCAATAGGATGAAGTTTAGGAATAACTTCTGGTGGAAAAAGACAAACCTGCATAGTAATTATTAAAGGTTCTCTGTCCAATAGCTCTCTTTCCTCCTTTGGAGAAGAAGATTCAAAGAAATAGGATTTGGTAGAATCATGGCCCATCCAAGGATTCCTAGAACTGAAGGATGATATCTGATTCTGCTGGAAGATCTAGCAGAATCCCTCATCTAGCAGATAGTCTATGAGGATCAACAGTATGGAGGTGAGATTCCCCACCTTGCACTATTGCACAAAAAGGCAATAGTCTCTCTGGAGGTCCTGGAAAATACTGTCTCTTGAAAATATTAACATCTTACATAATAGGATCCTACTTACAATTCCACAAGATAGAAACCACAATGGAGAAAGTTTGTGGCATGAGTCAAATTGTCGTTGGCTGAGTAAGGTTGCTTTATTAATCATAGCTTTCAACTATGGGTTCATGTGGCCATAGCTATCTGGGTTTAACACAGGTATCCTGGCTTGTTCCCTGGCTCACTGTAATGCAGGATACCATCCAGGTCTTCATGAGGAAAGAATGAAGGCAATGAATCCAACATTTATGTGTGAGCAAATTCTTGGTTTCACACATTCAAATAAACCAGGATATTACATTCAAAATGAACCACAGTTATGTATCAAGATGTGTGACAGATGAAGCCCAACCCACTTTATAATTAAGTACATTTTATAGTAATTTGGAACCAATTTCATTTTTTTAGAGACAGGAGTATTTTAAAATAATTCTTTATTTCTGGGTTCAGTGAAATAGTTGATCTATTGTTAAAGTTACAAAGTCTGTTGATGGTAAAAAAAGGTAGAGTGATATATATATATATATATATATATATATATATAAAATTAGTTTTCTGGTTTTCCTCATAATTACCCAATATTTTCAGAATTCTATTAGTAGAAATAGCATAAAAGTAAGCCATTTATACATTTTCAGCAGTTACCAAAATTTTAAAGGTTGTAACACATTTGTAGTTACATTGCAGCATTATTACTTTAAAAGCAGGCACAATGAAATTAAACACATTGTTAAGACCTATCATATATACAAAAAGTCTGTACAGAATGACACAACTGTAATCAACTCCATGTAAAATGTTATGTTTATATTTTTGTTTCAAAATGGTTTCCTCATTCCTATTTTATTACTTTATAAGAAAAGATGATCAACACTTCTGTTGTAGCATTCCTCGTAAGGGCTGCTCAGGAGCCTAAAATATGCTAAAATACAAGCAAAAACAGGTTCAGCTGTTAGCTGGATCACATTTGGTTATAATTTAACTTTAAAGAGTAATCAGCCAATGAAAGGCCAGTATCAATGGCAGTCCAATGCAATGACAGATATCTTCACAAATGTTTTTATTTTACTAATTCCTCTACTTCAAAGATTACACAATCACAATACTAAAACTGAACTCCTGGCATTCAGTCAATTTATTTCATTAGGCTTATTTGTGCCAATGCAGTGGAGGAATGGCCTATTATTTGATCCTCCATGATGCTACTCCTTAACTATAAATAGTTCAAACTTCTAGAAGCCAAGGGAGCTAGAAAAAAATAATATGTTGCTAATTAACAGCATACTTTTACTTTGGAAAACTGGGAGCTGGAAAAGTGTCCATAATCCTGCAACCTTACTTGGAAATGCTATCACTCTGAAAGTGTGAACTATTGCACTAAATGTTAGATGCTGCAGGCACACAGTGTACACCTTTAAAAATCCTCAGGGGGGACAAATGAAATATTACAGCTTAGTCTTTGGAGGTATCCTTTCTGAAGTCACTGGACAATCCCAGAGTCCACAGAGGTCTGTTTCCGAGTGGTCTTTGGAGGAGGAGGTGGTGGTGTTTTGCTCGGTAATGGAGGCGGCAGTTGCTAGAAAATGAACACAGAAGAAAGCATTTTAGTGAGGAACAAACTTCCCACCAGCTCATCAATTCAATTATAATTTCCTAAAATACTGTCATGATACTTAGGAAGAGAAGAGTGCCTTCATTTAGCTCCACTCCAACTTGGATCTTCTGATCACAGCTTTGCTGCTGGCTCTTAACTAAGTCTAGTATTTAATACTGACACTAACTGGTTTCTCAGGATTTATTAACTAATTCAGTGTTTCAGAAAAGTGTGTTATAAGCAGGTGTACGACTGACTTTATTCGTATGTATTAACTATTATAGCCCTAAGCACAACAGAGTTGAGAGTCTAATGCAGAAATACATTCTCTCCCTGACTTTTAGATCTAGCTTCCTGTTCTCTTAGAAAGGTCTTCTTGCCACACAAAAAAGGATGAATTAATTATTTTGTAATTTGCCACTATATATGCATTAAACTAAGATTCTTAATGCTAAAATATTTAGCTGCTAAATGTCTCGCTTTGAATTCAAGGAAATGACAAGAGCTGCTAGTTTGCTTAATCAAATTAATGACAGGCACGAGTTCAGATTAGACATGCAGTAAATTACGGACTCTCATAAAGATCAAGCTATATGGCCAATGACAAAAATCCATATTGTAAGGATAATGTCAAGCTACTGCAGAATTGCTCACACATGGCTTTCGGGGTGATTTTCAACAGCATCATTAAGTATGCAACCGACGTTACTTCTTGGCTATAGGACTGAAGTAATACTGCAGTGTTATATCCAGCAGAGATGATATCATCTTTCATGCCATCTTACCCCATCAAGAGAACAAACTCTCCTTTTCTTTTTAACAGCCCGACATTTTAATAGCTCCTTACTACCTTCCCCCCCACACACTTTTGATTTCTTCTCTTTCATCCTTTTGTACATCTCCCTTTTCAGATGGTATTACTCCTTCACACAAATCCAATGATTTTGTCAGATGGCTAACAGCTTTGCTTCTAACCAGAAGGTTATAAAAATGTTAGCCACGCTAAATAGCTTTAGCAATTACAATATACACGCATACGTAGTGTTTGCTATATTTCCTCGCTGCTGTCATAGGACAGGGGAAAATATTTGAGGCAGCAGGGAAAATATCACTTTATCTGCTTCTGTGATCTCAATTGTCACTTGGAGGCTTCCAGGCCCATCCCAGGGCACGAATGTTTATAGAACTGCTTGTAAAAATTCACAGTGATCAATGCCCTCATTTCCATTCAGTGGTTCAGGTAGGCACTTCGGAGCATGAATTACTAAAGAAGGTAGGCCTCATTCTCTTCAGTGCTGGGAGTAGAATACACACACACACACACAAAGGTTTTTTGTTTGTTTTTGTATATATCTGGGAATCTGGAACAATATTTGAAATGCCTAGGATATTGGTCAATGGGAACAGACATTAGGGGGATCCTTGATCTTTCTGCCCAATCATCTTACAGTCCTCTGTGGCTGTCAGAGCATGAGCAAAGAAGATACAAAGCAGGCCTTGCTGCAGCTTGACTCAATTTCGGGGTAAGATTTTTGGGGAATGCTGTGTGCTTTTACTGCTCTGGTCTGTCAGAGCCTCTCAAGAAAGACTTCCTTCTTATTCCATGCGAGAATATCTTTTGGACTAGTTCAGCCACAGTGGTCTTTTTTTTCAAATATTACTTAAAACATTATTGAACATTAAAAAAAGGAATGTGGTTCAAAAACATGTTTGGAGTAAAGGGTCATTTAAAAAAAGTGATTAGGCTTCAAAATAACGGAAGCCAGGAAGTTAAAAATAGGGTTTAGACTGAACTTTTAGACTTCAAAAAAAAAGTTGAAGTTGGGCATAGGCATAGTTTTACCCCATAAAATTAAGTTGTGTGGGTTTGCCTAAAAAAAAGGCAATGACAGGTCAATCAACCTCCATTGTTGGTTGACCATCTCCTGTGATAACATCTGATCTCTAGGCAACAGAGATCAGTTCATCGGGGGGGGGGGGGAACGGCTGCTTTGGAAGGTGTACTCTATGGCAGGGGTAGTCAACCTGTGGTCCTCCAGATGTCCACGGACTACAACTCCTCATGGGAGTTTGCTGCATTTGCTGGCAGGGGCTCATGGAAATTGTAGTCCGTGGACATCTGGAGGACCACAGGTTGACTACCCCTGCTCTATGGCATTATACTCCACTGAAGTCCCTCCCCTCCCCAAAACCTCAAGCTCCACCCTCAAAATCACCTGGTATTCCCCAGCCCTGAGTTGACAACCCGGTCAGGAAGACGGAAAATGTCAAGCGCAGCAATGAGTCAAACTCAAGAGCAAATTAGTTAGTTCCTAGACTCAGAGTGTAGTAGAGCCTAGTGCAACAGCTAGTATACTTTGAAGTAGTTTAGGAATAAGGTGACCAAAGCAGGGCTCTGGGGGAATGGCCAAACAGAACAGCAGTAGGGTGGAAAGGAGGGTTGCTGCTCTCCCATCCCTTGTGTAGAGGCCTGCTCCATAACTGTCTTCTACCACCCACTCTTCAGGCTGGGTAGTGAGGCTGTGGCGGAGTGTGACTTGTAGAGGTGCCTGAGGTAGGTGCTGACACTGAGCTGTTGTGACTCTGCAGGAGTGTTTCGGGCTAAACTTCAGGTATGAGAGTCTTTGGGGTGTTGAGTTTGCCCTAGAGACCAAGTGGCTGCTAGAAGAACTGGGGGAGGGACTGGGAATTGCTTTTTGGTTTCTCCAGAGTGCAGCAGGTCTTCTGATGAGAGGGAGGAAAGGCTGGAGGTGGTTTTAAAGGAAGAGATGGCACTGTACCATCTCAGTTCTTTCTCCCTTGGACATCTACTTTTGCCTGTCCAGATGTGGTATGTTTGCCCCATACCTATTCCAGAAGGTTGGTTCCAGAGCTGCTAGTCAGCATAGATTCCTGCAGGTCAGATGGAAGATGGCTGGGGGAGGGGGAGGCTTTGGTAGTTGCTGATAATTAACTGTTAATTTTAGCAATTATATGCTGGTTTGATTGTTTTATCCTACTTTTGTGAACCAATATAAGCCTGTTTATGAATAATAATAATGATAATAATGAAATATTCTCAACTTATGTAAACAACACATTGAAACCATGGTGAATTGCGGGCTATGACTCAGTTAATGCTTCAATCAGACATTAGTGAATTAAAACCACAGCCACCCAATCATTCTGTTACAGGGATGCTATTTATAAACAACAATAATAATCAGTATGATATTGTATTGAAAGAAAGCAGCTTCCTGGTTTTCGCCCACCATGCTAACATTCCATTATATTCTATTCATCATTTCAATCAGAATAAGCTCAACTCAAGTGTTCAGTATTTGTCCTTGGCTAGTTTACTGAATGAAGTGTCAGAAAATAAAGAAAAAGTATAACATTGTTACTAAGGATTACCTTTTTAGGGCAACAGCAACTGTTTCAGCAAAAGAATAATTCCATAGAGCTTAGGGGACGGGAGCTTATGTAAAACAGACGAAAAGTACATTTGTCGGAGGAGGAGAAATAGTCTGGGATAGAAAAGAATTCCTTTCAGATACACTGCCACTTTAGTAATACTATCTCTGCATTCAGTGCAATTCCTCCTGCAATATTAAATGCAGAGTTGAGGATTTTCTTCAACCTGTTAAGTTTGTTTTCTGGAAGATGGCTCAATATTGGCAGAAAATCGGCAGTGTTAAGGGCCTAGGTTTTGGGCACACTGAGTAGACGTACAAATGTTTTTGCATCCACACTGTAGTTGGGGGGAAAATCACAGTAAACCATTCTAGCTACACACCTACCAACTTGTTTGTTTGTACCCCTCAGATTCAAAGTGAAAAGTGGCATATTAGGAACAGGACTTTGAAATTATGCTTATGTATTTTATTTTTCTAAAAATGTTAACGGTATATCTGGTTTCTTTCTATTCCTTCAAAATTATATTAGAAAAAATTGCTATTAAACTCTCAATAGACCCTCAATAACAATATCACTTGCACCAAAGCATTTCTTTTTATAATAAGGCTGAAATACAATGCTGATTTCCCCACGCCTTTATATTAATTAAATATGTGTTTGTTTCAGTCATTTCAACGGTGCTCTTCAGGTTCTAAGAGATTGCTTTCTCTCTGAAATAATGATAGAGCCTGCCAGTTCAAATTAAACTCTATTCTAGGCAGATTTCCCTGAGTCACGTGGACCTCAGGGGAAATGGGAACCTTATGTAAAAGGCACATCTGCAACATATAAGCAATCTGTCCCTTCCATTTCAAATACCAAATTGCTCTCATTTGCTTTCATTCTGTATTAAAAAAGCAATTGCATTTAAAAATGTCTTGTTTCTCTTCGTGGTCCTGATGGAAGAGAGCACAATGTACAGTCGAGGAATAATCTGAAATGTAAGGACATTAATGATTTCTCTCACTCAAAACAAATTACAGCTTAAAGAAAAGCAGAACTACACACTGAAAAGCTGTGGAAGTTTAAGAGAAGCACACTTCCAACATATTGCTGAAGTTCACCACTAGCTGAGCACATATTTAGCTTTCTATAGTTAGCTGTTATACTTATAGACCAAGTCTTCCTTATGGCATACATGTGGCTCCTTATTTTTATTATCCACATTTATTTAATTGTATAATTTGATTTTCAAACAATACACCATTGGCTTTTTCATTTATGATTACGGGATCAGTGCTTGATTATACGGTAAAAGTTAGGGGGCCCTTGACAATATTCATAAGCCCCACCCTTCTGAGTTGCCTCAGTTTAAGTCCCTCTCACTGGTCGTCATAAACTGCATCCCCCCAGCTCTATTCCTACAGGGCAGTGTCTTACTTATTCATACAGAATGCATTTAATTATTAATAAAGCAAGAAGACTGCAATACTCCCTTTTACTTGTGAAAGGTGGGATTCAGAAGGGGAAATATCCAGTGCCAGTAATGGGATCATCCAGCTGAGACACCAACAAAGTGAAGATTCACAACTGAGAGATAGAGAAGATAGTACAGCAAACTCCTTTTGGCAAATGAAATCTGTTCTCTGCCCACTGAGAGAAAACAAGTTTTGCAGGGCTGGAACCCCTTATCCTGGCCAATCCTTAGATACAGCAAGATGTTCTACCTTTCCTACCCCTGATAGAGTCTACAGCCCAATTCTGTTTTTGCTCTATGTCACTTGATTGCCCTTCCCCAGGGATTCCTTTTCTCTCTCCCTGCTACTTATCAAATCCAGGAGTTTGAGAATGTACATCACTTAAATCATGGCTCTTTTAAATACTGACAGTACCTAAGACAAAATTAAAGAAAGGTACTTTATACTAGTCTAAATCAGATGGAACTTTATACTAGTTCCATCCTCAAATCTTTAGGAGCTTTACCACTTGGGGGGGGGGGGGCAGGGGAGACCTGGCAACCCTACCTGGGATCATAACTTGGGTTGATTTGAAAAGAGTAAACAAAGCAATACCAAGATGAAACCTGAACAAAACTCCTCAACTAAGTACACAGTTGTATAAAGACATGGTGGAAGTCTGGAATCTAGTCCCAAAGTCATTTATTCATAGAGCCCACGTTGTACCTGTAGATAACATAAAGAATTAAACTGAACCCTCTCACACACACATCATCACTCAAAATAATTTGAATTAAAGGTTTCCCTTAAACTTTGTTTTATGAAATTTGCCTCAAAAAGTAATTTCACTGTCACTACCAAAAATATTTTCATAAATACTGAAGTATTTATTAAACTATTATTTAAAGGGGACCACTGCCATAGGTTATCAATAGGGTTGTGCGATTCGGCCGCTTCGGCAGCCGTTCCCTCCGGGCGCAGCCAGCGCCGCGGGGGGGGGAGGGCGGTGCCGGCAGCGGCGTGACAGCGGGCGCAACCACGCAGGCACGGAATTCCGGTGCTGGCGGCGCCCGGAGGGAACGGCTGCTGAAGTTATCAACTTCATATTTATATGGTTACTAGAAATTAAGCCCGCTGTAAAGAAAAGACAGCGGGCGCTAGGGAGTTGGGGGTGGTGGGGGGTGGATGGAAAGAAAGAAGGGAGGACGAAAGAAAGGAAGAAAGGCATGAAGACAGGATGAGAGCAAGTGAGAGGGCGAGAAAGAGGCTGAGACAGAGAGAAAGGAGAGAGAGAAATGTAGGGAGGAAGGAAGGAGGAAGTGAATGCTGGGAGAGGAAGGAAGGAGAAAGGGAATGCTGGGAGGAAGACAGGCAGGGAGGTAGGTGCCCTGAAAGGGGATGGGGCAGGGCTGGAAGGGAGGGGGGTGAAAGGGAGGGGAGTCGAGTTGTGATGGGGGGAAGAGTTGGGGTACAGAAGTGTAGGTGGCTGTGAGTCTGGGTGCAGGAAGGCTGAAAGGAAGAAAAGCAGAAAGAGAGGAAGGGCAAAAGTGTAAGGGAGAGAAAGGGAGAGAAAAAGAGGAAGTTAGGAAGGAAGGAGTCAGCGCTCCCGGCCACCCCCCAAGCCCAGCCAGGAACTGAAGGAGTTTGCCGGGTTGGTGGGCAGGGCCAGCGCAGCGCTCCCGGCCCCCCCCGCCTCTGAGAGGCAGCCATGACACTCTGGGCCGCCTTGGAAGGGCTCCCCCCAGGCCTTCCCAACCACCTGGCCGTGACTTGAGGCCTTCTCCCGGCCCCAGCAAGAGGCTGTTCCTGGGCCCAGGAGAAGGCCCCCAGCCACCAGGCCTTCCCCCACAGCGTTAAGGCAGCCAGGCCGGGAAAGGAACAGATGTCCCTGCTCCTTTCTCTGGGGCGAGGATAAGCTGGCCGGAGGACTCACCGTGTCAGAAGGGCCCTGTCTTCTGTGCGGTGATTCCCCGGCTGGCCCAGGCGAGGCTGGGCCAAGGCCCTGGATTGACATTCGGAGGGCCCAATCAGGAGCCCTCCGAGTTTTTATCCCGGACAGGGCCTATCCTTTCTCCTCCCCTTTTGCCCTTACCCTTTTATTCCTACCACTCCGCAGGAGCAGTTTACAGATTACAGATCAGTTCTGTTCTTTCAGCCTTGTATACCATTATGCCTATCCATCAACCAGAGTCTTAGAAAATCAGCTACCAAGTTCCTGGAGAGCCACCATTTGGAGATCACTGCTCACAATCTAAAAGGGGTGTATAGTATTCTATGAATACTCCATGTGCACATCCCAAAAATCTTCTCAAAGAAAAGCTACAGAAAGATACAGTGATGTAACCAGTACTCTTTATGCACCAGTGGATGTACACTATATATAGTGAAAACAAAACTTTTGTTGCCAAAACACCGCATCTCTGATTAGGCTGTACCACCCTCTACAACTTTTTCCTGAGCTTATTCATATGCTAATTAATATTACCTCCTCAGCTGAGCACAACAGCTAGAAAAGAAGACAAACTTGTACATCAACAAAACACAGCAACAAAATCTTGAATTCTTCATAATATACAAAGTTTCCAGGATCATTTTCTGTTAACCTGGCATACCAAATGAGTGTGCAGTGCATGGGTACAGTATATTGTACAGTATATATGCACAGTATATTGTACAGAGATGCAAATCCCCTAAAGTGAGCTATGACACACTGATTCAGTTTCAGTAAAATATTAGAATGGGGGTAAAAATATGGGAAGCTATCATAAGCTATTCTTGCCAGCATTAGTTCACTTATTATGCACTGCTTCCTCTCTATGAAACATTCATCATCAAGCATTGTATCTACTACTGGAATGATGGAAATCAAGCCATTATTTGCATGTTTAGTAAGTATTAGAGCCAATAGTATATATTTAAATGTTCATTGTCTGTTTTCTTTAGTTTCTCTTCTTGATTTTGTATGCTAGGCATGCAGCTGATTTTGTATGCAATGATATGTATGAGCAGAAAAAGCCTTGTGGAATTCCTATATGTAATTGATCTTTGCAAGAAACCTAATACTCTATTTTACGTTCAGATATGCTATTAAGAAAACCTTTCACTGAACAAAGTTGGCTTTTCAACTTTTTATAAGCTGACTATGCATGCATATATATAACAATTAATTCTTCAAAATAGCTATCTAAAAATCATTGTGAGGAACTTATCAAGAGGAAATTATTTTCGTAAGTGCCTAAAATAAAACTTGTACACAATAAGGAGCAATTGCAATGAGCAATTGCAATCCCAATACAATTGGTCATGTTTCTATCCAACTATTTTCCAAAGGAACTCAAGGCAGCGTATATGGTTTTTCCCTCATCCCTTTTTTATTCTCTCAACAACATTAAAATAATTTATTAAAAAAACTATAAAAGAAATCATAAAAATAATTTAACAATTAATCAGTAACAATTCATCAGCCTTTATAAATAATAATGAAAATAAAACAGGAACATAAAAACAGCACAAAACAGCATAAAAACAGCACTGCAACCTAAAATTTTATCCATTATCCATATTTTATCCAGCCTCAGTTTATAAGCTGACCATAAATTCAGGTTTAAAACTCCTCAGTAAGATTTTTGTCTGGTTCCTAAAGGTCAGTAAAGCAAGTACCATGCATCTCTTAAGAGGAAGGGCATTATAGAGGCAAGGGACCACCACTTCACCTCTGCAGGAGAACAAGCTTTAAGAACCAGTCTACACCTCTGCAGGAGAACAAGCTTTAAGAACCAGTCTACTTTAAGAACCAGAACAAGGGTATAGCCATGTTTTTCTGCCACAGTTTTGTTAAAGTACTTCTTTCCATTATGTTTAATGATAAGGCTGATAACACCATGAGGTTGCATTCTGACAAGAGATCTATCAAGTTCATAATTGGGGCCCATTATGCACGGAGTGGAAGGTCTGCATTTGGGGTGGAATGGCGGCAGCTAAAATCACCAATTATGCATGCTGCAGGTGGCAACCGGGCGCAGAGTCAACGTATGCCGCCGAAAAAGCCGCATTAGCGAGATGCGGAAGAAAGTGAAGCTTCCCAGGACCAGGGAACAACCAGAAGCGGCTCCGGAGTAGCCGCGTGCATAATCGGATACTCTGGGTTTTGCCTCTGCTGCGTTCCATCCCATGCATAAGCGGTTTGCTTCGCTTCTTCCTCCTCCGCGTTCTCCATGCCGCCGTTTCAGCGGCCGTGCATAATAGGCCTGGGATGCCTATCCCACATGGCCTTTGTACATGGTGAAGAGTTCTCTTTGACTACACATACATAAAAAAGGCTATGTTCCATGATGCTGAACATAGCCTTTTTAATGTATGTGTGCTCAGAGCTCTTCACCAGCAGAAAAACTGGCTGGATCCAACTCTAAGTTTTTGGTTAAATGAATAATTTAGAGGAACATGCTGATCTGTAAAAAGATTATGGAGTGTCAATTTGACCACATAAGGTTTCTGGTTGATATTATTATATTAAGAGGAGGCTCTTAATATAAATTACCACAAGACCAAAGTCATGGTCTTTAGGAGAAGGCCAAAGAGATTTAAATGGAACATCCATAATATTCCCATTGAACAAAGCAGCTCATTCAAATACCTGGGAGTGACCTTCACTGAGACACTGAGATGGAACAACCGTTTAGCCTTAATTAAGGCCTCCTCTCTTAAAATAACTGGGGCCATACTAAGATTCTATGCATCTAAGGGAGGATTTCTTATTGATCCAGCAATAAAACTATTCGTAGCCAATGCTTTACCCCATCTCCTTTATGGTATCGAAGTCTGGGGATGGAGGGATCATCCGATTTCTAGTTTGGAAGCGATTCAGAATCACTTCCTTAGATGTATTTTGGCCTTACCCAAAGGAACTCCTGCCGCACATATGCGTGCAGAGGGCTTCCATCGATCAGGGCTCGAGTCCACTTAGCTTTGGGCAAAATTTTGGGCAAAATATATGAAAAACACTACCAATTTAATATTCAACCAATGTTTTGAACTAACCTTGAATACTGATCCTTTCCGACTTGCCAGTTATTTATTTATTTATTATTTATTTTATTCGTATTTTTATACCGCCCTCCCTGAAGGCTCAGAGCGGTTTACATATAACTGAAACTATACATAAAACCATACATATAATAACATTCATATTATTAACTGGTATAACCAGGTAACAGTATAACATAACACAACATAACATAACAGTATAACATTGTAACAAACAGTGGTAACTGTTTATGATAAAATACAATCACGGTATTCCATCCCAGATGATTTATTAAGAGCAGAAATTGATGGGTCTAATCTGAGAGATTCGATTTTTAATACTGATGCCATACTGGATAGACAAACAATAATAAAATCTAACTTTTCTCCTTTGTTTAAACTATTCAAAACAGTCCATCTCAGATCAGACTATTTAGTAACCATTTCTGTACAAAAACTTCGAATGGCGTTTGCTCATTTACGCTTTCAAGTTATGCCATCAGCCCTACTCTCAGGCCGTTTTTCCGGTGTACCTTTTGCCCTTCGCCTATGTATTTGTGGAGAACCTGCTGTTGAAGACCTTTATCATTATGTTTTGGATTGTCCACTATACTTGGAGCCAAGAACCAAATATATTGAGAGATGTTTGAGTGGCCAGAACTTCCCTGTGAATTTGGACAAAATAGTCTTTTTATTATCGGATACCAACCCCCTAATTAGTTATAATGTTTCACTAATTTGCATTAGCTGCAAGGAAAATTCGAGCCAAATTTATGTCACCAGAGAGCTAGAAACCTGAATTCTTATTGTCTTTTATTATCTATGGACTACCGCATGTATTGTTCTAATTCTTTTACTGTTTTTATATCAACTGATATGATATGGATCGCATTGTAATGGCCTATGGCTGGAAACAATGAAGTCTTATGTATGTACATAAGGTTTCTGGCTCCTGAATCCTCCCACAAAGTAAAGCTTAGACTAGTTAATTGGTTAAATTTGTTATGCTGTAAATTTATGAAAAATGAAGGGGGGAAGTCATAAGGAAAATGGGACATTCAGAATGGTATGTTGACTTTCTGTTCAGCAGTTTGACTACCTCAGACTGCTATAAGAACAATAATTGTTTCTCAGGTTTTTCAGCATATCAGTATTTACTGTCCTTAACATCTGCCCTTTTATTTTCAAGTCCAGACATAAACTTCATCTGAAAATAAAAGAGTTCTTTCTCGTTGCATAAGTCTAAACTTCTAATGGTAAAGAAGCAAATATATAAGAATCGCTTAACACCATGTCAGAAACAGATAACCCAAGATCATAACTGACACTTTCTAAGTATCAGGAGCCAAATTTTGCTCAAATATTGCAGTGCTCTATTATGCAGAGTAGCAAGATTGTTTGCCTCACAGGAAACTGCCTCACAGGAAACAGAATGCCTGGGAAACAAAACTCATACATTAGAGGTTTTCTGAAATGTACTTTATTTCCTCTGCTGAAATAAGATTGGAAAAACATAAAATCTAAGTTGTTGCTGGGACTCTCGTCTGTCTTTTTAACAGCCTCCATCAGCCTGTCTAACAATACTTTGCTTTATATATAGCTTTCACTACACAATGAATCTGTGTCCACATAGAATGAGTTCACCATTCCGTCACGCTCTAAGAAAAAATCTGTGGTGTACCAGTACAAGAGATCAGCAACTGGAGACACTAGACCTAAGGAGCAGCAACTGACTTCATATTTGCTAGTCGCAAGGCCAAATGGGAGGAACGGCATGGCAGAAATAGGACTTTGACTAGTAGATGCTGGTCTCTGCCATGCCTCTACCCGCTTTCTCTTTGGACTTCCAGAAAAAGCAGTAGCTGAACAAAGCAATACAAATTATAAAAAGGTAAAGATATCCCCTGTGCAAGCACCGGGTCATGTCTGACCCTTGGGGTAACGCCCTCTAGCGTTTTCATGGCAGACTCAATACGAGGTGGTTTGCCAGTGCCTTCCCCAGTCATTACCGTTTACCTCCCCAGCAAGCTGGGTACTCATTTTACCGACCTCGGAAGGATGGAAGGTTGAGTCAACCTTGAGCCAGCTGCTGAGATCGAACTCCCAGCCTCATGGGCAAAGCTTTCAGACTGCATGTCTGCCGCCTTACCACTCTGCACTACGAGAGGCTCTTGATACATATTATTATATATCACTAAAAGAATAAGGTCCTTTCCACCCTAGGTGCAAAGCTTACCCTCTGTGGTACAGGTGGGGATGTGGCAGGGCTAACGGATTCCTGGCTCTCCATGAGACATCCATAATCTGCCACACTGCCTTTCACAGGCAATGGAGGAGGAATGTCTGTCGTTTCCACACTATTCATGCCGTTTAGTTCTAAACCTGAAAACAAATACATCTTTTATAATGAATGGACCACTTAAACCAATCTTCAAATTCATAGCAATTTTCATGTTCTAATATTAAGGAAAAGAATATACAGGTAACTCTAGCAATTCAATAGTAATTTGCTGCCTGAAAGATAAAGAAATTTATCAAGTAATGTATGATGGACTCAAAATGGTGAGAGAGTTGGAAAAGACAGATGAATTAGTTTATACAGTGTATCTTACCTTGGCTAACTGCATGTTAAAATATCAAATATCAGGGGATTCAAAACCAAAATACACCACCAACAAAGAAGCACCAGTGAGGCTGACAAAGTGAACAAAAAGGCAGACCAAGATCAACAATGGACTAAGCTCTCCCCTAATGGAAGAGGGAACAAAAGGCCAAGCACACTGGAAAGTTTTGTTTATGAGGATCTAGAAATAGTCACTAGATAACTTTTCAGGGCTACTAAGCAAGGGCAAGGCATCCCCTTCACCAACCTCTTCGACACCCTTTTCGGTCATGTTGTACCTAAAGTCATTGTGTATTCACAGCAAATTTTAAAGACTGTATCTTGGATATGACATTCACCAAAGCATTGCAAACAAGAGTAGCAGATCAGAAAAAAATGAGTGTGTTCCTGAGCTATGCTCACATGTAGTCAAAGACACCCTGCTTTTGTGTGTGAGGAGGGGGAACCAAATGATCCCCCCACCTTATTACTAAATGGTACTCAAAGAGACTGGGGAGATCTAGGTACCAGAAAGAAATCCCTGGATTGAGATATTTAACTTGCAGCATTAAAAGTAGTGCTTGCCATCCGCAATCTCTCCTGTCCCCAAGCATTCTTAATAAGAAAGTTGTGCCAGATTGTTCCTTTAGTGATATGTGTCTACTTAATATTCACAGCTCATTCCAAATCTTGTAGCTCATTCCTCTTTAGTCAATACTGAAAATCCAATGATGTTAAAAGTTTATTTTCTACAATATATCACAATATAATGGAACACAACTTTATTTACTCTTCCACATAAAGCCTTTCAGGAATTTAATGCAGAAATGAATTTTATAATTAGCCACATATCTTTAATGAAAAGTTTCAAAATTACTATAATTATATGAAATTAGAAATCACTAGTTGTTTGAATAAATAATCCATTTAGGGAGAAAAAGATATAATAATATTTTTCTAAACTTAGTACAAATTAACATGATGTCTCCTCATGGTTCAAAACACATGCCGTCATAGGTCTAGTATTTTTAGATGCCCACCTACCCTATCTAGGTAGCCACAAACATAATTTATACTGCTTTTTAAAAACTGAACTGAGAATGCCTATAACCTTCTTTAATTCAAAAAAGTCAAGAGTTCTGCCAGGTTGGGGATTGAATTTGTGACAAACTATTTTATGAAGAAATGCTTGATACACTAGGAACCTACCACACTCAGTGGTTGTTTTCTCAAAAATATATCATAGCAAGGGTATCTAGGACGTGAAAAAGTGTTCTGAGCTTTCCACAAGTACAATTAACAAACACTGTCACCTGCTAATTGGTTGTTCTTATTTTCTGTCTTATAAAAAAATAGGAAGGAATTAAGAGATTCATGCAGTCACAGGATAGTTTATTTATTTATTATATTTATATACTGCCCTCACTGAAGCCTCAGGGCGGTTTACACAGAACAGGAACAATACAGATAGCTCAGTAATTATGATAATAATACAATAGTAGCAGTAGGCAATATATTAGAATAGTAGAACAATGGGAAGAACCTTGAATCAACTATGGCATACTGATGGCCCTGTGGGTTGGACAGACAGGCAGTGGTTTCCATAGGAGGGAGGCTTGGGGGCCAATGTGGGGTGATTGGCTCAGGTCAACTTCAGCCAAGTGTGGGACCTGCATGGTGTTGCTGTGAGGACCCTGGCTGCTGCATTCTGGACCAGCTATAGTTTTTGGATCAAGGTTAAGGGCAGGCCTGCGTAGAGTGAGCTCAAGAAGATGTACCCTAAAGAAGCTAAAGCTTACATTGATGAGGGGACTGCTTTATGGAACATTTCCATGTAGAAGGACCCTAATTTGATACAAATAACTGGAGAACCACCTGGCATCCACCACCACATGTCCAGAGAGATTCCTGGCATCTTCTGCCACCAGCTCTAAAGGTTTTATTTGGAGGGGATTTAACCCCTTCTCGTGTATTATTTTTGTGATTTCAGATTGTTATGCACATTGGAGTTCCTTCCAAGTTTGCAGGAAAACCTTTTTAGTGTTGGTGTGGCCCCAATCCCCAGATGGTGGCCATATTAGATATTAGATATATAGATGATATGATTTAATTAATATGATAGGAAAGTTCTTTGTGGCCATATGCACATATTTGGTAAACATAAAGTTGCAGTGGAATTACTTGCCCTATTCTGCATATATTTATTGAGGGACACAAAATAAAACACCACTTCAGGCCAATCTACCATGCTAAGAAAATCAGGCTGTATTATGTAAACTAAATTGTGTTGCCGTAATCATTCTAACTCTGATTATGTTTTTATTAGTCAATCTTAACTTTTGTCCATTTTGGAATTTATGTTTTCATTTTATTTGATGTCTTTCGTATATCTGGTATATTTGGTAGGATTGTGATGTCCAGTGGCTAATGCAATAAAACTATTCTGAAGTTCTGAAGTACCATTCAGGTGCCCTAAATTCAATTAACCCCTCTGTTAAAATACCCTTGATAACCATTAATTGATTTTTACTGTCACTATTTATGGACATTTGTTGGGGCTCATAATCTTATTCTGCTTTAGTCTGCAACTTTAAGGCAGTAACAATCTACTTTAAAAAACAGAGATTGCATATATTAATTTAAGTTGTGAAATTATTTCATTCAGCAAACGTTTTGTGAAGACTTCTGCTTAGCTTTCTAGAATAAAACGGCATACAGGAGGTGCCATAGGAATGACTGTAGAATGGCTGACACAGGAATCATTATATAAAATAAGCTGGATCCTTCCTGTTCTAAGCAAGGTGGTCTTGTTCCAATTGAGCAACACTCCTTGCTCGGGAGGTCACACCCTGGAAATGTCTCTTGCTTAGCTAATTACTCAGCTGAACACAAAGCATTAGACATATCACACAGTGACTGTAATTTGGTGGGACGAGATATCAGAATCACACTTTTATAGAGAGACTTACTGGACTGCAGACTGAAAGAAAGCTTGGTCCTTGGAGTGATTGGTGGAGGGATGGGCTGAGAAGGTGGTGATGGAGAAACAGAAAAACGTTTTTCACTTCCCATGACGTTAATCACTTGGCTCTTTGGTCTTTGTGGTCTCAGAGGACTGATCTGCATTGGATTGAAAAGGAAAAGTTGGACCAATTTGAAGTCTACCTTGCACACAAAGAGCGGTTAGCACGAGGATATATCACTTGCTCTTGTAACGTAGCTGGATATATTAAGGAGGAAACATTTCTTATTGAGCTGTTGACCTTGTGATAAATGTGTTCCTAGATGTACAATGTAACATCACAGCGATAAGAAAAAAGTTTCCATTTCAATGCAGTAGTGCTCAAACAAATATCCTTGGCTTGCCCTTTCCTAAGCATTATTTTGTGCCCTAGAACTTGCACTTAATTTTTAAAGTATTTTGAAGTTTCTTTTCTAGTTTTCTGCAATATCATGACATAGTTATCTTTTCTCAGTTGTTTTCTGTTATGACCTAAAGAAGAAAAGACAAATAGTATGAATCTTGTTTATAAATAGTTCTATTTTTATCTCCAATAAAACACACAGCATTGATTTCTCTCATTCAAATCACAGGGCATTAAACCATTTTTGATGTAGGTAAATATCACCAGCACAAATCTAATTACCACCAAACCACTGATATTTGTTTGATCTAACTAGAGATCAAATTGCCAACATACGCTAGATCATGGAGAAAGCTAGGGAGTTCCAGAAAAAACATGTACTTCTGCTTCATTGACTATGACTTTGATTGTGTGGAGCACAACAAATTGTGGCAAGTTCTTAAGGAGATGGGAATACCAGAGCATCTTATCTGTCTCTTGAGAAACCTCTATGCAGGTCAAGAAGCAACAGTGAGAACCGGGCATGGAATCACTGATTGGTTCAAAATTGAGAAAGGAGTTCGGCAAGGCTGTATATTGTCGCCTTGCCTATTTAACTTGCATGCAGAGCACATCATGAGAAAGGCAGGGTTATATGAGTCACAAATTGGGATCAAGATTGCAGGGAGAAATATCAACAGCCTCAGATATGCAGATGATACCACTCTAATGGCAGAAAGCGAAGAGAAACTAAAGAGCCTGTTGATGCGGGTGAAGGAGGAAAGTGCAAACTCAACATCAAGAAAACTAAGATCATGGCATCCGGCCCTCTCAATTCCTGGCAAATAGATGTGGAAGAAATGGAGGTAGTGACAGATTTTCTTTTACTGGGCTCCAAGATCACTGCAGCAAAGAAATTAAAAGACTCTTGCTCCTTGGGAGGAAAGCTATGGCAAATATAGACAGCATCCTAAAAAGCAGAGACATCACCCTGCCAACAAAAGTGCGTCTAGTCAATGCTATGGTATTCCTAGTTGCAATGTATGGCTTTGAAAGGTGGACCATAAGGAAGGCTGAGTGTCAAAGAAGTGAGGCTTTTGAACTCTGGTGCTGGAGAAGACTCTTGCGAGTCCCTTGGTCTGCAAGGCGAACAAACCAGTTAGTCCTAGAGGAGATCAGCCCTGACTGCTCCTTAGAAGGCTAGATCCTGAAGATGAAACTCAAATACTTTGGCCACCTCATGAGAAGGAAGGACTCCCTGGAGAAGAGCCTAATGCTGGGACGATCAAGGGCAAAAGAAGAAGGGGATGACAGAGAATGAGGTGGCTGGATGGAGTCACTGAAGCAGTAGGTGCGAACTTAAATGGACTCCGGGAAATGGTAGAGGACAGGAAGGCCTGGAGGATCATTGTCCATGGGGTCACGATGAGTTGGACATGACTTCGCACCTAGCAACAACAACAAAAATCCTGACCCCTAGTCTATTCTTAAATGGATTAGATATTGAAATAATTCCCAATCTCTCCCCCCCCCCAAAAGCATCTAAGGGATAAATGGTACATACACAGTAGTCTCTCATGGCTTCCATATCAACAATATTGGTACCTGAGGTGGTGTTCTGCCATAGAAAGGGTGCACTATAAAGATACAACTCTTAGGACTTCCTGAAATAACTGTAGGAGTTCCTTCTACTCTGAAGTATTGAAAGTGATGCACAATTTGGTCAAAGGGGCAGGTATCAACTTTCACTTCCTGTGTCTTCTGGTGGGGGCATGTATCTCAGTACCTCAGTTCAGAATCTTCCAAAGCTGTTTAATTACAATTTTAATAAAGTAAGCAGGAGAAAACAGGAGAACGTATATAATGTCAACAGATGCAACAGTGTATGAGAGGAAATGAACTGGTATCTGGATTTCTTAATAGTTTGGAGTCTCTTGGCCTAGAGCCTTAGCGATGTAGAAAGACCCTGAGTGTATCAAGTTCTTTCCCTCTTCCCTCTTCTAGTGTAACTGGGATTAGAGCAGAAGAGGGAAAGACTGACTTCCTGCAATGGATGAAAGTAAGAATTAGCCTTGGGATGAGTCTGTTCTCAGAATGTTTCCCCTTATGCAAAGTTCCATCCAGGTTAAAAATACCTCTATGTCCTACTCAATGAAGTTATTGTTTTCAGAAGAAAAACACTGAACTTCAGGAATTTCAATGAGACCTCCGACTGCTGGGTAGTATTATGTGGAATAAGCATGATGAAAATGAAAATTACTGGGGGATTGAGTTGGGTTACTCTTCTAAGAGCCAAATTACACCTTCACAGCAGCTGTGAGGAATGGCTTTTTAAAAATAAAGTAGAGCTCAAACAGGCTCAGAACACTGCTGCAGCAGGAAGAAAGGCTCCTGTCATCCCACCGAACCATTTCCCCACATTAAACAGGTTTTTTTGGGGGGTGGGGTGGGGTGGAGACAAGTTCCCTATTTTTGCTGCTCCACATGGAATATTTCGTGCACATGAAGCAGTAAAAACTGCTTTTTACTGTTTCAGTAAAAACTGGTAATAATTTTATTTATTTTATATTGATGAATCAAATGAGTAACTGGAGCTAATTTTTTTTAATCCTATACTACTGAGTAAATGTTTTAGAGGAGTTTTATTATTAAATTTTAAATTTGTAACCTGCAATTTTAAATCTTGAAGAGCCAGTTTGGTATAGTAGTTAGGAGTGAGGACTTCTAATCTGGCATGCCGGGTTAGATTCTGCACTCCCCCACATGCAGCCAGCTGGGTGACCTTGCCCTAACCATGGCACTGAAAAAGCTGGTCTGACTGAGCAGTGATATCAGGGCTGTCTCAGCCTCCCTTCCCTCACAGGGTGTCTGTTGTGGGGAGAGGCTAGGGAAGGCGAATGTAAGCCACTTTGAGCCTCCTTCGGGTAGATAAAAGCGGCATTTAAGAACCAACTCTTCTTCTTCTTCTTCTTCTTCTTCTTCTTCTTCTTCTTCTTCTTCTTCTTCTTCTTCTTCTTCTTCTTCTTCTTCTTCTTCTTCTTCTTCTTCTTCTTCTTCTTCTTCTTCTATTACTCTGTTTTTAGAAAATGTTTGTAATTCTCTATTGCACATATAGTTCAAAATATCTGATCTGGCCGCAGTGCTGTATTAAATAAACTTAAATTTAACTTTGGTGAGTATATGCTATCCATCCATGCAGCTTCATATAGCATAAGTGTCAATGGGCTCTTGGAAGTGAGGAAAAAAGGTAAAAAGAGAAGACTGGGAAATGGACTAAAACAAAGAGAGGAGAAAGGGGTACGTGACAGAGTGAAGCTGTTTAACTAGAGTTATTCTATAAGCTTGTGCTCCTTTCTAAAGTAGGGCATGAACTGAGAAGCGGGCTATGCCCTTCCAAAATAGGAAAGAAGTTGAAGTTATGTTTCCTGGAACAGGACTCATGACTTCTGAGATGCTTTCCCCATCAGAGTGACACAGTAATATATCCCCTTGATTTTAGCACATTTTGCCTTTTAATTAAGTAGCTCTGTAACATTGCAGCCCTATGCAGAACTACTCCAGTTAACCGAGATCTGTGGGCTTAGACGTTGCACAGGACTGCAGTGTCAGTTTCCATGGACTAGTCTGGCTTGTTTTCAACAAAATACAGGGTGAAACTAGCCCTTTATCTAAGATGCAGCTTGAAAATTTGGGACTGTGCCGATCTTTTTTCTAACTCAAGGACACCTTTCAGTTCATAATTCTGCAAACATATTTAGACTGCACATCAAGTTTGGATATGCATAAAACCCACTATGATGCCTGGCTCACATGTGTACTTTCCCCTTCCTCATCAGCCAGGGGCTTGCCTGGCATGCAAGATTATCACAGATTCATTCCATGGAATCCCTAGTTGAAACAACCAGGTAGCAGGTTATGTGAATAACCTCCACTTGAGACACCAGAGAGCTGCTACCAGTCTGAGTAGGCAATCCAGAAGCTGATGCACCAGTAATCTGATTTCCTGTACATCGCTTTCATGTGTTCACCCATGTATAGAGCATGATGAAGGGATCCTAGTTATAGAGTACCCTTCCATGATACAGATGCATGGCTTAACCAGACTTATCCCCTTTCTCAAAATCTAGTTTCTAAACCAGAGTTCATTGCAGACTTGGAATACCAGCATATATGTGTAGGGTGACAAGCTCAGTTAACCCCTCATAGCATTCCACAAAAGAATATATGTACTCAAGCCCAGCAACAAGGCACCTTCATGTACATTCAGACTTGATGTGATATCTCCATGCAGCTTTAAGGTGCCAGATAACAAGAGTTTTGCTATATTCTGCAGTGGGATGTAGATCGCAGCAAAAGGCTACTTATGGCCCAATAATATTGATGGGTTCCTAAACATAGTCATTCAGTGTAGTTATTAACTTGCAATCTATTGCAGAGGGTACACAAAGACTAACATCATCTTATCCCACAGGAAAAGAGATGAGGAAAACATTTTTGTTTACTATGTTCTCTGTGTAGCTATTAAGTCTCCCTTTATCTGCACCATAATAAAACTGAAAGAAATTGATGCTAATACAGGTCTTAATCAAAAGCCATTTGGATAAAACCTGATTTTATTTCCAGAAAATGCAAAACCTAGAAATACTACAATAGCCATTGGGCTAGGAAACATTATCAAAGGCAAAATGAAATGCTGATTTATTTGCAGAAGGTTGTAATTGCAACCTAATAAACACTCAGTAAGGCATGCATTATGTAAAGCATAAAGTGTCAACTAAAAACAGTGGGCTCTCACTAGGTTTTGAAATACATATCCTTAGTCTGCCACAAAACAGGGTAGACAACACACTGTGCTAGCAGCGTAATCATATGGAAAATAAAGAGCTGTCAATGGGTTATTTGAGAGCTATAGCAAAACAGTCAGTGACTCCTTATCCTGGACATAATGGCTAAACTGTGCATATACAGGTAGTAGACAGAATGTGTCTGATGCCTCTCATTCTGCAACTTGACACCCAAGTAGCCATTAGTCTACACTGTATCCTACAGGTGTGTTTGTGTGGGGCGTAATTCAGTTTAAATTCAAGTCCAGGCCAATAAATCCTTATGAGAGCTAGCCTGACACACCTGAACTTGCTGCAACTGTTATTCCATAGATACCTGTGACATTCATGCAACCGTATTTTGGGCAGTACTAATGGTCCCGTTAAGAGCCTCTTGTGGCGCAGAGTGGTAAGGCAGCCGTCTGAAAGCTTTGCCCATGAGGCTGGGAGTTCAATCCCAGCAGCCGGCTCAAGGTTGACTCAGCCTTCCATCCTTCCGAGGCCGGTAAAATGAGTACCCAGCTTGCTGGGGGGTAAACGGTCATGACTGGGGAAGGCACTGGCAAACCACCCCGTATTGAGTCTGCCAAGAAAACGCTAGAGGGCGTCACCCCAAGGGTCAGACATGACTCGGTGCTTGCACAGGGGATACCTTTACCTTTACCTTTAATGGTCCTGTTATTTGAGTGAAAGAACCTTATTTTCACAGTAGAGATATATTGCAGTTTGAGTGCTGGGAATTTTTCATCTAATTAAACACTGCACAACTATGCAATGCTAGATACTTACTTTAGATTAGTGAGTGATTTTATTGAATCTGTGAGCCAAGGAAAATCATTCCATAGATCCCTAGCTGGCAACTAGTTTTAAACAGGGGAAATATTTTGAATTAACCAAGGATGAAGGGCCAGAAACTTTGGCTATGCCCTGTTTACTCCCAAGCAAGTCAACAGGAGCAAAGGGATCTTTGACCCATTCCTCCCTAGTCGAAACAGCTAAACAGAAGTCTTTCTGTATTCAGTTCAGCAGTCTCCTTCTCTTGGTCTTTAATTAGTCCAGACATAGGAGCAAGCAGCTTAAGGATCAGAGGAGGAAGGCTTGATTGAAGCTATTGTTGTTATTGACATTAGGATGAGAGGGGGCTACAGACAACTCAGTCTGCATTGCCTCAATAAAAATTCGATGACTCCCAATTAAAGATCTAAATAGATTCAAGTGAAGGCTTTTGTATCTTTGTTGATTCAAAATGATATGAAAGTGGTGCTAAAGCTGTGATGGTTCATCCACATAGTCACGTCATCAAGAGATGAGAGTGACCCACTCAGAAGTAAATATGCAAATGTACTTACAAGGAAAGGCTAGACTCATATGATTTCTCATTTGCTGTTATAAAGTAGATGAAGGCTGAACTTTTAATTATTTAAACTGAACTATGATACCAGCAAACCAATAGATATGGGATGTTCAAAATGGTAAGCTACTACTGTTTATCTGTACTATTAATGGCTAGCTGAAGAGCAGTGTCCACTGGGAACTGTACGATGTTGCAAATATTTTAAAGAAAGCCACCATTGTTTCATGCCATAACATTTCTAATCTCTTGGTTTTCTCCCTTGCCTGTTAGAAGACCATGTAACAGCCCAACTCAATTTTTCAATATTTGGATGCAGTTGCTTCATGGCACAGCTGAGGGAGGTGGTGCAGGATTGGGGATCATGGCGACAGCTGTGCTACAGGATCGCCATGTGTCAGGCACTACTGGATGACTGACAACAAACAACAAACAGCTTCATGGCAGAGATCCACATGAAAACATTCCTGTAGATGAGTTTACCGAATGTATCAGTGCACTGTTAGTATTGCAAAACATTCAGATTTGCAGCCCTACACTGAAACCTCTGAAGCATTCAAGAAATACACGACCTGCATGTATACACTGAATCAAAGCGTTAGTCTATTGAGGGTATTATTGTTTACTCTGATTTGCAGCATCTCTCCAGGGTCTTGGAGGTCTTTTGCATCAATGACTACCTAATCTTTTCTACTGGAGATGTTTGAACCTGGGACTTTCTGTATGCAGATACTCGGTCGCTGATCTCTTCTACAAAATCATTGATACACTGGGTCTTTTATTCTTATATTCATGTCACCACCTCCCACAAAGCAGCCCAGAGCAGCATACATGAATGCCATCCTATTTTTTCCTTACAACAACCTGTGAGGTAGACTGGGCTGCTAAATGGTACTGGATCCACTAGTTTTTTGAGCATAAAAAGGCATGAAACAATGTTTACTCTGATTATTGTAGAGATACTTTTTAGTTCAATTGTCTTTGTTTTTTTCACCTGTCATGTATGATTCGGGGGCAATCATATTATTTCTCTACAGAGAACACTTTCCCCAGTTATATAGGTTCAAGAGACCATCTAGAATGAAAATATAACTTTTTTAGTGTAATGAAAACAAAATCAGTATCTGTTAATAGAGGTTGTTATGAAGTCAATAAAATGTGTAGCCTATTATTCTGATGTTTGACATGCGCATCTGAGAGTTCTGTTAAATACTCAGCATCAGCGTTTGCCTGAGCAAAATCCTCTGGAACGAACAAATTAAGTACAAGAGGTTGTATCAAGGAAATTTTCTACTACTTAGAAAAAGACAAATGGAATCTAAAGAACCATTACTGATAATAGTAAAGTACTGAAGTATTTTAATTATCTTTGTGGAGTAGATCAAAAGCATACAAGAACCATTTAATTAGGATCAATCTTCTCTTTATAAAATGTACATCTTTGTTTTTGATCACCCATTTAAATTAGTATGGCAATTTACCAAGTGCACAGCTAGAGAAACTTTTTTAATGCATGTTTTTAATAATTGAGACTTATTCTATAACAATTTAAAATCCATTTATGAAGCTTTGTATCCTACCCTCACTTAATAAGAGCTCAGGAAAATACATTGATGAGGATTGATCTATTAATCATTGCCTGCTGGAGAGGGAAATTGGTCTAAGAGGCAACCAGCTGGATGACCTTGGGCTCGCCACATCACTGATAAAGCTGTTCTGACTGAGCAGTAATATCAGGATTCTCTTATCCTCACTTACCTCACAGATTGTCTTTGTGGGGAGAGGAAAGGGAAGGCAAATGGAAGCTGCTTTGAGTCTCCAGATAGAGAAAAGCGGCATATAAGAACTAACTCTTCTTGTTCTAAGGGCAATAATTCCCATTTAGAAACCTAGGATCCAGTGTAGCATTAAGGTTAGAGTACTGATCTAGGACACAGAAGACCTGGACTGAACACCTCACTGTTCTTAGCTTAACAGGGTGGTTATGAAAAGGAGGAAGAAAGAGCCATGAAATCTTCCCTGAACTACCTGGAGCAAAGGTAAGATAAGATTACCACTCCTTCAACAAGTAGACAGATATACCACCATCTTTTATTGGCCTTTCTTGTAGGGGAAAAAATAAGAAGCAAAGTAAAGAGAGATGTAGCTTCACAAATAGAATGTTTCAGCTGGTCTTTTGCATGGCAGGAGTTCTCCCAAGAGAACTAGACATCCGTGCTTACTCAGATGCCTATGCATTTTCAAGCTGGAGACATACATGGGGAGTTGATATGTCAAGAAGCTGCTAGAGATGTGTGGCTGCAGTTCTATAGAGCAGAGAGAATACATAGCTTCACCAGTACCTAGAAATTATTATTGTATATTAACCTTAAAAAAACGACCTCCTTTTAAAGAGAAGAGTAAAGGCACTCACAATGTTAGTCAAGCTCCAAAATAATGGGACATGCAAGGGAAATTTGCCACATTAATTTCTGTCTCATGTGAGAACTACAGACCCTGTGTAGTGGCACTCTGAACTCAAAACTTAGGTTCTATGCAGTTAAGACGTTTCCTTTTTAGATGTTTTCTAAAACTGGCATTGCTGTCACAGTCATTTATTCCATGTCATTGTTACCCAATTATTATGTACCATTAATATGCTACAGATGGACTGCAACTCCAGTGCTGCACCTTCAACCTGCAGAGGAAGAGGACTGGGGCCAAAAGAGAAGGGCAAAGGAGCACACTTCATTTGCAATTTGTGTGTGCTTCATTTGCAATTTGTGTATGCCTTAATGTTCCTCAAATGGAAATATAGTTTTATTTTAGATTTTTAAAAAATAAAGGAATGTTACATGAGCCCTCCATTTTTAGTTATAATTTTCTTCTTTATATTGGACGTACAATGGACATATGCTTGCATAATAATGTACATACAACCATTTGTAGCAAACTAAATTAACTGGGATCTAGACTATATTGGCAGTTTCTATGGATTCCTCCTTTTGACTGCAGAGCCTCTCACCTAATTTCTCAGGGGTCCCCTGTCTCAGTGAAATGCAGCAGGATGGGGGGTGGGGAGGGGGAGTTCCATTCTGCCACTGGAAAATTTAGTCTGGAACCAACCTGTTATCTATATATGTATGCCAGGCTTCAATCACTAACCATCAGTTTATTAAATAGCTGCATGTGGTTGTTTATGTGGATACAGAACAGTATAGTAAACCAGACCTATGTGAAAACACTGCATGTTATACCTTGGCTGAGTATCTTTTACGTGAGGAGAAACTGAGTGGCAAGAAGCAGCCCTAAACTCTTGCTAACAAAGTCTATGGTTTAATTCTGGAAAAATGGTTTTGGCATCACACATCCCAAAGGAACTACAATAATAGCAATGTCCCTGCTTCAAAACTATAATGTTACAAGACATATAGTGCAGCATACTTGGAAGAAGAAAAGCTTTTGTAAATGATCTGTTGAAAGGAACAGATCATTTACAAAAGATGTTCTTCCAAATGTGATCATTTAAAGTTGCACTTTAGACTCAAGTGCCTTCGAATTGTATCTCTGTAGTCCCTGAAGACATTAGGAAGTATCTATAAAAGCAGTTTGATTAATTAACCTTTTTGAAGCATTTTCATTCTCCTGCATGTCAGAATAAATATGCCACCTTTTAACTTCAAAGCAATTAAAAGTTAACCTGGCCATTGTATAGCTTGCCAAATAGTTTGCAAAAAATGAAACGTGGAACTTGTTCTCCTTAAATTAGAAATTTCTTTTCTTATAGAAATATTATACCTGAAAGTCTCTATGGCTTTTTACCATAGTCTTTTGATTCCATGGTTTGCCACATTGACTAACTTGCAGGGTTAACTTGCATGAATGAGTGTGCAATCACAGATTAATGATCACAGATAACTTGCCTGTGAGTTTACGTAAAACAAATATGTGGATGTTCTCCCTTGCAGAAGAGAGAACATGGTAGACTGAATCAGCCTTATGATATATATGGCGTCAACATGAATGTAGCAATAAGGCACCTGGGTTCAAATCCTTGGCTCAAGCTCAGTGCCACTTAAATGGCAACAGACACATCACTTGATAGCAAAGGCTGCAGGAGCTTTACCAACGCCACCTCCCGGATAAGGAAGCAGCAGGGGTTTCCGAGCATTTTGGGCAACTCATTGGCTCTCAGGCTTGGTTAATGTCATCATTGCAGCAATGTGATAGATTATAAGTAATATTCCAAACAAACCATGTTAGTGATAAATCAATTGCAAATGAGACATAACTTGATCCAGACTAGGGTTTAGAAAAGTTTGTTTGAGACCACAGATAAGGAAAAATGTTCACAAAAATTGCTTTAAAATACATTTAAATTCTTCCAGAAAAACTCTATGATCAATAAAACTTGCCTTTTATTGTTGAACGTCTTCATTTCCTATATAGGGTCAGCTTGACCATATGAATTAGCAATAACCGCACTGGCACAAATAGTAGACTGTGCTCTGCTTTCTGCTAACTATGTATAACATCCAATTTTCACTTTGGGTCGGGGCAAGAATTCAACTGTTCTGGTGGGCTTGAAAGGTACACAGGATCCAGGTAAAGCACCTTCCTCTGCATCCTGCACATACTCTTAACATACCTAGCAGTTTATCAAGCTCTTTTACCTGACACATGATAAAGTTCTTCTTTCTATAGACAACTGGCAGATCAACAGCTTATTTGACCACTACAGTGAATTACCACTTGAATAAATAATAATTCTCAGGAATGCTAGCTCCTTCTTGGAGCACACACGTATGCTGGGATTCCTGGAATGCTCCTATGTGAATTCCTATACAACTGCTGCAGTATCACATCAAGCACAGCACAACAGTTGTCACTATCCATTGAGTTCAGGTGCACAAAAGCTCCTTCTCACACGTATGGTGCAGTTGTCATTACCGTTTCTGAAAGTATCACTGCTTCAGACTGTTGCAGAGAAATATCTGTCGATTTAAATTCTTTTTCAAATATCTCTTGGTGTTTGCTGTTTCTCTTTTCTTTCTTCTTCTCCTTCTTATCTTTATCTGGGTCGTCCTTGTCCAACTTATCTTGTGATCTAGAATGCATCTTTTTAGGCAGGAGGGGCTCAAGCACAAACCTGAAAGACATTCATATTTAATAAGATGACTAATATATTAATGTCAAAAAATGCCATTTACATTCTGAAACTGCATCTTGACTTTGCGCATCGTCCCTTTATCAGCCTAGCAAACTTAATAATACAAAGTGTCCGGCTTTCCTGTACTAAAGTTTATAGATGAACCTATTATGGCAATTCCTAAACATGTGGCAGATTTATTATGATACTAATTCCTTATGTCTGCTAATGATTAAAGTTTACTCATCAAAAACACTATAAACCGAAGAACATCTGTTTGTTTTATCTGATGTAATGACAGTTTATAAAGCATTATAGTGAGTGTGTAGCTTAACAGCTAAAAGAGAGAGCTGTGGTCCAGGTGCTCATTGGTTCAAATCTCCACCAACTCCTTAGGTGGTCCTAGTCTCAATCTTTTATCTAAACTATGGGGGTATCAATACTGCCAGTGACTGGAGAGTAGCTGCACTTCCACTTTGTTATCTGTCATGGCCTTCAAATCTCCTGTGCATTCTGTGTATGGAGCAACACCATGGTTTCCCATGGAGAGGGCAGCTGAAACCCCTCTCCCCAGTGACAGGTGGCTGGGCCTTCTGATGGGAGCTGGTCTCTTTAAGGGGTGGGTGTGTGGCAGGGGAGAGGCTTTTCTCCCTGTTTGGCTGCCACATTACTTTCCCCTTAGGGAGGCCACTGCAGCACATCCACAAGAGAGAATTTCTCTATGGTCTGTTTAATTCCTTTGTCCCTTACCTTTCTCACTAGTAGGGACCGAAAACAGCTTGCGTCATTCTCCTCTCGATTCTATCTTCACAGCCACCCCATGAAGTTGGTTAGGTTGAGAGCAAATGATTGCCCCAAGGTCACTCAGGGAGCTCCCGTAGCCCTGTATCCCTTTATCCATCAGTTTTATCCATCAGAACCTAACAAGCTATGTGAATTTAGTGTTTAATATCACAGGCTGCTTTCCAGACACATAAGCCCTTAGAGCCTCTTACATTGCCATACGAAGAAGAGTTTATACCCTTATGAGTCTACTGAAATTAATAGTCTTGAAACAATGAAAACTCAGCTTAGGACTGTTAGGACACCGTCTCAGTGGAGCAGCAATAAGCAACGAAGGCCCTGATCCCTCCCTGCAAATGTCAGCAATGCCAGAGTTATGAAGCAATCGCTTAAAATTAACATGTTAACCAGTGCCAATCAAGAACTGCCAGGGTTCAGGGATGAGTGACTTAATAAATTTGAAACCTGAGGTGACATTCATTAACTGGCCTCAATGAATCCTTAATTTTGATACATTTCATAAAGAAACGAGGGTGGCAAATTAGTAAAAGTCTCAGGGCTAAGGATTTTAACTGCTATCACCCATACACAAAAAATCTCTGTGAAAATTTTACCATACAAGATAAAATCTCCTGAAAGCCACACGTTTTAAGGTTTTGTGTAAGCCTGTATATATGTATAGTAGTCTCTTACTGCCTCTTTTGAGTACCTGCAAGGAAAGGAAAGAGCCTCTTGTGGCGCAGAGTGGTAAGGCAGCCATCTGAAAGCTTTGCCCATGAGGCTGGGAGTTCAATCCCAGCAGCCAGCTCAAGGTTGACTCAGCCTTCCATCCTTCCGAGGTCGGCAAAATGAGTACCCAGCTTGCTGCTGGGGGGTAAACGGTCATGACTGGGGAAGGCACTGGCAAACCACCCCGTATTGAGTCTGCCATGAAAACGCTGGAGGGCGTCACCCCAAAGGTCAGACATGACTCGGTGCTTGCACAGGGGATACCTTTACCTTAAGGAAAGGAAAGCTTCTTAGAATGGAGAATGAGCAGCCCCATGCAGAATTCTTTTGACTGGCATGCTCTTCTCAAGGGGAGCACAGTCTTTTCTAGAGAAATAATGTCCAAAGTTTTATTTGTCACTGGGGACCCCGCCAGAAATGTTTTAAAATTAAAACACACATGCACACGCACGTGCACACACACGCTGAGGTTCTAATTTTCAGGAACACTATTCTCTTTCCGATTTTGTATATAATATTTATTTATTTAGAAAATTTATCTGCCAAGTTTCCAAAGGACTTTATTATGATGTTGAGCATCTTTGCTCCAGAGGCCCAAGGGAAACCTGTGAGATGCTGACAGCACTGCTAGTGAAGAAGGAGAAGAGTTTGTTTTTATATCACACTTTTCACTGCCTGAAGGAATCTCAATGGCTTAAAATTGCCTTCCCTTCCTCTGCACACAGCATGCACCCTGTGAGGTAGGTGAGGCTGAGAGAGCTTCTGATGGGACTGCTTGGTCAGAACAGCACTATCAGGGCTGTGATGACCCCAAGGTCACCCAACTGGCTGCAGGAGGAGGAGTGGGGAATCAAACTTGGCTCATCTTGCCCTCCGCATATTTGTCCAAGTGCACACATGAAACTGCCTTATAGTGAATCGGGCCCTTGGTCCATCAAAATAAGTATCATTTACTCAAACTGGCAGCAACTCTCCAAGGTTTTTCATATGACCTACTGCTAGATCTTTTAATAGGCTATACTAGAGACTGAACTTTCTGCACGCCAAGCAGATGCTCGACCACTGAGCCACACCCCCTTGCCTCTCCAACCATTTATGGTAGACACGAGAGGTTTTTGGCACTTGCGAGAAAAATGGTTAAAGCAGTCATTTAATTAGTTATTTTCATTTATTTTATTGCATTTATACAACAGCTTTCTTCTGTAACCAGACTCGTACATGGGGACACAGGGTTTGTCAGGAGGTGCCTGATCCAGTTTAGTTTCTTAGTTTCTTTAAGGTCGCTGCAATGGTGTAGCCTTCCAACCATGCTGTGGAACCTAAAGTCTGCATACCTACCCATCAGAGCCAGGTCTAGAAGGTGTGCTGTCAGATGAAATTGAGGAAACGGATGCAATAGACAGGGGCCTTGAGGACGAAGGCATTGTGAACGATCTAACCATAGATCTTGGACGACTCCCTCGTCTATCATCCACAGTGGAGGGCTACAAAACAGAGAAAATATCATTTTACGGTTTCTAGAATACACTGAAGATAAAACTGTCAGATGTTGCCTGTGATAGCTTTAAGTCCACATAAAAATCTACGATTATTTGTCATTCATATGCCTTAGCTAAGGAATACCCTCTCTTTTCAGACTTTTGTAAAGAAAGGTATTTCAAATCACATTTACATTCATTGAGGCCACAACAATCTCTCTCTCATGCATATTTATACCACTTATGTAATCTATATATTTCAAATAAAAAAAGAAGCTGCTGAGATACAAATATGGTACAAAAGGTAGTTTCACAGAGAAACATTTAGATTGGGTGAATATATTTTATAGGGTAGTTTAAATTCAAGACTTTATAGTTTTAAATATTTATTCAAGGTTTGTTAGGCATTAACAGCTAATATATGCATAAAATAATTGAACTCTTCCAGCAAAACCAAGAATCCCATGCTGTTTGATCACAGGTAGATTTTTCCACCCTGTCAGCTTTTAGGAAGCTGGTGCAGCACAAGTCAGACAGAAATGATAAAACTCCATCAATTCTGACAGGTCTTAGTTGCAGATCAGAGTAATAGTGGGAGGATAACATCTGGGCATTAGCTTGCCAGTCAGTTCCTGTACAACATTAATATGTGCTACCGAAACAAATGACATGTAAACAGAGTTTATGTCAATCCCGCTCTTCTCAAGGGGAGCACAGTCTTTTCTAGAGAAATAATGTCCAAAGTTTTATTTGTCACTGGGGACCCCACCAGAAATGTTTTTAAATTAAAACATACATGCACACTGAGGTTCTAATTTTCAGGAACACTATTCTCTTTCCAATTTTGTATATAATATTTATTTATTTATTTAGAAAATTTATCTGCCAAGTTTCCAAAGGACTTTATTATGATGTTGAGCATTCTGAGGCCCTTAGCTACTGCATGAAGAACGGAGTGGGCCCCCAAAGCGACATAAGTTACCTACACCTGTCCAGATGTTAACCATGCATATCTAATGACTGCATTTCTGAGAGTAGCCTCTGGTTTACAGTAGAGCAATTAGACTTGAGACATCTGAGAGACCAACAATGATAAAGCATACAGACTTGGAGCAATATTGTACTGTACAGCAGGGGTAGCCAACCTGTGGTCCTCCAGATGTCCATGGACTACAATTCCCAGGAGCCCCTGCCAGCAAACACTGTCAGGGGCTCATGGGAATTGTAGTCCATGGACATCTGGAGGACCACAGGTTGACTACCCCTGCTGTACACTACAGAAGCTGGTGACAATGTTGTTTTGCCATGATTTGTCCTTTCTTTATCTTAAAAGTATAAGGACAAGGAAATACTGTAATAACCTGAGTCTTAGCGAAATCTGACAAACATACTGGGCTGATCTACTCGCAACCTGAGAGGCAGCACAGTGTAGTGGTTGAAAAGTAGCAACCTCTGATCTGGAGAACCAGGTCTGCTTCCCCACTCCTCCATGTGCAGCCAGCTGGTGACCTTGAGCCACGGTTCTCAGAGCCCTCTCAGCCTCACCCAACTCACATGGTGTCCATTGTGGGGAGAGGAAAGGAAGACAATTGTAAGCCGCTTTAAGACTCCTTTGGGAAGTAAAAAGTGGGATACGGCAAACAGCTCCTCTTCTTCTCAACATATTACACTTCTCTAATGCATGGATCACACATAATGGCACCAATTCAAATGCCTCAGCAATGCACATGGCAATTCCCCGTGTTCTAGAACACTTGCATGGAAGTACAGTGCATGAGAGCTACATCTCTATATATGTGGCTGGCAAGATTTCCATGATGGTCATGGTATTTTTCCTGAGATTTCACCATAGCAGAAATGTCAATAGTAGGGTATACCCACCCTGGGTAAAAGTGTCTTTTCATGTACGTCCATGAGGATTTAAACCCAGTGGGGCTTTCGGTATTCCAAAGGTATTGGTGTGGAACTGGCTTGCATATATATCTCATCTGTCTATTACTGATGCAAACTCTTTGTGGAAAAAAGAACTTTAGGCATGATGTACCACCATTCAAACGTTAGGGCCTATATCTTTCAACACCAGTCACAGCATCTCCTATTATACTCCAAGCCATATGCAAGTTTTTGAGAGAGAACAAAAACTGAATTCTGCAAAGCAGAGAATTAAACTGAGTCTGGTGAATGCACCATGGGTATGTTCCTCCAATTCCCATTAGTATCATTATAAAATAGCAGCCGGTGCAGTATGCCTTCTAGAGCATAGTAATAAGGAATACAATTTTCTGAATGCATACATATATTTTTATCAGAAGTGGGGGGAACATTATTGCTACTTAAGCAATTTCTGATTGCTTGTTTGGACACAAATTTTACAAAGCTACTGATAATGAATCGTTGAAATGACAGTGGGTTTTCATTATTTTGCTTTAGCTTCAGGGTTCATACATGATTTGTGTAGTTAATAAAGCTTGAAAAATCTTCTGCTCTGTGTGGGACCAAATACACAACATATGTCACTATGACAAAACAGAGAGAACTACACTAAGTTTATACACACAAGATTTACAGTTATAAATGTCTGAAGGATTTCTGAATGCATGCAATTTTTTTCAATGTAAACTAGGAAAGAAGGCATAAATTATGTCTAAGTACTTGCATGCTTTTGTAATTACTTATTATTATAGCTAATATGTACCTAAAATGTACAGTAGCTCTATACAACATGCCCAACACTGATGGACATCCAGGCTGACTGTTAACACACAAAGCATATAAAAACTAACTCTGCTCCTTGACGACTGCAGTTTAAAAACTGGGGATCACCTTTTAGAGACACTCTCCCTTCCCATTCTCTCTACTGAACAAACTGAATGCCAGTTAAGATCAATATGTCAAGCCAGCTTCCTGTCTTCTGAAATAAGACAACTTGTGACAGGAGGCAGAGCTGTTTCAATGCTGGCACCTCAGCTGAGGAATGCCTTCTCCATTGATGTTTCCCAGTGCCTAGTTCTCTATTTCCCAGTGCTTACCATGTTCCCACTTACAGTGGGAGAATTCCTGTCCTTAGATGCTGCTGCCCACCACTGCTCAGCTGACTGGTGGCTGACAAAATGGTGGGGGTGCAATTGTTGTCACTGATGAGGTGAAAGAACCTCTGGTGCAACCTGAAAATGATCTCATTTTGTGTGTGTGTGTGGGGGGGGGGTAAAATGTCACTCGAGGGTCTATTATGCATGGCCACTGAAACGGCAGCATGGAGAACGAGGAGGAGGAAGAAGCGAAGCAAACCGATTATGCACGGGAAGGAACGCAACGGCGGCAAAACCCAGAGTATCCGATTATGCACGCGAATACTCTGGAGCCACTTCTGGTTGCACCCTGGTCCCGGGAAGCTCCACTTTCTTCCGCATCTCGCTAATGTGGCTTTTTCGGCGGCATACATTGACTCTGCACCCGGTTGCTGCCTGCAGCGTGCATAATTGGTGATTTTAGCCGCCGCCATTCCACCCCGAATGCAGACTTTCCACTCCGTGCATAATGGGCCTTAGTGTTACTTCCAGATTGCATCAGAAGTTGTGTCATCATGGTGGGAATCATGATCACCTCTTCCACAAACTGTATGTTTCTACCTTCCCCATCTCCGGTCTGGCATCCATGGTAACTCAATTTCTACATTTTCTTATTGGTTAGTACTATTTGTTAGATGCTATACTAATGTGCATTGGGATGCAACTTTTACAAAACTGAAGACCTTAACAAGAGGCTTAGCAGAATGGTCATACTCAAGGCCATACCTAATAGCAACATGTGACTGACAACTTGTAGTTGCATAAGCCTGATTTTTTAAAATTAAAGCAACTTCAGTGCTTGAGCCTAGTTTAACAAGAAAGATACTGTAATATTCCTTGACATGTCCCCCTGACTTCAAAGAGTGGATGCTTCAAAAGCTATGAGATATCACTTGAGGATTTCATCTCACACTAAAAGTTTAACTTGCATACAACCTATATTTTAAGCAAACAGTGAACTCGGTATGCAGAACAATCTAATGATCTTATTGGCTATATCTGAAGGTAATATGGTTGATGCAAAAATAATAATTAAAAGACATTATTACATACTAGATTGATGTTCTCCTGGGGCATTGAAATATCTCCTGGGACATATCAATTCAAGAAGCTTTTCTACTAACCTCAAACTAATCATGTTTCTACAAAAAGACTTCAAAGAGAAGTTCCAGCATGAAACTGCTGAACTAGAATGTATTAGTAAATGAAATTCTCTTGAATTCAGATTCAGATGAGAGAGTAAGTTTATCTTAAAATAATTCTAGTTTTTCCTGTGCAGCATAATATGGCGAGCGGGAGGTGTAGGAGGTGTAGAACTTGTGAGGAGGCCCCCCCACCCCCACCCCCACCCAAGACCACTTTGGTAAGTGAAGGTCCCCTTTTATATTGGACTTAAAGGTAAAGGTATCCCCTGTGCAAAGCACCGAGTCATGTCTGACCCTTGGGGTGACGCCCTCTCAATTTTCATGGCAGACTCAATACGGGGTGGTTTGCCAGTGCCTTCCCCAGTCATTACCATTTACCATTTAAATTACCATTTACCCCCCAGCAAGCTGGGTACTCATTTTACCGACCTCGGAAGGATGGAAGGCTGAGTTGACCTTGAGCCGGCTGCTGGGATTGAACTCCCAGCCTCATGGGCAAAGTTTTCAGACGGCTGCCTTACCACTCTGCGCCACAAGAGGCTCTATATTGGACTTAGGTACCTCCTTTTACAGCCTTATTACAAAAGGGATATGAAACTTGGAGAGTCTCATAAAGGCACCTGGGTACAGCCATGACATTGGAAAATCCCAGGGAAGAAGAGAGTGCTGGCATTAGAAACTGATTAAGTGTACTTAATCAGTTACTTAATCAGTGTACTTAATCAGTACAGAGTTCTCAATAACACAATATTTTTCACCACTGGAATATCCTGGCTTACCCCAGAAGGGGCTGAGCAGTCCAAGAAAGTTGCTATTTTATTAATCACTGGCTGGTTCCTTTTTTTTTTTTTTTTTACTTTTTTCAAGATGGGCACTAGTGTTTATAATTTACATTCCTATCATGATTCAGGAGCTATTTCAACTCACCCAAGCATTTGTTTCAATGCAGATCTGGTTCACTGCAACCTGATTACAGTAAGTCAATCATATTGCCTCATCCATGCTCTTTGTGCCCATGATGATTTGGCTAATAGCCTAATAAAGCTATTTCCCCTCACTTTTTCCTGCCAAAGTTTGACAGCAGTTAACTTTAAACCGGCCAGTAAGATTCAATTAAAAAAAAAAATCTTGACTCAATCCAAAGCCAAGATGGCCCATACCACATCTGTCATAGCAAAAGGTCCCTCAGATTCCTGGTCCAGATCTCTGCTGGAAGGAACTCTTCTTTTCTTCTGAGAATTCCTGCTACACTTTGCTAGCTTTTTCTCTCTGCTTAGCCAGCTCCTTGCTCTACTCCTTGAGCCTAACCAGACCTCAAGCCCAGGGTTTCAGGTAATATGTCTTCTGAATTTCCTCCCGCCTACCTTTTAGAAGTGTGATCTCTTGTTGGGTTTGGGTGTGTGTGTGTGCGCGCGAACACATATGTGGTTAAGTGCTTAGGTTAGGTTATTTATATTTTTATTCTTTTTACTTTATTTTGTATACAAATACAGTTGTTTGTGTTTACAGTCACTCTCTCGCCACCCTGGTATACACAATTTTAAAAGGTCTGTCATTCCTTCCTGAAACTCTTATAAACATAATTTCCCCTTTTGGGGGGGGGGTACATTTTAGGTAACAAACTGGTCCCCTTCAGAGCTGACACATGGTGTCCAAGGATTCTATTCTGTTTCTTGTGCTGCTTTAATACTTAATATGAGGCCTCTCAGTAAGATCACCCAGAGTTTTGGGGTTTGGTGTCATCAACATTTTTATGACAGCTAGTCATGTGTACCTTTGACCAGGGCTTCCAAAAAAGTGCTGAATTAGTTCTGGAGTGTTGTCAGGATGCTAAATTGAGTGACTAAAGGCTAAATCCAGAGAAGAGAAGGTGATGCAGGCTGGAAATACCTTTGTTCTGAGAAGGGTGACTTTACCATTATGAGATGATAATAATGGCTTTGGTGAAGAGTCTAGGGGTATTCTTCTGACCTTACAGATGGAGGTGCAGGGTTGGTTCTTGTCAAGAGGAATATCTTCTCAGATACATATGGCTTGGAAATTGGCCCTGCTAACAGCAGTTTTAGTTGTTCTCTGTATTTGTTGATGAGATGGCTTTAGTAGCCCTTGGGGTTTTCCCCCTCTATCCTTCCTTTTTAAAAAAACTAAAAGTATGGAGGGAAATCACTTTGAACAATTGCTTTTCTGATGATTTTCAGAAAACAGTTTTTAAAATTTTTTGACAGAAAAAAGCCCATCTTGAAATCCCAATACTCTCTGCATACAGCTAATCATTTGTTCCTGTTTTGTAGTCCACTGAACCCCCAGTTTTGTTCCCTGCAACCTCCTCTTTTGCAAATGGAAATCTCATCACATTGGATAAACTGCTTAATGGCATACTGCTGTTGTGAATAGCACCCCCCCCCCCGTTTATCTTGTATACTTTTGGCGTCACAGAAAACACATGACAGATGTCACTCTCATTTTCTTGCCTTTTGGTTCCACTCTTTTCCTTATACCAGTATAAACACCTGAAAGTAGAATAACCCTTCATGCATGTGACAACCTGTGCTTTCGTTTATAACAGGGGTGGCCAAACTGTGGATCTCCAGATGTCCATGGACTACAATTACTATGGACATCTGGAGAGCCACAGTTTCTCCACCCTTGGTTTATGAACATTTATGCAATAATAACCTGGTTAGACTTTAGGGTGCCACAGAATTTTTTATTATTTTTGCTGCAAAAGACTAACATGGCTACCCCTGTGGAATTTATCAAATGGGCAATTAAGGTCAAATTATGCATGAACCCATCTACAGCTGCTGCCTTTGAACAGCACTTTTTAAATGGAGTTTTACTTGAATGACTTGCTGGCTGTACTTAAACAGTACTGGAATTAGGTTTAACAGGCTACTCTCTTTTAAGACCTACTCTGGCTCTGAGTCCAAGTGGCAAAATGACCATTTTACTGAACACAGAAAATTCCCAATGGGCCACTGTACTAATGGCCAGAGAGGCCACTCAGCCTGCCTTGATCTGGTACTATTTAAACTTCCCAGTTCATGGATCCTCATTAACAATGCAACATTAACTAGTGATAAAACAGCTGTTATTGCTGCCATATATTTTAAAGTAAGGCTTTTGAAGTAATGACACATCTAGAGAACTGCTTACCAGGCTCCTGACACCATATTGCTTCTCAACTTTTTCTTTCAGTTGTTTGAAACAGGCTTCCATCCTCTCATGAAACGGCCTCAGCGCTTCTGTTACTTTCTCTCCGTGAATTCGGATGCCTTCAGTCAGGAATGGAATCTGAAACAGATCATCATTTTTTAATCATAAATGCTTTGATTTTTAGTCAAAAGAAGGAAAAAAAGGTTTAAACCTAAGCTGTAAAAATACATTTCCTGGGATTATTTCAAATGTGCATGCATTGTCTTCTCTAGTGATTCTTAGAATAGGCCCAAAACTGTGCCCATCTTCGGGCCACAGTTGCTGATACAGTTATTGCAGAAAATCTTGTAAATATTTCAGGTGAAGCTGTTAATTTTTTCAATAAAAAATAGAGCCATTGTGTTTGAGCCACACAACCAAATTCATCAGGATGAATATATATTCCATCTACATCATGCTAAAAAGAATATCCAAGCAAACTATAAGCTGAATTAGCGTAGTGATGAATGTTGACTCTCAAGGTAGACTATTAATGTCAACTCTAACAGATTTCAAGAGAATAAATAGCAATGAAACAAAGCCTGCCTCTGGTTAACAAATGGTATTTACGACCCTTTGTACCACACAGGAGGAGAAAACCTCTCTTGGAATTTGTGCACATCAATTTGTGTTAAGTAAATGTAGAGACTTACATGCAAACTATCAAACCCACATTTTCTAATCAGGATTTGGTTTTTAAGGGGTTTACCAGGAGAGATAAGGAAGGAAGAAGGCAAAATTAATTCTCTTTTATAATTGAAAGTAATCATTTATGTGCAAGGCTGCTGTCACAAAATAACTATGCCAAGTTAAGATTATACAATTAGTGTGGAGGTGTAGCTGACCTTTACAATGTTTTAAGAGAGCCATTTCATCCCCAGAGCTACCATCCTCTTCTTAGATTCCTCAAACTCAATAAAAGTGGGGAGGGAGGCCTTTTCCACCCAACATGGTTTCTGCATTTTATATTCTTTGCAGCAATCAAGCTAAAAGGCTGCTTCTTAATAGTTCATAATTAAATTATAATACTGATTAAAAGCAAAGTTTTTCCTCTAGCATCATGAACATCCATCTCAATGATCAGATTTACAAGTGTGAAAGATAATAAGTACATAGTTGAACAGCAGTTGAAGAAAAACGAGGAATCTTGTTAAACTTAAACATATATTTTGTTCACATTTAGCAGTACATAGTTGCTGGTTATCTTAGCACTGCAAAAGGAAAAGATGGAAGGAATACTTTGCAACTGTAGCCACAGTGATTCATTCATTCATTCATTCATTCATTCATTCATTCATTCATTCATTCATTCATTCATTCATTCATTCATTTGTCTGTCACTTCCAGCCAAGCTGGCTCGTAGTAGGTCACACATTTAAAAATCCCACAATAAAATCCTAGTAAAATAAAATTATCCCTCCCTGGCAGCAAAAATAACCTCCCTCCCCCTCTACTCTGCAACTTCCCAAACCCTCAGGGGATAGATGATAATCAATTGGTAATTGGGGAGTAGTAGATGTTCTAGCCAATTTGGTGCGGGGGACTAGGTCTAATTGCCCTGGCCTTACTCCAACAGGGCTCTCAGCCCTCAGGGCCAGGACAGGCATACCACTTATGGGCCAGGGATCACCAACAAGTTTTCATCTTCAGAGTGAAGAGCCCTGCGGGGGGGCATAGGAGGTTAGGCAGTCTGCAGATATATGGGACCCAGACTACAGATGGCCTTAAAGGTCTTTACTGAAACCTTGAACCTGATCAGGGCTGTAACTGGCAACCAATGCAGCCGCCTCAGCACAGGCTGGACATGGGCTCTCCATGTGAGAGACATTGGCTCTCCACAGGTGTATCTGTAAGGACTGTGAGCAGCATTTTGCACCAGCTGCAATTTCCAGGTCAAGGACAAAAGGAGGCTGATGTAGAGTGAGTTACAGGAGGTGACTGTTGCATGGATCACTGTGGCCAAGTGTTCCAAGGACAGATGGGGTCCTAGTAGCCTCGCCTGATGAAGATGGGAAAATGCCAGGTGGGCTACCCTCATGACCTGAGCCTCCATCAATAGGGAAGCATCCAGAATCATGGCCAGGTTCCTGGCCTCTGGACAGACAGTTAGTTGCACCCCAGCCAGGGTGGGCAATCATGCTTCTTAATCCAGTCCCTTCTTACCCAGCCACAGGACCACCATCTTGAAGGGGTTGTGTTTCAGGCCACTCTACTGTAATCATCCAGCTACAGCTTCCAAATACCTTAAGCTCACCACAGCACTGATAAAGCTGTTTTGACAAAGCAGTAATATCAGGACTCTTCTTGGCCTCAGCTACCATACAGGGGGTCTGTTGTGGGGAGAGGAAAGGGAAGTCTATTGGAAGTCACTTTAAGACTCCTTCTGGTAGAGAAAAGTGGCATATAAGGATAAACTCTTCTTCTTCGTCTTCTTCTACTGAGGTCTCTGTCCTCCCCAAGCTCCATCCCCAGAAGTTTCCTAATCTGGACCTGGCAATCTAACCCCTCCTTCCACCACCGGTAGTGGGGGGTACCTGGCAATACTGTAGCTGACTGAAAAGACCTGGGCACAAAACTAGGGTTGTCTGCGGGGGTGTCTGAATCGGCTGTTCTAGGCTGATGCAGCCAGTGCCGTGCTATGGGGAGGGGAGGCACAGGCGCTGGTGCGTTAGTCAGCATACACACGCAGGCATGGAGCTCCGTTCCTGCACGCATGCACCAACTGACGCACCCGTCCCCGTGCCTCCCCACCCCTGCGGCACGGTGCTGGCTGATTTGGATGCCCAACCCTACACAAAACCCAGGTACCCTTCGCTACCGGTGTTCATATACTAATTGTAATGAGATTTGACGAATTAAGATGACCAACTGTATGTATGTATGTATGTATGTATGTATGTATGTATGTATGTATGTATGTATGTATGTATATGTATATGTGTGTATGTATGTATGTATGTATGTATATGTGTATGTATGTATGTATGTATATGTGTATGTGTGTGTGTATATATATATATATATATATATATATATATATATATATATATATATATATATATATATATATATATATATATATATATATATATATATATATATATATAGCCATTCACAGGCCTTCAATTTCCACTTATAAAAAGTAAAAAGGAATAATGTCTACCAAACAGCCCGAACTTCTGGAATTAAAGTAAAAGCTTCAAGTGGCCGATATTCTTTGTGACTGAAGGAATTAGGGTTCCCAGCTCTGGGTTGGGAATTACCTTTGAGGTAGAACCAGGAGTGGGTGGTATTTGGTCTGGGGGCGGGATCTCAGTGGAATATAATGGAGTCAACATTGACTAGCTACATTGACTAGAAAGGACAACTTCACTGTCCATTTATAATTTGCATCCCTAGAAGGGAGGCTTAATTATCCTTGTATTTCTTTGGTGAAAGCCCCATATATTGCTCTGAAAATTAAAGTGACTTTTCCAGGAATGCTTTTATATGGTGGGAAGGAATGTGACCTGGTAATATCTTAGAAGGCATTCCTTTCATGAAGCCAGAAAATTAACTAGCATTTTTTAAAATATTCATAACACAAAACATCTGCATTACTGCACAGTTCAAACTACAGTATATCTGTACACAGCCCGTGGCGCCACTGGCGGGTGCTCCCTGCCCGGCAGACTGACGCGGCTGCCGGGGACTCCCGTCCGTTCTTCCGATGGACCTCTGAAAATGGCCACCTCCCCCAACAGCCAGCAGCCGCTGCCGCCGCCAGCCACCCGCCGCCGAAAATGGCCACCGCAGCCACCGCCAGCCAGCCACCGCCGCCAGCCAGCCGCTGCCGAAAATGGCCGCCCTCGCAGCCTGCCAGCCAGCCGCTGCCCCTGCCACCGAGCCAGCCACCACCAAAAATCGCCACCCGCCCAAAATGGCCGCCGCTGCCGCCAGCGACCCGCCGCCAGCCGAGCCGCTACCGCCGTGACTGCCCCGCTGCCGTCCCTCAATACAGGTAGGCCGCTTCCCCGCAGCCCCGGCCCCACTGAACCCTTATACAGCTTTTGAAAACTTTTTGTGTGTGGAATTTATCGATCCTTTTGGATTAAAAGGACCCCACAGAGAAATGTTTTTAAACTGTAGGTGTTAAAACTGTTAAAACTGTTTTAAACTGTAGGTCCTGAAGCTGCCTGAGGGCCTCCTCCAATACACATTTTATGTTACTGAGTACTGAAATAAGGAGTCAACAAAAAGACTATAGTATTGGGACTGTTACTATTACATGAAGTAAAAGAATTAATTAAAACTGAGCATCCGATTCAGCATTTGGGTGGATGTTTGTGTGGAAATATAATTTGTCAGGGAATAGCCTGATATTAAAAGGAACTTGGCCACATATTTGGGGCCAAATTAAACAACAGTGGCTGTCTCCTGAGTTTAAATATAGATGTGCCCTGATCACACAGAAATTCTATGCTTCAGGATCAACTTTAAGCGAATAGGGAGATGGTGTAGAACCATTGCTTTCCCAGCACATTCCATCTGCGCGCGCTCTTGAGTTTTCCTTCCACTCATGCACCGGAGCTTGGCTAGGTGTAGGAGGGTATACTGTGGGGAGGTCAGTATCAGGAGGTGGGCATATAGGAGGTCAGAAAAAGGACTCGATCCTGCACACCCCCTTTGCTGTGAAGTGGGTAGCTCTGTGTTTCAAATGGGTAGCCATATTCATCTGAAGTAGCACAATAAAATCAGAGTCCAGTAGCACCTTTAAGACCATCAAAGATTTATTCAAGGCGTGAGCTTTCGAGTGCAAGCACTCTTCCTTAGGGGAAGACTGCTTGCACTCGAAAGCTCACGCCTTGAATAAATCTTTGCTGGTCTTAAAGGTCCTACTGGACTCTGATTTTTTGAGCTCTGTGTGTGTTTACTTATATTTATACCCTACGTTACTTCCCAAAGTGAGAACAAGTGACTTTGAAAATCATTCTGTCTTACAATATGTACCTTTCATAAAGGAGTATATAAGTGTTTGTGTTCTATATGTGAGGGGGTTAGGCTAAGGGAGTTATCAAGCAAGCTTCCCTGGCAAAAATGAAGCCTGAACCTAGGCTTCCTCGATTCTCACTCAACATCCTAACCAATGGAGCACATTACCTCTCTGATATCGCACAGTTATGTCTGTTTTCACCCAGAGATGATTTGCTTTGCCTTTACTATGTCCAATGCAGACCTCTGAAGTCATGCATTCTTTACATATGATAAACGAAAGCTGATCTTAAAGTATAATTTCTTAACCCTTTACCCAAGAGGCATCTTTGATTCACAGCTGGTCTTTAAGTAGTAAGAGTGGAACAAAGCTGTTACAAAACAGAAGATCTATTGTATAACCACTCAATCGAAAAGCAGTGTTTCAAAATGTTTTTGGACTCTGCATGCATGTAAAAGTGATTCAGGGGATTGGTGTTCCAGCCAAGAATGGCAAAGGTTAAACAAATAAAGGGTAGCAGTTTAATGTTTAGATTCTTGGCAGAAGTCAGTCATTTGCTTTTCACAGTAGGCCCCTCCACATGTTTGAATAAATCACCATACACATCTTAGGAATTGGCCCCTCCAAGTGTCCATCCTGGCCCAAGCAGGCAATGGGGAGCCGCGCAAAGCGCGGCTCCCCATTCCCTGCTTCACTGGCAAGGGAGCACCCGCCAGCCACGCATAGGGTGGCTGGCGGGTGCTCCCTGCCCGGCGGCCTGATGCCTCGGGAGGCCCGAAGCGCCTCCCGAGGCGTCAGGCCGCTGGCAAGGGAGCATCCAAAATCGCCAACCGCCCAAAATGGCCGCCGCCGCCGCCAGTGACCCGCTGCCGCCAGCCGAGCCGCTACCGCCGTGACTGCCCCGCTGCCGTCTGTCAATACAGGTAGGCCGCTTCCCCGCAGCCCCGGCCCCACTGAACCCTTATGCCATCCGGAGGGGGGAGGAGGATAAAGACTTCTGCGGCCCCACAGCGGCGGAAGCCTTTGCGAGTCGGGGGCAGGAGGCCGCGCCCATTTTATTTGAGATTAAAATGGGCTTTAGATCTAGTACAAAAATAATACGGTAGCACCATAATTTAATTATCTTCTCCAGGATCTGAAGATTTCAACCACTTTCCTTCTGTACAATTTAACTATGCTATCTAATCTCACTCCTTTGGCACATCTCTCTTGGAAACAAAATACACTTTTGGCCTTTCAAAATATGAAATGATTTTCGGAAAGGTTGAATTCTGGATATTCTGCTTTAGTATTAAAAAATCATTACTGTGTCTTCTTTCAGTTGTAGCTGCTTCAGACAAAATTGTTGTTTCTATTAGCCTGTTTTACTTAGTTACCTTAGATTTAAGTAAACAAACTGGAAATACACAGATCTGGGAATGATGTACAACTATATTATAATAAAACCACATAAAATGTAAAGATATGCAACCTTGCAATACCATATACATTTTGCTAGCAATCTAATTCTCTGTTGGGTTAATAGTGTGTCCATGAGTACCATTAGAATTCACTTTTAACCCAGTTATTGGGGGCAATGACACAGTGCTGGCATTAAGTTACTCTCATGGGAACAAATTAATTTTCTCTGTAGGCCTGAAAATTCCTAAAATCCAATCCATTGTAAAAGCTTACAGGAAAGAAAAGTCAATAGAATTTCAGGAGACCACACCATTTTTTGTTCAGCAATGCTTTTACAGTCCACAGAGAATTAGTGAATATTATATCTTTTCTTTCTTCAGCGTCTAAAATAAGAGTCCTCTGGAAATTTAAATTATTCTTCTTATAATAAGCCCAGAACTGAATATAAAGCAACATGGATGTAGCAGCATTTTCTTTACAAAAGCATTCAGTCACATCTGTGAAATATATCAGAAAATTATCCTGAGGCCAGACACACAATATTTGCATATAACTTTGCAAAAGATGCTAGAATTAGCTTTCTGGCTTCTCCCCACTGCAGTATATTTGGCATTTGATAGAAATAAGAGTAGTCCTTTCATAAGGACTCTCACACTTCAGATCAAAATTTTAAAAAAGAGTCTTCAAAGATCTTTAAAATGGCATTAAATCTATCATCATTACAGTTTTCTCTTCCTAAGTAGAACAATTTCCCTTAATGATTTGTTAAATGACAGCAAAAGAGGAAACCTTTCCTAGAACCTTCACCTTTACATGTCCTGCTGAATTGAATGACACCTGACTTTTACTGTTGTGGCTTGACTACAGCCTGTTGACTTCAGCATTACAAATGCTACATTCTTATTCTCACTTGTCAAAATCTAGAGTTAATCATCAGATAAACTGGTGTGTTATTCCTTTCCCCTTCCCCCCATGCCCAGTTCAGAGAAATACCAGTCTCTCTACTTGGGGTTACCTACACATGAAACAAGCACTGGCTGAACCAGCACACCTTAATTGAACTGTCTCTGCTTCCCAGTAGCACTCTGTGCACGTGTGTGGGTTAAGGGGCCGGGGAGGAAGTACTGCTATGCTCCAAGATTTTCTGCCTGTCAACAGAGACTGTAATTAGAAGAAGAAGAAGAGTTGGTTCTTATATGGCCGTTTTCTCTACCTGAAGGAGTGGCTTACAATCGTCTACCCTTTCCTTTCCCCACAACCCTGTGAGGTGGGTGAGACTGAGAGAGCCCTGATATCACTGCCCAGTCAGAACAGTTTTATCAGTGTCGTAGTGAGCCCAAGGTCACCCAGCTAGCTGCATGTGTGGGAGTGCATGCCAGATTAGAAGTCCGCTCCCCTAATCACTACACCAAACTGGCTCTCCCAGATATCCCAGATCCTATGTTATTTATCCATATGTCTGGATCCTTTGGGATAATGGGAATGTTTCTGGTGGAGGAACCAGCAAATGTCTCAAGAGTGACTATATGATTTCAATGGGTTTAAACCACACAGGAGTTTAGAGATGGGCATGAGCGAGCCCACGAGTAGTTTGTGGGTTGCAGCCTAGTGCTTATATGGCCACGCCCCCAATGACCGCGCATTAACATTTATGGGTCTTAACACTGTCTGCATGTTTGCAGGCTTTTTTGGGGGTGGAATTTCTTCTCTCAGCACACGCACATGAGTATGTGAAGCATGCAAAAAATCTCTCTTACAGCATAGGGGGGGCTTAGGAGGTTGTCTTTTGGTTTCCGTGGCTACTCCAATGATTACCAATTTAGCTTGACTGGCTTCCTTGTAATCCAAGAGTAGCGCTTCCAGTCACAGGTGTCAAGGGATAATTTGGGAGGCATTTGGGATAGGATCTCGTTTGCCACTTTCCCATTCTTTCCTGGGTTGTTTACCTGAGTAATCACTTTTTTGGTTTTCCCATGCCTTGGGGCTTTCCCTTATTTTACATGCAGTGACAACTGAGACATCCCCTAGTTGATTTTCTGCAAGGGTTGGCTGTGACTTGTAATAGGTACACAACTGTATCCCCCCCCCCCAAAAAATTGCCTGATTTATAGATCTCATGCCTACTTTGACTTATCTGCAAGGCCTGAATTGAGAGTGTGAGAGTGACTGCTCTCCCATAGATTTATTTATTTAATTTATTTATATTATTTATTGTATTTATTTTTATTTATTATTTTATACTGCCCTCCCTGAGGGCTCAGGGCGGTTTACAGGAAACAGGAAAAGATACAGATAACATATAGTAACAGGTGATAGCAGTAATAACATGATCATAACAATAACATTAGAAAATAGAAATTGCTCAACTCTTACTGGGACCCAGTGGGTAAGGCCGATTAGTGTCAGTCCTGGGGGGAGGGGTCTTGGGGCCAATTGGAAGCGATGGTTTGGGTCAACCTCAACCTCAACCAAATGCCTGGTGGAGGAGCTCCCTTTTGCAGGCCCTGTGGAACTGTTTAGGTTCTGTCAGGGCCCTGATCTCCTCTGGCCCTGGTTGAGATCACATTCCTTTTCCATTTGCCCAACAAAATGAGTAAGGTAAAGGTAAAGGTAAAGGTATCCCCTGTGCAAGCACTGAGTCATGTCTGACCCTTGGGGTGACGCCCTCTAGCGTTTTCATGGCAGACTCAATATGGGGTGGTTTGCCAGTGCCTTCCCCAGTCATTACCGTTTTACCCCCCAGCAGCAAGCTGGGTCCTCATTTTACCGACCTCGGAAGGATGGAAGGCTGAGTCAACCTTGAGCCGGCTGCTGGGATCGAACTCCCAGCCTTATGGGCAAAGCTTTCAGACGGCTGCCTTACCACTCTGCGCCACAAGAGGCTCATTAACAAAATGAGTAGTAGAGTGCAAATGCGTGGTTGGGCAAGAGTGAGGGGTTGGGTGTGGTTGAGGGGCATGCATTGTAGACTGAGGAGGCCCACCCCTTCTCTTATGATGCAGGGACCCTTTCTAGTGGAGGCTCGCACAGGGCCATAAAAGGAGAAGCCCCTGAAGTTGACTATTCCCCCCCGTCAGCCCCACAAGTTCTACTTTGGGTGGTGTGGCAGGCGAGGATGGAAAAGAGTGCTCCTCATCACAGATACATAGTATTTTTCCAAACTCAAAAGAGGAACAGTTCCTTGAGCAGCCCAAGGAGCAGCAATTGCTCATACTGTTTCTGGAGGAAGAACCTGACTCTGCATAGCTGGGGGATGGGGACTGGAAAACATCTTGCCCCTCCACATCACAAGCCACTGTGTCTACATTTGCCTCAAACACAGGCTTGGTCTCATCCTTGAAGACTAGCAGTTGACCTCATTCACAGCTGACCAGGAGGGTCTATAAGCTTGGAGGGGCCAGGATGTGCTGTAGCTGTCACTGCTCTCCCTGGGCCCTGTACTCATAGGTAGTTGTGCTCAGTGGGTGTTAGATATGTAGGTAGATGGTGGTGTGAGTGAGCAGGTAGATAGTTGATTAGGTAGGCAGGTAGACAATTGGTCAGGTTGGTAGGTAGGTGGTTAGGTAGGTAGATACTTGGATAAGTAGGCATGTATAAAGTTGGTTAGGTAGGTAGGTAAATAGGTGGGAAGTCAGAGCACCTGACTCAGGACCCAGGGAAAATGTTGGGAGCTACCTCTATCCTGGCCCCTTCAAGCTTTTGGACTCTCATGGTCATATGTGCGGGCACTACTTGACCCCCAGGAGGCCCCCAATTCCCATTTCAGTCATCATCCATTAAGTCCATAAGAAACCATGCTCCTCTCTAAAACTATAACATGGGAAGATGACCACCTTCCAGGGCCAAAGAAAAGGGTGGACACTGGACAAGACCCAGAAACCTTGTCCACAATGAGGCAATACAGTCAGGGGCTCCACGATGACTTTCACATGTATAAACAACTAAACAGTTAATGCAGTGGTCCCCAACCTTTATTAGGCTGGGGACCGGCAGGGCATCGGGCCGCGCCCGCGGGGACCGCACCCACGTGGGCCACGCCCAGGCCCCTGGCCGCGCCCGCGTGCCGCGCCCGCGCATCGAGCCGCACCCGGCCGCGCCCGCGGATCGGACCGCGCCTGGAAGCTACGCCCGCGGAATGGGCCGCGCCCGCGAGCCACGCCCACGGATCGGGCCGCGCCCGCGGATCTGGCCGCGCGGGCGTGGCCTGCACGGGCACAGCCCGGCCCTGATTCCCTCTCCCCGCCCTCCCGCAGTAAGTAGCTTCCCGGGCCGCAAGCTTGCGGCCTGGGAAGTTTTTTACTGCGGGGGGGGGAGAGGGAGCTGCGGCCCGGCGCCATGTCCTTCGCGGCCCGGCGCCGGGCCGCAGCCCGCAGGTTGGGGACCACTGAGTTAATGAACTTAAGTGAACCCAAAGGTTCATGAACACGGGGTCCATGCAAGTTTGTGCCCATCTCTATAGGAGTATACTGTAAATCCTTGCTCGTTCAAGTGGCCCATCATCCTACTAATTGTTTTGTCATCAGTTACTGTGCTGTCTTTTTGCACAAGATTATAAGGATCCAATGCAAGTTAGTATCCTAACCTACTTCTTACTCTATTACAATATCCTTTCTGACTTCCTTTCAAGACTCAGATTAAAATCAATATTCTTTTTCTTTCTCTTCTCTTCTTTATGCTATTATACTCTGAGGCTGCGAACTTTATTTCTTGTTTTAATTCCAATATATATTCTGTGTTGGTCTTAAAGGTGCCACTGAACTCAAACTTTGTTCTGTATAATATATATTCACTAATATTCCTTGCCCTCTCCCCCCCACCACCCATTTTTCTTTCAGCTACTGCCTCCTGCTCACACCAAAGCTTCTAATCACTATCTTCTGGCTAAACCTAAAGGTTTTTCCTCCCAAGGACACAATCCGTATAATACCTTTTATTAGGATCAACTGAAGAAAGAAAAACTGAAGAACATATAATGCTGTGTGAACTTTTGAGAACTCTTTAGCAGGCCAGAAATTACAACATAAAAAAGAGAGGGAAAGTAGATCTGAAGCATATTTTTGAGATCCCAATGTAAAGACCTTTTTATGGCTGTGGATGTTGCATTTTCATGTAGGCCGGGAAGACGGTGTTGAGTTGAAGTAGGCCGTAGCCATAAAATCAAAAGGCAATACAACAACTAAATTCTATATTATAGCAACAATTTCCCTCAAAGTGCCTATTTCCCCCCTTATCCAGCAACACTCTGTAACAGGAAGTATACAGACTTTTGAGGCATTTATAGATTTTGCATTTGACCCAAAGGCTGTAAAGGTCAACTTATTTTCAAAATCCAGAGGTTTTTTTTTTCTAGCAAGGGTTTGCCTAAATGGGTTTTACATCACCCTACATCAATCCCATTGCCACTCATTTATCGCTTTCTAATCCATTTTTCTACCTATGTAAGACCTAGCCTACACACCAAGTGCTTGCAATAAAATAACAAATAGTAACAATTAAATACTCACCTTGGTTCTGATACATCCTTACAAAAGTACTCCAGTGTGGCTATTTGCAGATAAATATTAATACATGCATTCTGCAGTTTTTTGATTCTCAGTGAAAATCAGTCCCAGACATGGGATTAAGCTATACTACCTCAACTGGAATTTCCAGTGTTATGATTTCTTTAAATTGTAAGCCTATACAGTGTAAGATGAACTCATGGACTAATAATGGTAGTCACATTTGGGAATATAAAATGACAAACTATGCCAGGCACACAAGAATAAACTTCTACTTCTGTTCCAAGATGGCTGAATTTTGTCAGAAGTGACAGGAAGCTACCTCTGAATGCCATTTGGTTCCTTGGCAACTGGATTTACCTGCCATGCTATTAGGTCCTTTAGTTTTTCAATCTTTTCATGATCCTCTGGATGATCATGGATATACTTCTCAGTAAAAAAAGCCTAAGGAAAACAAAGCACCTCAGTTATTTCACAGAATGGGTAATAGGTATCAGATTAGAATATGATCAATCTGGATCTTATCACAGTAAGATTACAATATGATCAATCTGGATTTTATATGCAACTTTGATCTATCTGGATTTTATATGCAACTTTCCATTATTAAATGTGACAAAGTCCCTTCAAGGAGATCCAATAAAAATATTCCCCCTTCCCTGATATCTCCATCAACAGAATTTGTATAGCAAGCAACCATTCACAATACCAATTTGTGGAGCAACCAATCTTAAAGGCAAAGACTGCTAAGCAACATATTCCCCCCCCCCCCATTTATACCTTGCATTGGAGAACAAGTACTGGCTGTTACCATTCAGTGATGACGAAAGCAAACCTGAGTGCTTGGTTTGAATGATTCTGAGTCTGTGGAAAAATTCTACAGTGGTCTGTACATGTTAGTGATGTCACTGTTTTTACCACCTGCACAAGCTTCTAAAGATTTAACTGTAGTTAAATTGTGGACATTGCTGATGTCAGTCTCCCAGCGTCACCTCAGTAAGGCAATGCTGGGACAGGAACACTGACTGATTTCATATTATTGTAGTGCCTTAGGAAAATAGAACAAGTTCAAGGCCAACGATAGGATTGTTTCTTGTGAGTTAACACTGTTGTTGATGGCTGACTTCCTATAACTTCTGAAACCCTTTATACTCATAGTCATCTAAGTAACATGGAAACCATGGAGGATATCTGTGGACCAGAGGCAATTTTCATTCATGCCCTCCCACAACTGTATACCTTAAACTTGCCCCTCATGCTGGTATTGGGGGGTTTCCTGCCATGAATGACATTTCAGAGGCATGTCAGCCTACAGAGCGTGGCAGGAAAGGGTCTGTCTGTGGAAGTCTTCTGTGGGGTCCAAATTGCAATGAATTTCTGAACTATATTTTTTCGTATACTGATTATCAATTCCTACAAACTATCCTAAGTGTTTTAAATATTTTGAACATGAGTCAGCTGTTACCAAGCATGAGTACGGTGGGATAGTTAAAAGGATAAGTAGTCTGCTTACGTTTAAGACTGGAAAAGCAAACCGCAAGAAATCCATTCTAGTAAGCTATCAACTGCGTACAATACAATTTTGAGATTCCTCCCTTTCCTGGAAGTTTAATGAGAGAGCAGTTCCTGGTTTTGAGTATTTTTATATGGGCTATATCAAATAATAAAACAAGGGCTTTGCTTTTGGAACGCCACTGTCATTTTTGATCCCCAAATGGCATAGAGCGACCATTCATCCTTTCCAAAGTGTAACAGATGGTATGCTTGACAATCTTTGCCCCAAAGGAACAGTCAACTCAGAAGTATGCTCTATGGTATTAAAAAAGGAATGTCAGAAAGCCTGAAGAACAGATCCAAACCAAAGCCCCAGTGATGATATTCCAACTATCTCCTGATATACACTTAGTCCTCCCCAGCTGAAAAATCCTGTTAAAACTATAGACACACAAATTGTTAGATTAATGATTCAAAACCTAACTAAGAGGAAATATCCTGTTGAAAATACTGATTTAAAATACTAAAACATTTTAAACGCCTTTTAAACACTAATTATAGTGACATAATTAGAAAATCTGTCAGTATTTGCCATGATCCCCACCTCTGAGGCACTAATATGATAATTCATACTCAGAAAGAAGACTAACCAACATACCTTTTCATAGTTGGTGAAGCCACCCATAACTGCAGGATCCACAATACCATTTAGCAGCATAGACAGAGGATTAATTGGTAGATTTGGATCATTTAAATGTTGCTGAACCATATTGTTGATTTTATCATTTGTTAACTGCATGGTTTCTATTGCATTTTCAAGTGGGCTGATTTCAACCTGCAGTAACAATATGAATATGTGCATAATTAAAAACAGATCATCATAGTAGCCCAACTGGTTTAATGCTCATCAGGCCTGTCAACTGAAAACAGCAGATTTGAAAGCAGAAAAATATCAGCATAATTTCATTTTCACACGTGCAAGCAAGCTGCAAAGGACTAGTACTCATATCAATTTTGGCCAGTCTGTTTTTTTTACAATTATACTTACAACAGATACAAATCACACACTGTAAGCCAACCTGCATATAAGTATTTTATCTATATCTGCATACAGATATATACAGGACATTCTCCCACCGGCCTCAGTTTAATAACAATAATAAATATATGTAACCCAAAACGTTAGGGCTGATGATAATTTAAGGTACAGAAATTATATCACCCAGTTGAACCTTCAGCCCCTCTGAAATCAGCCCCCAACTCAGTCTCTCTTGATTTAATGGTTTGGAGTGCCACCCTCTAATCTTGTGAGCCAAGTTTGATTCTCTGCTCACCCACATGCAGCCAGCAGGGTAGCCTTGAGCTCACCACAGTATTGATAAAGCTGCTCTAACCGAGCAGTAATATCAGGGATCTCTAAGCCTCACCTATCTAACAGAGTGTTTGTTGTGGGGAGAGGAATGAGAACGCAATTGTAAGCCACTTTAAGACTTCTTGTGGTACAGAAAAGTGGCATGTAAAAACCAACTCTTCTTCTTCAACTGCCAACTTCCCCCATGAGAACTTCCACACCCAATGCCTATCCTTGCCCACTCATTCGCAGAAACTATAGCTCTCCTGATCACTTAAAAGTTGATATTTATCTTTCTAGGGGTCCAATAGCACCCATAAGACTAACAAGTATATTCATCATGAGTCAAAGCTCATTTCAGCAGCATGTGACTAAACCTTGTTAGTTATTAAAGTGTCACTAAATTCCTGTCTTATTTTGCTGTCACTATGTTTATCTTGTTACGGCATTCATGCTTTGATACACGCAGTCCTTGGACTAAGGATTTTAGCCACTGCCAAATAGTCAAGTATGGCAGGTTGTCTCAGTTCCATGGACTCAGCAAACTTGAATTTCAGCCGAAAGAGTCCTTCCCTTCCCATATCAGCCTGACAGTATCTAGAAGTGGGGAAGGCACTGGCAAACCACCCCGTATTGAGTCCGCCATGAAACCGCTAGAGGGCGTCACCCCAAGGGTCAGACATGACTTGGTGCTTGCACAGGGGATACCTTTACCTTTACCTTATCTAGAAGCCCTTTGATTAAAGTGATCCAGAAAACCTCATTTGCCACATCCACATTCACAATAGAGTCACTTAGCTTTATTCTTCTTTTAAGGCACCTTGTGTCATATGAAAGGTTGCTTCTGAAGCTCAGGAGAGTGGGTGGGTTTATCTGTCATTAACATGTGCCCATAAGGCTCTTTAAATCACACCAGAGCTTCTTTGAAACAAATGTAGTAGTAAAATAGGAAAGTTAAAGGGTTAATTGGATGTGTTTAAAATGCAAGCCAGTATTTGATTACAGTAATTTGCATAACCTTTACATAAGAACACTACTACCCAGCTATCAGTAGCTTAATATATTTCTGAGAGGCACTTATAATCAAATCTTCTAATTGTCACTCCTACACCTGCACTTTGATTACATCTAACCTGCTTTAATTATCATTTTAAAAAGTGTGTTTTATGTATTATTTTAGAATGCAAAGTAACATGGGAAACAACTCTGCTATATTTGTCAACCACTATGAAATTAACCATTTAATAATTTTTCCTCAGTTGAGAACTTGCTATATTTAATTTGAACATGGACAAGGGAGGTAAAGAGCTTAAAAATGGGTAAAAAGCTAGTGCCAGATAGAGGTGGATTAAAATCCATGAAATTCAGTGACCTTGTTCCACACATTTTATTAATGTATCCTACTTCACAAAATTAGATAAAATTTATTTTTGTTTGTTTACTTTACATTTTTATACCGCCCTCCCCTGAGGCTCAGGCGGTTTACATAGAGCTTAATGGAACATAGCTATTTCCCATGCTGCCATTGCTTCTGAGCAAAGCGTCTGGGATCCCATGCCTCCTTGTTCGTCGAAATAATAATTTTTTGTGCTGTTGTCTGTTTGGATTAGCACCCTCTTACCTCTGAGAATATTTGAAAAGGAGCTAAGGGCAAATCTTACTGCACAGAATATTAATATGGAGAATATTTTGTATTAAAGGCCACTAGTCCTGCCCCGAAAAACCTGTGTAGTGGACACCATGTCAGACAAAACATCCACGGTCAGAATGACCTTGGAAACCCAAACCCAAATTGGATCCCCAAGAACAAGTTAGTGTCGTATAGCCACCAGTTCAGCGACCTTACCACGAACCTAGGCATCCAAAAACAGTGTGCACCCCATTTTGGACTTTTTGAACTAGAAAGAAAATATCCCACATCTGGCCTGGGCCAGTGCAGTTCCAAAGTGGGGCTGCATGAGAAGATGGAAGTTGAACGCAATACTCCATACAGTGTAACACTAAGCTTGCCACATAGTTTTAAACTTGCCTGATCACAAGTTTTTGTCATTTGGAAGCAATTTGTCATGTGAGACTCAATGCTAGGCAACAGGGAATTTTAGATTAGCATACATTTATGTTAACATGCTCAATTAAGCAATGATCACTCTTCTCCTCTTGGAGAGATGGAAACCTCAGCCCACACAGTAGAGATATCCCCCAAAGTTCCTCCTCCCATTTTTTCCTGTTAGTTTCAATCATACAGAATCTTGTGATAATTTGGCAATGTCTCCTTCTAAGTACCATCTAATTCTTGGTTCTCTTCCTCCTCCATCTTCTCAGTCTCATTAAATTGTCCAATTACATTAACATTATTTCATGTCATTACTCTAATTAACTCTCTTGCTTCTTATGCAGTTGATTTCCTAGGAAGACCTATGCAGACAAATTGAGGCAGAGGACATGTAGAATGTGTAGGGGTGGGATTGGAGGTGAGATTAGTTCACTGAACCAGAGATCTGCACAGGTCACTAAAAGAACAACCATCAATGTCAGGGAGTATATCTGGCAGGGAGTTCTAAAACCAAGTTGTATTCATCATTCAGTATGTTTAGTAATCTGATGAGGAAGGAATTACTGCTTTTTGAAGTACATAGATATGCTAGCCCTTTGGGCTAGTAATCATTGTTGTTACACTTACATTTTTGCCTTGGTTTTGAAGACTTTTCACTAAATGCATTGTTCTCAAAACTCAGATCTTCTATTAAAATCTACGCCATTTATGGAGTTTCATAGTAGTTTCAGCTTATTGGATCCTGTTGATCCTAGCTGTCTAAAAATACTTAGTTCAATTATTCTTTGTCTATGGTTCTCCCTCTTGTGACCTCATTTTTGCCCAGGAGATTCTTTCATTAGTTCTTCTGGTTTTCCAGAACTCTGAGACTCTTCCAGAGAATTAGGCAAATACATTTGGCATTACTAGAAGTGACTGCTGTGAATGAAATCCACACTCTTGGAACCTCTGCTTAGCCACTTTGTGAGGCCACTTCGACCAATTATGCACGGGGGGAATAACGCACATTCGGGGTGGAATGGCGGCGACTAAAATCACCGATAACGCATGGAGCCGGCTGCAACCGGCCGCAGCTTCGGTGCATGCCACCGAAAAAGCGAAATGCAGAAGAAAGCACAGCTTCCGGGTGACCGGGGCGCAACCAGAAGCGGCGCTGGGATCGCTGCGTGCATAATCGGTTATTCTGGGTTTTGCCGCCGTTGCGCCCTGTCCCGTGCTTCGCATCTTCCCCCTCCGCGTTTTCCATGTGACCCGAAATCGCCATTTCGGCGGCTGTGCATAATGGGCCTTTGTGAGGCTAGATGTGGGAAACTGAGATAAGTCCTTGTCGATCATGATTTATGGATCTCCCTTTTCACGGATATACATTTGAGCCTTCTGTCAGTTAATTTTTTCATTTTTCAATGTTTATACACATACAAGCTTGGTTCTAATTGGTTTTATCATCTATTATATTGTGCTGTTTATTAGCTACCTTTTGAGTCCCTGACTGGGAAGAAAGGTGGAATATGAGTGGTGTAAATTTTAAAAAATCCTTATTTAAAATGTACTCAAATACTTTATCCTTCCTCATCTAGCCACAACACTGATAGGTGGCCCCTTTCTGACTAGAACTAGTAGAATTTTAAATTCAAAACTCAAATATTTGCCATAAACTACATACAACACTTCATAGGTTATGGCTCTTTCAACCCTCCAGTTCCAATTCTATCCCTTGCAAAACATGTTTTAAAATGAATTATATGATTTTTATGAGAATCTCAGTATTTGTATCAGGAAATAAAACTTAGAATTACATACATCTAGGAACAGTCAATTTTGTGTCAAGCTTTCATCTGATAAGATTATTCAGGAACAGCTAATCCAGCTTTGGTAGCAAATATATCGTGCACAGGTCAAAAGTTATCCTTTCTTTCTTTTTTCATTATCCGATTGGTGGTGATAGTATGGTCTTTAACCCTTGCATACAATAGGCTTATGTAAAAACACTGTTTGGAACATTTCTGCATTGTTCAATGCCACGTATGGCACTAAACAGTTCAGTGCAGAAAAGTACCTGTCTAGAGGAGCCTACATCCTTAATTCAAAAAATGAAGACGTTTTTAATTAGCTAGGATAGGACTGGAGACAATATCATGAAGTGTAGCATCATTATTATTTGGATACTGAAAAGGGACAATTCATTACACATGTTTCATTGTTTAAAAACTGTAGGCATTTTGTTACATTTTATACAATACCCAGTCAAAAGACTTTGTTCACTCAGTTTCTTATCAATCTGAATGAAACTATACATTCCATTATTCTAAAAAAATCTCTCTTAAAAAAATTTATGTAAATCTGAAAGAGAAAAACTGATATATTGCCAGAAAAATTAATTCACATTTGTGTTTCCCCATAAAAATGATATAAGAGGAAAGGAAAAACCCACAAATGTTCTGAGTATATAAAACTGCAGTTTTTACAAAAGATATTAAAACTATTAAGTGTTATGCAAATGCATTCTGAATAAATTATCTATGTATTTTAAAGTTCCTGCTTTCTTATATAGATGCCAACTTAGCAGTATTTTAGAAAAAACTGAATTAATCTAAAATTAAAATGGCTTTTATGCTGTGACATCTAACAGCTTGATAGAAACTTTTTTAAAAAGTTGCCCATGAAATACTAGGGTTTTTTAATATACAAAATTTCTCAATATGAGAATACGTAGCAAATGACTAGAGTTGCAAGCTCCAGGATGAGAAATACCTGGAGATTTTAGGGGTGGAGCTGGAGGAAGGTGGGGTTTAAGGAGAGAGGGAATATCAATGGGTTACAATGCCCCAGAGTCCACCTTCCAAAATGGTCATTTTCTCCAGGTGAACTGATTTCTGTCATATGGAAATCACTTGTAATCCCAGATTTCCATCCTGGCAATTGGAAAGCCTAAAGAAGAGGCTTGTGTAAGCCACATGCCATACAATAAATGATTCTAAATGCAAAAAGTATGGGAGTATCATTTCGCTGAATAGCTGCAATGAAGCACAAACCTCTATAGAAAGTCACTAAGAAATTAACCATTAAATCCTATGAAACCTAGAATTTACAGGTCGTTTTCTTCAGGAAAGGAAGAAGAGTGGGTCTTATATGTCACTTTTCTCTACCTGAAGGAGTCTCAAAGCAGCTTACAATCACCCTCCCTTTCCTCTCCCCACAACAGACACCCTGTGAGGTAGGTGAGGTTGAGAGAGCCCTGATATTACTGCTCAGTCAGAACAGCTTTATCAGTGCTGTGGCGAGCTCAAGGTCACCCAGCTGGCTGCATGTGGGGGAGTGGGGAATCAAACCCGGCTCGCCAGATTAGAAGTCCACACTCCTAACCACTACAATAATAACATCAAATATAAGCACAAGAAACATATTAGAGATTTTTAAAAATAACTCTATGATTAAGATACCTTGGTAAATACCACCAGAATTGATCTTACCATAAAAACTGATTTGACTTCAAACCATCTTAAAATCCCAGGTAATTTATACCCCGTCACATAAATGGTTCTTTCAATCCACATATTCTGCAAATTTGAGATAAAAGTTTTGAAGTATAATATTAGCTGATTGATAGTCTTCAGCTTAATAATTTATATTTCTGTTATCACAAAACACTTAGCCATAGATTAGATTTTTAAAAAATCACAAATCTAAAATAATGCCCTATGTGCCTGACAAATCCTTGTGTGTAACAGTTTGCAGTGAACACCTAATATATGGTCAAGAATTTGCATATGTGCTATTCAGGTACATTATGAATTGTTTCTTTAAGCGTTGTGAACTTATATAAAGCAGGACTGGAAAACTGGCAAAAGAGAGTATAAATAAAGTCCCCTTTCTGGTCTCTCGATAATATGTTTTTGAGCAGTTCAGTGGCAAACAAGCCATAACAAGATGATCTATTCAATTACTCTAGTTTTGTTAATGTTAGTGGATCAGGCAGTGAATATAAAACAGCTTTCTCAACTTTTCTACCATTAAGAAACCTCTGAATTTTTTTTCAGGCTTTGAGTAACCTCAGAAGTGGCACAATTGCACAGAACATGCTTAGGAAACATAGCTATGTACATGTCCAGCCAGGGTCCCTCCCTTTCCCATCCCATGCAGATCCATCACTGGTCACTGGAGGGGAGCAGGTCATCATGACCATATATGGTCATATTACCCAATAAATTTTTAACAAATACATTTTTAACAAATTTATATATATAGATAAATAACTAGATTGCTAGATAGACAGATAGATATAAACTTCTACCCATTCAGGAAACCCTTCCAGGACCATCAAGAAATCCCAGGGTTTCATGAAACCCTGGTTGAGAAAGCCTAACATATTAGATATTATTGATATTAATTAATCACTTCTTGGCCTTTTGGCTAAGATCATGTGTTGTACTATTAATTTACCTGGGGAAATAACCATGTAGTTTTATTTAACATGGTGAATCACACAGTACCACTGTGATTTTGCCATCTACATCAAATATCTATACCAGACTTCAACCTTAGTATTAGAACATTACTGAACCTTAATGTTCTAACATGGAAGCTGTTTATTGAACTAAATTTTCACAGTTCCTATGTACATCAAAGTAGGCAAACTATGTTGCAGATTTCCTTGGCAATCCTTTCAAGGGCCCTTCTTCTCAGAATTTACATTTATTTGTTCCTTGCCAACTGTTTCTGCCACGGCACAAAAAAGAAAACAAAGTATTTGCCGATTAAGAAAGCACACTATCCTATATTTGCTATGGTATGGTTTCATATAGGCTACAGGAAAATGCTTTTAATAAAATCTGGTCTTAGCAAAGTAACTTTTGAAATCCCAGAACTTTCTTAGAATTCATAAATGTAAAGGAAAGTTCATATTAAAGGTCACATTAATTTACACTGATATATGATAAGTAAAATCATAAAACTTAAATTTTACTAACATCAATCCTCTAAACTGCTGCAACTAGAATCTGCACTTTAATGTAATCCAGCTTTAGGATGCTTAGGGCTGATCCTGCGTTGAGCAGGGGGTTGGACTAGATGGCCTGTATGGCCCCTTCCAACTCTATGATTCTATGATTTAGTTGACCTGAAATGTCATCTTTAAGAGTTGTAGCTCTATTTTTCTCACACCAAAAGAGAATCCCGAGCAGGTCAACACAGAAGACATGTTGTTCACTGGAGCTTACTCCCAGGATATTGTCCTTAGTATTTCAGCCTGCATGACTAACAGGGCCACCCTAAGCACAGTTCATGGTGCAACATTCCTTAACGTGGCAATGTATCCACTGAACAACTTAAAAACACCATATGTTCCAGCTGAATTAACCAAATTTTTAGTACTCATCATAAAATTATATATGTTATATTTACTATTAATTAAAAACCCAAGATAGCTATTATTGGAACTCAGTAAAAAGTACTTCTGATAACCATTACTTTATACAGTACAAATATAAAAAATACCGCAAATTCATTGTCAGGGTTTTTCTCTCCTTTTCTAATTGGTCGTGAATACTCAAATCGCTGAACCTCATTCACCCTGTAGAAACTAGAGGGGGGAAAAAAGGAAATATACAGCTGAATACATATTTTCTTATATTAATATGCATAAGCATTACAATGAGTACAAGCAATTAACATAAATATATCTGACCAAGTCATGTCACTACAGTGACTCTGAAATCACCAACTGTATCTCAAAAACAGCTCTCCGTCTGCCAATGGCTGCAGACTAATTTAAAATGATTCTTATGGATGCATTGATCTAAATCGACTGTAAGATTAATCACTTATACTGTGAGAGTAGTTCTTCAAGTAATTTCTTCAGATGGTTTCCACAGAAGGATAGACTTATGTGGTTTCCCTGTTACTAGGGCAGCTATTGAATTAGTGCAATGGCTACAGGGATTCCACATGGCCATTTCCTTGCCCCAGTCCCCTAATAACCACATTCCCTACCCTGGACCACTGGGACTTCTCCATTTTTTACATTTACAATTAAAACTACTATGGCTATAAAAGCTGGGAATTCAGAGGCTGTATTATGCATATTGGCAGAATGTTATATTGTTATAATGTTATTCTAATTAAAAAAAAATACAAAGATTTTAGAGTTGGGGGGAGGAAATGGCCATGAAGAGGATAAGGGAAAGGAAAACAGCTGCTATGTGGGAAGAGGAAAAATCCCAGCCAGCAATCATATAGACTTTACAGCAATCTGTCCCAAAATTTCTGAGCAAGCAGGTTTGAGAAACCAAGTAATGCATCCAAACAGATTTAAGTGTGGAAGGCTTTAAGAGTAAAATAATCATACCTTAAAATTTGTTCTGATACTGGCTTGTGAAACTTTGCTGGCAAATCAAGTTTTGGTTTTACAGTGAAGCACTGAATATCTGAATTTTAGGATTAAGAACTGTAAAGATAATAAGTTAAAATGAATCAGAAGAGAAACAGTTTGAGGACTGAAAACATATGATGTATCAACTTCCCTGGTGCAGCTCTGGATATGGTCAAAACTAGAATTGGAGGCCTCCTGAGTCTCTACGTACTCAACCTTGATCCATGATGGATGAAAGGTAGAATATAGCTAGTAAATAAAATAAACATCAACTGAAAAATGAACATGCTACATACATACAGATTATATACTAAAAATACATAAGAAAGAGAAAGCTCGTATGCTATCAAGGAAACATACTAGCTACATCTATAGGACATTTTTTAAGGATACACTGTCCAGGAGAATTTTTAATGTCTTCGCCTGGGGGAGATGTTGTCTTCATCTTTTCAGCATTTGGAAACTGAGTTAACAACCTTGCTTCAAAATCTTCACGACGCTCATATTCTTTTCCTCGATAAATAAAAACTTTGTGCTGTAAACAAATATACATTGGAATGTGTGTGAACCAGAGATCTAAAACCAAGAACCAAATATACAACAATAGGAAAGAACATCTAGCACACCCTGCCTCTAATTTCTGCAATGACAATTTTGAAAGCATTTGCCTGACATAATTAATTTATCAGGGATCTGAAGAACTTGCAGCTTTAAATCTGTAAATTTGGTCCCACTGGTAAGTTACATCAGTAGTGTGGGAGCTGCTGAAAAATGGGCTGAAGTGGGTGTCATCATCACATATCCCTCCCATATGATATATAATTTGAGACAAGCCCAATGAAGCCAGTGAAGCTCTTATTCCCAGTCTAGTTTCTAAGGCTAGATAGATAGAGGTGGGCAGAGAAGATATGTTTACCTTCTTTGTGCTTAAATATAAAACTGTAAAATTATAAGTAGCCTCCTTTTAGCTATTTAAAATTACCAAGTAATACAGTATACACTTTGCCTTCAATCTCAGGTTCAATCACTGCCATCTTAAGGGTTTGCCTTGCTGTAATTTGTTTGTTTGTTTATTGATTGATTGCATTTTATACTGCCCTCCCATATGACTCAGGGCAGTTTACAACAGAGATTCATTACATATACATGCTCCAGTATGAAACAGTACAATATACTCCAGAATCAGACTCCATGAACTGTCTCAACATCATGAAATATATAACCATTAACCATTTAACATTTAATTGCAACCCAACACAAATGCAACATTTAACCATTAACTATTTCACCATTTAATATACCATCTGACCATGGCCTGACAGGTTGACTGGACCGAGGATTGCCTCGCGGTGTTCTAAAATTGTTATGGAGCACTATGTGCATTTAAAATATTTGATCAGTACGTTTAGTAGGGGATGAAAACTGAAGTGATTCAGCATTTTCAAAATCATTTTGGAAAGAAAAAAAATGTGTTTTAACACTAGCATCCTGCTTTCTTTAAAATCAGTGTGGTTGGCTAGCCATGTTTCAGATATGTCTAGAATTTGCTAGTGTACAGGTCAGGTCTAGAATTCTCCCAGCATTACAACTGATCACTAGACTGCAAGGATCACTTCCCTTGGAGGAAATGGCAGCTTTGAAGTGTAGACTCTATAAAAGCAAGCCTCAAAGCAAATCATGCTTGCTTTGAATTAAACAGAAGGCTTCACTGGATGTGGGGGAAAACAAGATCAGCCAATCGGATGAGGGCAGCTGGCTATTTTACCCTGTTGCTCCCTCTCTCATCCTCAGTCTTCTTGCTGTGGCTGACCAACCCACCCTCCCTGGGGACAGCACAGAATTAGCTGGTCATTATGAATGGATAAGAAATTTTTCTAATGGAAATTGGTAGCAACCTCTTTTTTTCATGTTCCATGCTATTTCATGTGGGATGGGTTTTCTCATTAAATAGGCCTGGTTTTAATAACTGGTGAGGTCACAACTAGTTGGAAGGATTGCTTTGGATAGGTAAGGTTAATCAGAAAGCACCCTGAGATATCTGCTTGATGGACGGCGTGTCTGGAATAAGCCATTGCATGCCTTGTGACTAGGTGCACTATGAAGCAGTGCCCTCAGTGGTGAGTGGCATCTTTTGAACCTGGTAGTAGCCTTGAGGCAAATCAGGGGAGAGGGATGAAGCTGGGCACCTCTGTGCACTAGGGATATGCAGGTGGTGATAAGCAAGGCCAGCAGAAAAGCCAATCAAGTTTGGAGTCAGGATTGATCTGTCCAACAGGCAGACAATGTGGGTTCTTAGCCCCTCCCCTTGAAAAAACTCAGCGTACTGAAATAAGCAGTTTTGTAGACCAACCATTTAAGTAAACTGAATACAGTTAAATTACTGTATTTGCTGGCATATAAGACTACTTCCCCCCCCTGAAAAACATGCCTTCAAGTGGGGGGGGTCATCCTATACATCGGGCGCACTTCAGTTGGGATAGACATAGCTGCCCATAGTGGCCTCCCGATGCCTGCTCACCTCATTCTACATACCATCCAGTATCGCGCGGTATCCAGCGCGGCCGTGGCGGGTCATCAGCGTGGCTGCGGCGAGCATCAGCAGCGAGACAGGGGTGCCAGCCTTTTCGGCGTGACCGGGCCGTTCTGCTCGGTGGGAAGCAGCAGCACTCTGGCCCGCCCCTTGTCTACGCAGTGCTCATACATGCGCACTTGCGCACTAGTGCTGGTCACAGGGAGATGTAGGGGCAGGCCGGGTATATAACAAACTCTATATTTTGAGTGGAAATGTTGGGGGGTCGTCTTATAGGCCCAGTCGTCTTATACGCCGGCAAATACGGTAACTGAACCCACAGTCAGTTTCTAGCATCTTCATTTAAGGGGTGCTGGGGCAAGTACATTCCTATTGAAATGTGCTCATCCCAAAACTCTGCCCTTTCTAGAATAAGAAGTGTTGGTTCTTACATGCCGCTTTTCTCTACCAGGAGTCTCAAAGCAGCTTACAATCACCTCCCCTTTCCTCTCCTCACAACAGACACCCTGTGGGGTAGGTAAGGCTGAGAGAGCCCTGATATTACTGCTCAGTCTAGTCACAGCACCAGCATTTCCAGGGATTCCCCAAGCAGGAGTTGACAACCAAAGATATGTTTGAAAAGAATTTCATTCAGGAGAAGTGATAAATAGAAGAATCCAGCTAGGATGCTATTTATATTGATATGCATGCGAGTTTCATGGTTAATATTTGACTTGTAAATACTTTCTGATGTCAATTTAAAAAGTATAAGCAGCAAAGTAATAGAGTCAGGGGTTTTCAGTATCAGCTTTACTAAGGAGTGTGCAGTCGCTTTGCTTGGTCTAGACAAATTATAAAGACCAAAAATTAGGAAATTGTGTACTTTATTATGTGCCCATATCTTGAATATGTGATTTGTTTAGACTCTGGAATGAATTAACTCCCAGGCATTTAATTCAAATATTCAGAACAGCTCTGTCACCTCTCTTGTGATTACTAATTATTCTCCACAGAGTTTTATTGAGAAACTCCAGCAGATAATTCTGCCCATAGAGGATATTGTGAACTGTATTATAGAGTGCAGGGAACAAAATGATTGGTCCAAAGGCTGGTTTTGTGATTATCATCTCATTTTGGTGTGAAATGTTTTTCAGGGATTTTAAGGCAGAACTTTACCATCTTGCTCTGCTAAAGCTGCCAGGCAATGCAGCAGTAAGATATTTAGCAGCCTGAAAGGCATAATCTGCTCCACCTTTCATACTGAAAAATCAGGAACAGCCCTATGTCACCATAGATCAGTGGTGGACCACTGCAAAAGCTATTCAAGAGCACTTAAATTCATTTCTTTGATATTTTGTGACAATGCAGTATTCTCCCAGGATCCCATGAGCTCAGTCCTTATTAACAACTTTCACTATGGCCCACATTCAATTAGTACCAGATCTGCAAAATCAATGCAGATTCTTTTCTATACCATCCTTTTCAGGCATTTGAAACACATACGATTTATGAATACAAATCAAATGGAGAGTTTCTTCTAAATACAATAATGAAGCCAAGAATGGATTTAAAGTACTGAGGTACTTTCAAAACCTCTGTATAAATATTTTAAAATGCATTGGCTCTCATCAATGTGTTGCAGTCAAAATCCTTTTCAGAATGAGAAACATGACATTTTCCAATGTAACTATCAGTTGTCCATCAAATGAGGAAAATAACACTTACCCGCAGAAATGTAGGAAATCCTTGTCCATAGTATCCAACTGCAAAGTAATCTGGTTTGGGTCTAATTACTTTCACAATACTTTCATAAAACTGTGCTTGTTTTTTCTGTGCAGGAAAAAAAAGTTTTTAAAGTTACCTTTAACTGGATATGTAAGCACTTTCCTGTTAAAATGTATCAACTTATTTATCAATAATAGCATCTGCAAATATTTGATGGATTTCATTTTTGTTTATGCAAGATGTTAACATTTGTACCTATCTGAAATTTGATGGACTGAATATATTTTCCCCAAAGCACCAAATTTCAGTTATTACCTTACATAACATAAATTCAGGGCAATCATCAATAGGCCCAGACTCCTATAATAAATTATTTTTTATCCTTCATGCTGTGCTTAAATAAACTAGCTCTGAACAGAGAATTCAAAAAGACATAATCCCATTCAAATATTCCAAATCAAAGTAGCAGCACAACTTAAATTTGTGCATATGTTGGGGAGAGAATCTCTATGGAAGATGTCATTTCAGACTGCTGAAAGTTGAAGCACCTTAACAAGGATTCTAGCAATTCAGATTTTCTTTAAAGCAGCAAAATGTTTTCACAAAAACATAATGTTTGATCTTATGTTCAGTAAAACTCAGCCTGTATGTTACAACCTCCATATATCAGTGTCTTTTAAAATGTGTTTCCCTTTTTATTTACTGGGGCTTAAATGTTGTGGAGCAATCCCAAGATTATCAGATCTTTTTTTTTTTTACTAAGTGTCATGCTTTCATGAAAACATTTTCTTCTCCCAGTATCTGCAGATTTTCAGAGATACCATGTGAGAAACTGTAATCAGCAAATACTTGCTTTCTCCAATGGAGAGTCATTATGAGAGGGCAAGGTAAAAATAAAGCACAGAAACATTTAGGGAGGACAAATAAGAAGAGGAAAAGGTTTTTAAAAAATTCTTGTAAAGAAGGAAAAGCATAGAATATGGTAGAAAAAATAATTCAACAGAAGTGAAGCTAAAGTGGAAGAAAAATAAACCAGTAAAGCCAAACAAAGTAACAGAACAATGACAATAAGGCAGTGAACAACAACAACAACAACAAAATCCAGCAAAAACTATCAGTGGTATCAGAGAAAGCACCTTTGGTTGAACAGCAGCTATTCTACGCTCTCAAGTCTCTTCAAATAACTGCAGGAAGCCCTTTACCAAAAGCTTCTGAGAAACGGTTGCTGTTAAATAATGACAGAATGGCCCCATGGTTTGGTGAACCCTATACACAACATTCAGGGAACTTATCCTATCAGGCTGAATGGAAGCATATTCAACAGGCACTCCCAAAGTCAAGATAAGCTCAGAGGACATGAAAACTCTCTGTCCCAGTATGCATTTTGAGGTTGCCATCTCTGGGTTGGGACACACCTAAAGACTTTGGAGTGGAGCCAGGAGTGGGGCAGGATTTGTGGACAGGAGGGACTGCAATGGAGTACAATGCTATGAAGTCTACCCTCTAAAGCAGCCATTTTCTCCAGGGGAACTGCTCTCTGTCTGTAAAACCAGGGGATGCCAAGGTCCCACCTGGGACAGGAATCCCTAATGCAGCTTGACACGACCAAGACACTGAACACTATCCAAAGGCTACTATCTCCCTGTCAACAGAGTTGCAAGGTTTTGCTTTCCTTTATATCACATTATAACATTTTAGACAATGTCTAAACACCTTCCATCAACTCTAATGATGACATTGTGTATCATGTACTTGCTATGACCCTACTCACAAGGCCTTATCTGTGTACCCTTCAGGGTACAGAGTGATTGGCTAACATTCTGCTTTTAGCTTAGGAACTGTGGTTTTTTTGTCCAGGTTGGGGTTTTTTATAAGGTTTATAGGAATGCATATATGTTTCCAGTTGTGTCCCATTATAGCAGCTATTCTAGCTTTTACCATGGATACACTGAGTTTCCCCAATACATTATGGCACACTTCATCTAGTGATTCATGTCTGGGCAGAAATTTTTAAGTGACAAGCAACCCACACATAATTTTTAATTATCAGACCACCCAAACAGCTATTGTAGATAGTTAACATTACTAGAACATCACAAGACACTTTGATATACAGTAAATCTGAATCTTGAAAATACTTGGAAGTGCCAAGCCTGCTTGGGTTTATGGTAAAAGTTACATTTTTGTAACATGCATTACAAAAAATGCTTTTAAGATTAAGGAGTCCAGCTTCATGTGCTTCTGTTAACAGATATGATATTTTAAAACTGACACTTTACCTTGGCTATTTTTAAAAGTTTTATAGATGCTTTTATTACTGCTTTACTCGGCTGCTGTTTTAGACAGTTCAAATATTTTAAGTATGTTTTATAATTTTCTAAGATATTAAGGAAAACATTAAGGGTTGCCATGATGTCCCTCCTGGCAACATTCGGAGCATGGGGGGAGTTACCAGGAGAGGTACAAAACAGAAAGTCTGCAGAACTATAGGAAGCCAAATGCTGCTGGCCACTTCTGGCCTCCCACAACTTCTTCAGTCCCATTATGCCTGATCATCTGTAATCTGCGGCCTTGGTCAGTGATGGCCATGTTAGTCTCTTGTATAAAAACCAGTTAAATGTACAGTTTTCGTAATTAAAGGAAGAAAGAAGTCAGGTTTCGCAGAGATTTATATTTATATTTATATACCGTCCTCCCCAAAGTCTCAGGGCGGTTTACATGAAACAACAAAATGGTACAGGTAACAGATGTACTGGAATCACTGTTGTCCCATTGGTTTATGAGTGATCTGGATTTAGGAGTGAGCAATTAAGTGTTCAGATCTAAGAGCATAAAATTATTCAGGACTGTAAAACCAAAATAGACTGGGGAAAGCTCCAAGAGAATTTCTTCAAACTGAATGACAGGGCGACAACTTGGGAAATGAAGTTCAATGTTTAAACAAACACTATGGTCTTCAGGGCTTTTTAGGTTACAAAGAAGGCAGAGTAAGGGAAGGCGGAGTTACACAGCTCTCTGAGAAGCTCAGAAACTCAGAGCTCCTGGTCCACGGAGGGGTCAATCGCGGCTGTGATGGACAGAAGCAGGCTTGGGTGCAAGGTAAAAATGCCAAAACCATATCCAACTGAAAAAGAGCTTCTCATTTGGTACGTTACATTTCACAGTGAACCATAGCCATGGTTTACAAATCCACCGCAAACCATGGTTTCTGCCCAATCACGAACAGTGGTAGTTGGCAGTCACTTAAAATATTAAATGAGGACACTTCTCCATAGCAAATACATACATTGTAAACAACATACTGTGTGTGTAATAACCAAGGCAGGATTTCAGCAGTTTATTTTCCTGTCACCTGTCTTATTCGTAGTGTAAGACTGACTGCAATTACTTGTCCAGAGTGCTAACAGGATATATGCAAGGACATATAGTATCATTTTTGGTAGTTGTTCAGCAAAAACAATTTACAGCTATCTATGTATGTATATATGCACTGCTTCTGAAACAGGCATAAGCCAGTAATAAAACTGCAGAATTCTTTAATACAAATATGAATTGCATTCAGTCTCTTATTAGCTTCTTCAGCTGGCAAATATCTCTGCAAGTATTATAAAATGTGCTCTCAAGTTGCAAGGCAAGTGTTACTGGATTGCAAATAAAATGATAAGAAAGAAACTGAACTTGTGTTCAGGCATGGGAGTAATATTGGTTCATTTGTCAGTTAAAGAACAGTGCAAATAACACAAACAGCATCAGAAAAGAGCTAAGACTAAAGGCAAAGCAATTTAGAAATCGTCCTTTTCCTGCCTGAAATACCATTTACACAATGAAAAAAAAAAGTTCTTGCTTTAAATGGACAGCACTAGCCACTGTTCAGTCATGTTCTGCATTACACGAAGGCTGTTTTTCAAGATAAGAAAAATGAAAAAGCTGGAGTACTGGATGAGGCTTGGAGGAAACCAATACCTTTCATTCTGACTATAAGAAACCAGGTCAGACATAGTTTTGTGACATCATGTCCAGGATACATATTCAGAGCAAAAGCCTTAGCCAGGACCCAGTAACAAAAAGGACAAAAAAGGGCACAAAAGCCATGAGAATAAGCAGTAAAATTGCTCCTCACATAGGCAATGAAATTCTAATATGCTTTAGAAATTAACTGAACCCTAAGCTCCTTTCACTAGGCTTGACTGTAATTAGTTATTAAGTCCTTGCACATTATAGAGCAGAATGTGCACACTTTTCTGTCAGAAAGGTTGTTAGCTGAGCTGTGAGCAATAGGTTCAGAGATCCTTCTCTATGAAGAGTATATAGCAGGAGAAGAAAACAAACCATTGTCTGGGATTATTTGGGGAATATTTTTTTTAAGGCAGACAATGAATATAAACTTGGAATTGCTGTATTAAAAAGTGGGAGCCTCACAGGACTTGCTGGGGGCATCTATTCTTCCCTCCCCCATTGCTCCTTTCTCCCTCTCATAAACATCCATGCATAGCCTCTCCCCTTTTCCTGTTTCCTTCTCTGATTCTCATTCAGCAACCAACCTCAGAGACTCAAAGCAGCTTATATGATTGTATCTTCCCCACTTTGTCTCCTACAAGTCTGTTAATTACTGCCAGGCTTGGTCCCTCTGAGTCCTCCTACCCCTTCCTTTGCCTTGCTTTTTACTGACAGCCAAGGCTTAAAGGCTAGCAATTTAGTTGTGGCAGCCTAGCAATAGCCACTGTGGCCCATTCCGCACTGGTAGCGCCGTTCTGGGCTGCCTCCAGTTCTTTGCAATGGGACAGTTAGCCCCACCTCTTCCTGGGTCCAGACGAGAGAAGATATTTCCTGGTGAACCTGGTCCACCCTGGATTAGTGCCTCCACAGCCAGGGTGGAGAGGTCCTGCCATGTTTTGTGGCAGCAGTGGCAGGGTGTGCGGTATTTTCACGAAGGTGGAATTGCATAACAACACAATCCCACCTTCATGAAAATTTTAAAAATGTCCCAGTTGGTGCCATGCTGTGGCAAAGCTGACTGGGACATTTTTTGTCCCTTCTGGGATTTGTAGGTGGGGGAGGAGCCATGCCTGGAAGGCCCAACTCTTCCCCTTCCACAGGGGACTGGCCTGTGGAATATCCCTGTTCCCTCACCACGGGGCAATGGAGTGTCTGATTTGGACCAGGCCGGCACAAATATAATGTGGAAGTGGAGAAGGTGCAGAGTATAAGGAAGATCTGATGCCTGGGGACCAACCCCTATGAGGAGATGATGAGGGACTTAAGAATATTCAGTCCGGAGAAGAGAAGGTTGAAAGGGGACATGATTGTTGACTTTAAGTATTTGAAAGGCTGTCACTTAGAGGAGGGCATGGAATGGTTCCTGTTGGCAGCAGAGGACAGAACTTGTAGGAATGGATTTAAGCTACATGTAGAATGCATTGTAGTGGCCTATGACTGGAAACAAAGTCTTATACAATACATGTATATTGGTAATGGTTAGATATCAGGAAAAAAATGTTCACAGTCAGAATAGTTCAGCTATGGAATTGAGTGCCTAAGGAGATGATGAGCTCCCCTCACTGGCAATCTTCAAGCCGCAGCTGGAGAGATAATTATCCTGCATGCTTTAGGCTGACCCTGCATTGAACAGGGGGTTGGACTAGATGGCCTGTATGTACCCTTCTAACTCTATGATTCTATATGTAGTTACAAGTAGCCATGCCATTAACTCTTGGAAAGTGGTTGCATTTTGAAATCAGTTCCCTTTAAATACTGTTTTATTTGAGGATAAGTAAAGCTCACTGATTACTGTCACCACACATAAATTTCTTTTTAAGCTCACTAATTAATCAACCAGCAGCCAACAATTTCCCAATAGGATCCCCACATTTTCCTGCTGATTCAAGTTAGAAAACAAACTCTATAAGTAAATATAAAAAACAGAAATTCAAAAAATGAAAATAAAACAAGAAACGGTGTATGCTAATTTACAATGAACTGAAAAGGAACATACCAGTAGATCACTGAGTTGTTCATAATCAAACATTTCATTTTCGTACTGTTCTGCAAGTTCTTTGCCCAAGGCAATGGCTTCTTCCCACATCTGTTAAAAATACAACTGAACTTCAGTCAACAGTTACATTTTAGTTAGACAAGGATATTTTTAAAAATATCCACCAGCTCCAGAAATAGATTTATATTGCACATTGACAGAAAACAATTGGGTGTATATTGTAAAATATGGAATAGACCTTCTCCCATATATTACTTTATATTTGTAGCTAAAATCCGTAAAGGGATCAGGGTATATGTGATTTCTAGGCTGCTGCTCAGTTTCTGAAGAGCGTCCACAGCTTGCATGTGTTCTGCATGCAGACGGTTCCATGTTGAGTCCCAAACATCTCAATTTACAAAGATCTCAGTTATCAGGGCTGGAAACCTTGGAGAGCTCCTGCCAGTAATATCAGATGATACTGCACTCAGGATAAGGCATCACAGGATGCCCAGATGTTCAAACTACTGGAGGCTGGGAGCTGAGATATTTTATTTGTTCCTTTTGCTGCTATATGTCCCCTTTGTTATATAGCTCCATTTCAGCAGATTTGTATGCTTTAAACAAGCCTTCTGCCTGCTTCAGTACAACTCTTCATAACTTCCCTTTGCATCAGACAACAAAAGCAGTTTTATTCATATGCCCATAGCTGATAAGCAATGGCATTTTGAATATAGATTAAAATGTCCAAGTAAAGAAAGGGATGTTTTGTAGTTGTTGTTCTGCAGTTGTGCATTAAAAGGCAGTTGACACAGGGGAGAGAAAAACCCTGCACTGTTCTTCACCATGCTTCGAAACACAAACAGGATGCATTTTTCACATTTGTATTAAACAGAAAAACCAAGACAGCAATCTGCACAATCAATAAACCTAGAACTAAAGTCAAATGATAAAACGTATTATAGTAGCACCTTAAAAGGCTTTAGCACAATCAAATTAATCAATTAATATGAAAATCTGCCTCACGGCAGAATGCAAATCTTTCAATTGTCCTTAAAGAGCAAAACAAAATAGATCAGCTGTATTCCTAGGGAGAAAGAACATTTGTTAACAGGAGCATGTAGACCAGGGATCTCAAACAAGTACTGGTCACTGGATCTTAGTGCCCTTTGCAGGATATAGTGGAAGAAGCGATCTCATAAATACATGGGTCCCAGAACACTAAGGGTTAGCACCATGAGGGTTAGCACCAAAACCTTTAACCTGATCTCGTCTCCAATTTGGAGCAGTGCAGCTGGGAGAGCACTGGTGTGATGTGGCCTCTCCATTTAGACCTTTAAAAGTAACCCCCACCCCCAAAACAAACCAATAAAAAGCAGAGTAGTAAACTGTGCCCGGAAACAAACTAAAACTTTGCAGTTGATGGAGTATTGGCCTAATATTTTTAGCATACAGGTTCTTGTAAAATGTTTAGCTGCTGTGTTTTTGGACCAAGTGAAGTTTTTGGGTCTGAATATAAAGCTGAATTCATAAAGCTACCCCATCCTGGATTCTGTAAGCAATCAGTAGCTTACGTAGTATTAGTTCTCCCTCCCAACTGACCCAGTCGCCCTCAGCATTTCTGAATCACCTGAAGCACAACATAGTTATTTATTATCATGATACTTAGGGTTATCATTCAGTAGTCTTTTTCTTTTGGTTAATTTATAAAGTCATATTTTTCTATGTATTGGAGTCCCCCATGTATATGAGGTGCCTTGCCTGTGGGTTGTCCAGTTTTTTCTGCTTTTCTGATTAAAATAAAGACCTGCCACTTTGAATATATTTCAATTCAAAACATTTGTGTGCTGCCGTTCAAACCAACTCTGGTTGTGAAAATACACACAATGCACTCTCTACTGCTGAAACTAAAAACAGCTGGTCAGATGTTTCTTTTTTTAAAAATAATGTAATCAGGCACAACATTCACAACACCAGAAAAAATGTCCATGACCAAAAGATCATTTATGAAATTCAAAAAGAGAAGTCATACAACAGTATGGTTATCAAAACCCTGTATGCCCAAGCTCTTGCTATGACTACTATAACTTCATGTTGTATGTTAGCATCTGCTTGGGCTTGTAGTGGGTGCGGGTGAGTTCACAGAAGGTTCAGGAGCTGGGGGGTGCGAAACTGTTATCTGCTTCCTCTGTCATTCCACCAGGAGGGGATGGCTGTAAATCTGGCGGATGTCTGAGCACAGGTGATCTCTGTGCTTTTGGAGCCCAGGCCAGGCTGCAGCATCTGGTGTCTAGTTTTGTTTCATCATGAGAAAAGGTGGGAGGGGGTGTCAGCTGGAGTTTTTGTACCCAAAGCTGAAATTGGGCAAAGAAGGGGGGATGTGCTGATATAGGAATGCTTGTTTTAAGATGCATTAGTCTTAGCAAAGACTTGAAGAAGTCCTGATACACTTTTTTTTGTAAAAAGAGAGCTTTTCTTCAACAAAGTCTGCTTATCAGGAATATCGACTGGAACCTCACAATGGTATGTATGTTTGGTAGTACATAGTTTGTTAGTACATCCACTAGTACATAGAATGCTAGCGGATATAAAGTGAAAGGTGAAGGGAATATTCTTTGTTGTTGAACCTCAGACCCTTCTCCTTCCTGTGCTGTGAAGATAATCCACCTGCAGATGCTACTAGTATTTTATACAGCACATTCATTAATGATTCAAAGTTTACAGAAATACTTCTAGCACGCAGGACCCTTTTCCTGACAAGTTATTTGAATCAGTCAATATTTTCATAAGGGTGGAGATGCCAGAAAATATCCAGTATGTCATTCTATATAAAACTTTATTGGGGCAAAGCTAGTTAAATACAACATTTCTGTCTGTTTCTTAGTTTTGTCTGTTTCTTAGTTTTTATACATTTTCCTTTCCAAATAAAAGTTTTACCCAGGTTCATGATACTTTTTAATGTGTAGTTTCATGTAATACCATTTTACATTAGTGCTCCATATTTCCAATTCTGAGGACTTGCCCAATGGAGACAGATTCTAAATGCCATGGAATGTGACTCTAAGCAACAATGCATATACACTTATGCAGAGAAAATATATAGGTGTGTTGTAACAGCGAATGCTACGCATACGAATTACATCATTGTACAATTCCAAAATTTCCTTTAAAAACTTCTGTATCTACATGAGGAGATCTCCCAAAATTAAATGTAAATCACTCAGAATTATATGTAAATCTCTTTTCTGAAGAGGAGCGTGGCTCATGTTTAATCATTTAATTAATACATTCTAGCACTGCAAAGATTTTCTACCAATCTTCTGTAAATAAAACAGGTACTGAACAAAGTCCTGTGAAAACTCTGGAAAAGTTTCCTGTGATTGCCATAGTAGATTTATTTGAGAAAGGGTTGGTAGATTGTCACAAGAGCTGCTGATAACCAAAATCTATAAATATTCTTGAAGGTCAATAATTCCCAACAATCTGAACAATCTGCTGCCTTTCAAATTTCCTGGCTTGGAACTTTTCCCAGCTTTGCCCAGGACATAGCAAGTCATCTAGAGTAATGAGCTGTAGTGGGCAGAAAGCACCAGTATATAGCATTTTGGCTGATGTATCCTTTTAACACAAGGGGGGGGGGGAGACCCACCTGATTTAGTGAAACAAACTCGCACTACTACAGTGAAAAATGCCCTTCTTTTTGCTTAAAGCAGGAGAAATCTGTATGGGAATATATAAAGCCTGTATGGGGTATATAAAGCTTCTTTTAAAGGAAAAGCCCTGATTCTGAAAAGCTGATCCTTTTTTTACAGGAAAGCCAGTGAGGCATTAGTGTTGCGGGTTTGGATCTCTGTTCTGCCATGGAAGCTTGCTAGCTGATCTGGGGCCTGCTGCACACTCTCAGGCCAACCTACTTCTCAGGGTTACAGTACGGATAAAATGGAAGATGGAGAACCATTTGGGGGCCCTGAGGAGAAAGGTAAGGGATAAAATAGAGATTATTATAGTTTACACTGATGTCCTAAGTAGTGTTATATCCTTCACTGAAGTCTTAGAAGAATAGATGGCTATAAATCTGCCTAGGATGGCATTGTTAAAAGATTATCAGTTCAGCTCTTAAAAAATGAAATGCAGAATTTCATTTCACATGCATTAAAAAGGTTTCATAGCAATAAAAATGAAGTGTCTGTTTCAGTGATATTGAAACTCCACCCAGTGTGATGCTAGGTGGATATATTACATTTCAGAACAGAAATATTGGTTTAAAAAACTGTAGACTCCTTAGGGTCTAAAAAAGGAGTCCCACAGTCTACTGCTAACCAGTAGCCTGCTGGCATGGTGTGAAAGACTGCACTGTTTAGAAGTGCTGTGTAAACAGAGAGGGGATCAAGAAGGATCCAGATAGTCTTGAGTGACAGGCTGTTCCAAGACATCTGATCAGTTGCCATTAGCTTAGCAGAGAAAGTCTTCTGAGCTGGATGCTTAGGAGAATTCAGTCTGATTTCAGCCATAGTAAGAAGAGTCTAGAAAGAGAAGGAATTTCCCTACCCAGTCAAACTAACTCTACCCAGAGAGTTAGCTCTGAAGTGTGAAGAGACCCCTGGTTTGGTGTGATTAGAAACTGTCTTTGCAAAACTTAAGTCAGTTAAAAAGTCAAGACAAGTACTGGTGTTTCAAGAGAAGGTGTTTGGATATTGGAAAGAGTGTATCAGCCTTCTTTCTGGAAACCAAGAGTCAGAGAATACTCAAAGAAAGTACATTAGAGTGATGGGGAAAACACTAAACCTAAAGCCTCTCAACATAACGATTTTAAGTAACTGAATACCTTAAGAAACTCACATTAGCTTTAAATGTAAGAACTAGTTTTACCTCAAAATTATCTGTATTGGGTTACCTCAGAAACATCTCTAGTTGAGATGTTGACACTGGAAGTTGGTGGGGATGCTGCATTGCCTCAGTGTCACTGCAGGGGTAAGCGCTTGATCACTGGCCTGTGCATTTTCTCCTTGAGGAATGGGCCGGAGGCACTGCTGTTGTACTGGAATCCGGCCACCTCCTTTTCAGTAGCTCTCAAATTGTCCTATCTTTAAACCGCTCCTGCGGAGCGGATTAAATAAAAGGGTAAGGGCTGTTGGGGATGAATTAGGGCAGGCCCTGTCCGGGATAAAAACTCTGAGGAGCGAATCAGGAGCCGCGAAGTGGCTCCTGATTCGCTCCTCAGAATGGCAATCCAGGGCCAAGTGGCCAATGGGGAGGCACGTAAATTAGCCACTTGGCCCGTCTACCGAACGCCGCGCCACCAACTCTCCAGTCCTCCTGAGCCGCCATACTTGCCAGATGGCCGTCGGGGAGGGGGCTTGCCCCACACCGCTGGACTCTGGGAAAACTACTTTCCCTCTGCCCAGCGACTGCCCTTGCACGCTGACGGCACTCGCCGCTACCCCAAACCCCCCCGGCCACCGCCGGCCACCTGCTTCGCACCCAGACCCTACATCCCTGCCTGCCCCAGCCCATGCCCTTCCCACCCCGAGCACGATTGTCCATCCCTGGCCGCCGCCGGCCGCCCCCTTCCCACCCCACCCCCGAGCCAACGACTTACCGCTGGACGCTTCCCCGCCTGTCCCCGGCCTTCACTGCCACCGCCACGGACAGGCCCCGAGGACTGTCAACTGCTGCCACAATGGCCCCACGAACAGACACACCGCCTCCGAGCCGCTCCGCCACCCGTGCTGCGGCACATGGCCTGCCGTCTCCCAGCTCGCCTCCTTCCACCATCCGTCGCGCGGATGCGCGCCCGGCCCCCTGGACTGGCCAGGACACTCGCAAATACAGACGACGACCGCCGCCGCTCCCAGTGAGCCTACACCAGGTCAGTCTCGCCGCCACATAGGCCCACTCCCATGCCGCCAGCCCGCAGCCCCGCCCAGCTGCCAAGCCGCCCGCAACACACCATCCCCGCAGCGAAAGCATGCTCAGGAGCTGCGAGGGGAAAGCCAGGGTCCAGCCACTTAAAGACATCCAACCCCGGCCCCGCACAAGCCTTCCAGACTCAGGAAGGGGGAGGAGGAGAAAGGCTTCTGCAGCCCCATGGACGGTGCAGCCCGCCTCACACAGCCGCCCCACGCCGTCCCCAGCCACGAAGAAGCCTTTTGGAGTCAGGGCGGAGGGAGAAGGCATCTAGCACCCATTTTATTCAAATATAAAATGGGATTTTAATCTAGTTTTTAAATATTTTTTGTTTCAGCTGGCATTCTCCCTTCTTTACTGTGTTCTTGAAATCCCTCCCCCTTCTGCAATATCAGCAGCTACATCTGGAAAGCAGCCACTTAGATTATGTACAAATAAAGTGAAATAAATCTCTTTTAACATTTTGTTCCAGAATAGTTAATGTAGTAATTGGAAATAATAACGCTAATATAGATGGACAAATTATTCTATTACAGTATACCTGTAATTACTTGTTATTCCACTAAAGTACAAGATGTACTTCAAATGTTGATTAGAAAATCTCTGTAGTGTTCTAATCAACAGGAATGGAAGAACTGAATAAAGAACACTCTCAGAGTTTTCAAAGCCTGAGATGTAATCTGCTTCTCTTAAGCTATCCATATCTGGATGAAAGACTCCCAAAGTAAATGTTTTTATATCACATATCTAATTAATTTCTTAGATTACAATAATTGATTTTGATTTATTTATTTATTGCTATCAGAGACAAGAGACCTACAGAGGTAGCTTGCCATTGACCTGTCTGTCCCGTGACCCTTGATTTCCTTATTGGTCTCCCATCCAAATGATAACCAGGTCCCACCCTCCTTAGATTCTACGAACTGACATGATTAGGCTAGCCCAAGCTATCCAGGTCAGGGCAATTTTGACGTTAAAGAACTAGAAACTGAACTAATTTCTTTTTTCATACTATTCTCTTTCCTCAGCAATAATTAAGTAAATATTTATCCTGTTTGTCTATTTATTAGTCTTCTCATTCCTCCCTGCAGTATTAGGGTGGTTCACAACATATATCCATATATAACACCATAAATTTATCCATTATTTTAGGGCAGTTTAGGAGCAGGAATAACTTGGAGGTGGATGGGGGGGGGAGGCCCATAGTTTTTATTGGCTGTGTTGACTAGTAGCTTGTTCTGGCCTCAACCAAATGCCTGGCAGAAGAGTGCCACTTTGCAGGCCCAGTGGAACTTAGGTAGTTCCATCAGGGCCTAGGTATCAAATGGCAGCTCATTCCACCAGGCTGTGGCCACTGCCAAAAAGGCCCTGGTTCTGGCTGAGGCCATATGCACCTCTTTTGGGCCGAGGACCACCAATATATTAGCGTTTGATGTCCTTAGCATCCTTCTAGGGGCATGCTGGGAGAAATAAACCCTTAGATATGCAGGTCCCAGAATACACATGGCCTTAAAGGTTAATGTGCATTTTTAATTAAAATTGTTGTGTTAACAGCATAAAACCCAAACCTCTTTGTCTGAATTTCATCAGAGGACTGATATTACCCATTATAACTTTGTCAAAGCATTTTTAGACCAGTCTTACGTACATTGCTAATTTTCTTCAGTTCTTCCTATGGCGTCAACCAGCTTCAATCCAAATTCTCCCAATTTTTTGCAAACCCAGAAACAGAATCTTTGAGGCATGCTATCCTTCAGTCAGATAATGATGCTATCCAAATCTGGGAAGCTATTACTACTCTCCTAAAGCCGTTTCTTGTTAATAACAGACCAATCAAACTTTCACCATATTCAAATAATGGTTGGTTTGACCAAGAGTGTAAAACTCTCAAAAAATATATAACCCACACCATGAGGAAAGCAAGGAGAAATACTAATGAGTTCTGGATGCCCCAACTTTTGTATTTAAGATCACAATACAAAAAATTAATTAAACAAAAAAAGCTCGAACATGCCAAATCCTTATGGAAAGAATTAGATCGGGCGGTTTCTGAGAAAAATGACTCACGTTTTTGGGCACTAGTCTCCAATAGTTTAAACACCTGGTCCCATCATCTGGAGGCTCAAATACCAGCTAAAGATTGGGCCCTGCATTTTAGCAAGGTCTTTGGAGCCCATTTGGCTTCACCCCCAACAGCCATGTCACATTTACAACATATCCCTCCTGATCTAACAGATCTCCCAGTTTGGCCCACAGTTTCAGAGGCTGAAATCAAAGGCCTGATCTCCTCATTGACATCTGGTAAGTCCCCAGGGGAAGATCTGATCCCTACAGATCTTTATAAAGCCTTTCCATCATGGTGGTCTCCTATATTAGCAAAAACCTTCTCGCAAATTAACAATACAGGCCAAATCCCCCCTGGATGGAAACTTAGCATTGTTGTGCCCATTTACAAAAAAGGGGACAAATCAGCTCCAAATAACTATAGGCCTATTAGTTTGTTAGACATAGCAGCAAAACTGTACAGTAAGTACTTACTGATTAAGCTGGAGGAATGGGCAGATGAAAATCATATTTTATACCCACATCAAGCTGGATTCAGAAAGGGCTTTAGTACTATTGACCAATGTCAGATACTTCAGCAACTGGTCTATTCAGGGATAAATGGCCCTAAGAAAGTGTTGTACGTTGCATTCGTTGACTTGGCCGCAGCTTTTGATTCTATAGACAGGCAGCGCCTATGGCAAAAATTAGCAGACTTGAACATTGATAGGCGGCTCCTATTTCTGCTGCAGGAGTTGCACTTTGACACTTATGCTCAAATTAGAGTGGGAATTTCTGGCTCCCTAACCAACAAAATTCCAACATGCAAGGGCGTCAAGCAGGGATGTGTGTTGGCTCCCCTGCTGTTTAATTTATACATTAACAACATTGTAGAAAGACTCTCTGGCCCACAATTTGTTTCTCCCATACTAGGAGGTCAAAAAATATCTATTTTACTTTATGCAGATGACATGGCCCTAATTTCCCTCACAAAAATTGGGATGCAAAGACTACTACAACAACTTGGTGCTTATTGTAAAGAAGAAGGTCTTAAAATAAACTACGATAAGACAAAAGTAATGGTCTTTAGAAAAAGGGCCAAAAAGTTCTCTTGGAGCATATCTGGAAATTCTGTTAGCCAGTGCAACTCATTTAAATATCTGGGTATCACATTTAGTGAGAGGCTGAATTGGAAACTTCATCTGGACACCATTAGAGCCTCTGCAACACGCCTAGTGGGCACTATTCTGAAGTTCTATTATACAACAGGAGGCTTCCTCATCGATCCAGCCCTCAAATTATACAAGTGCAAGGTTATCCCCCATCTTTTGTATGGAGTAGAGGTCTGGGGATGGAAGGAAAACTTCATACCTAGGCTAGAATCTGTTCAAAATATATTCTTAAGGCGAATTCTAGCCCTACCTAGGGGAACTCCGGCTGTTTTGATGAGGGCAGAAACAGGTCTGCCTTCTCTTAGTGCCCGAGTACATTTGGCCATTTTAAAACAGTGGAAAAACCTCAGGTTAGCCAACATAAACAAATTTAGTCATCAGTCCTTTAATATAATGTTATCTAAGGATCCAGCACGGCATTGCCTTATTAATAGCCTTATTGCACGCTACTCCATCCCCGATGACCTCCTAAATCCTTCAGCTAATAACTCTCACCTTAGAGACTGGATCTTCAAAAGTGATGCCCAGTTAGACAGAATGCAAATTTTGGAAATTAAGACAGCAACATGGTTTAAGCAGTTTAAATATGACCATCGTAGATCCTCTTATCTAATGAAAATCAGTAACCATAATCTCAGAGTAGCTTTTACATCACTTCGATTCGAAACGATGCCTACAGAGGTACTGGCGGGCCGATTTAGCTGTACGCCAAAAAACCAGCGTTTCTGTATTTGTGGTGCACAAGCTCTGGAGGATTTACCCCACTACATCTTTGACTGCTTACTTTATGCCCAACCCAGAGCCAAATTCCTCAATGAGACCTTACGGGGTTCTAACCTTCACTCCGTTGCTGAAAAGATAATCTATCTTTTATCTGACCAGGTTGATGATGTAACATATAAAACCGCCCTATTTGCCTTGGCTGCAAGGAAAATAAGGGCCAATGTTACAACCACTAAGGCAGCCTCTTAACACTCTTGCACTTTGTATGCTGTTTCAGTTTTTTGGTCTTAAATTTTATATTTTTATACAGTTCCTTTTATTCTATTTTACTTTTCGTAAATTTATATTTTATATTTTGTAAAGGCCTATGGCTATATACAAATAAATGTATCTTATCTTATCTTATATCCTATGGCGTCATTTTCAATTGCTCCTCACCTAATACTCTACTTGGGCAAGTAACTCCTTCTCAACTCTCTTGGTGTGGGAAAATGGCTTGGCACCTCCCCCTGCAGTGGTGTTCTGCACTTCCCCACATGCAGCCAGCTGGGTGACCTTGGGCTCGCCACAACACTGATAAAACTGTTCTGACTAAGCAGGAATATCAGGGCTCTCTCAGCCTCACCCACCTCACAGGGTGTCTGTTGTGGGGAGAGGAAAGGGAAGGAAACTGTAAACCGCTTTGAGTCCCCTTCGGGTAGAAAAATGTGGCATATAACAACCAACTCTTCTTCTTATTTTTTAAATGCTACTCCCCACAGCTGCTGTGTGGCTGTGTGAAGCATATGTCTGGTTTAGGAAAATGAGATCCTACTCTTTAAAAAGAACCACGTCTAGTTTGTCCCCTAGAATCTAGACCTTAAAAGCAAAGGGAATTCAACTGCAAAAAAAATCATTAATTACATATTGGAAGAATAATGTTAAAGCAAAAATAATGTTAAAGCACACAGCACTCTCTCTCCTCAATGGTCCAGCCAGTACTATGTCGAAAGCTGTAGCTTCCCTTGTGTTAATGCACAATACAGTATTCAATTTTCTCATTTAAAATTACCCAGACTTTAGCTTCATTTGCCAATAAATTCACACACTTAAATTTATAACCAACCATATATCAAACCCCCTCTGAACCAGAATTAATGTCATTCAAAACAATGCCTGAATGTGCATTATAGGCTGATGGAGCAGTAATTTTATAATTATCACATGAATATTAAAAAAACACATTTTGCTTTCTAGTATAAGAACCAACTCTTCTTCTTCTTCTAAAATAAGAATGCATGTGCCTATTCAAATGGTTCCTATTCTGTTAATCCAGATCAGGTATCAATGGTACCTGTTCTAAATCAGCAATTCAGCAATTCAAAGCTTCCGGTCAATTCTATATTTTTAATTAATGACATTATAAAAGTCCTCGGTGTGGCTTAATGTACATTGTTATGTTCAATGCTGAAAGATCTGCACTGACTAACTGTCTGTTTCCAGAAAGCAATTGAAAGTATCGCTTCTTATGTTTAAGTCCCTAAACAGCTTGGGGTGATGTTATCTGTAGAACTCCCTCCTCCCACCAGTTTTGCTCAGCCCTGCAGTTAAGACCTACCTCTCAATTCCTTTTATCTGTGCCTCTACCTTCACAGGTGAAATGGGTAGCTGCTATAGATGAATTACATGTAGTGAAGTTAATATTAGTAGACCCCTACAAATTTGAATTTATGAGACCAGTTTGGGATTGAATTACACACTTAAGGTATTATAGAGACTAAGTTATGCTCCACAACCCAAAAACATTATTAGAGGATTGAGTTATTACAATATTGAGATTTAGAATTCACTGATGAAGAAATCGAAAACGGGACATACCTGGGAATCGGTTTTGAATTTGTTTTGAAGATCATGAATTTGGTTTGAACATTAAATCACTTCGCCATCACCAGGATAAACAGGTCGCAACAGTGGCCAGGGGTGCATTTTACCACCATCAGCCATGCCTGTCAGCAAAGATCTGACCAATGTGGTAAACACCCTGGCAATACCTGCTTTAGATTATTGTACTGTGATCTGTCTATGGATGCCTTTGAAAACTGCCTGGAAGTTACAGTTGATACAGAATACTGTGGTAAGAATGCTTACTGGAGTGTATCATAGGGACCACATCGCATCAGTTTTGTTCCACACTAGCTTCTAATTTGCTTCTGGGCCCAGTTCAAGGTCCTGGTTGAACTTCAAAACCTTACATGGCTTGGGGTCAGCATACTTTAAGGACCACCAAATCCCAACTATTTTGGTCATCTTTGAGGACTTGCCTTCAGATGCCCCCACTGTCTACACCAATGGAAACTTGATAAAGGGCATTCTCAGCTGAGGCATCAAGAAATTGGAATTCCAGCAACAGGTAGATTTATCTTTCTCAATCTATAATTGTTTTCCCCCAGCAAACAAAAGTGGGTAGCCATGGTGGCCTGAAGCAGAACCAAGTTTGAATCCAGTGGCACCTTTAAGACCAACTAAGTTTTAATCCAGGTATAAGCTTTCATGAGCATGCAAACTGCATCTAAATAAAACTTTAGGTAACACTGGACCCAAACTTTGTTCTACTTTCGTTTTCTTTGTCATAACTGTTACTGGGCCATATTGAATTGTTTAAATATTTTATATACAGTTATATTTTAAATTCTGTCTTAACATCTTGATGTTTCCCTCTCTTGATGGATCTTGGGGATCTTATTCAGGTGTAAAATTGGCACTGAAGCATTTTAAATAAATAAATAAATACTAAAAAATCACTGGCTCCTCATCTTTGGAATAACCCCCACCTCATGCCTACTTTAGTATATTGTTTACCTATGCTTTTCATTAGGGATTTACTTTTCCAACTATTTTATGGTTGGTTCTGGTCTGAGGTCTGTTTTTTGGAGAGTTCTATTGTTGTGCCCCTGGGCTTGCTTGAACGGTTTATTGCTTCTGTTCTATTTCATTATCAGCCACCATGAATACAACTCTAAAGAGGTGGCACAGAAGTCTTCTAAATAAGTATTCAAGCACAATCCTTGTAGTATTGTATAGAATGGTGTATTTAAGGAAAAGGAAGCAAGCTGTTGCTGCATTACTTGCCAGAAACAGATGCAGGAATTATAAAACTGAAAATTACTATAATTTGTTTCTGATCAATGAAGCCTGCATTCTTGCTGCTCCTATTGTATCTAGTTATTACACACCACACACTTTGGTCGATGTCTGTGAACATCAATGTCTCATCTATTTCAGAGGTATGATAAAAATTATAAGGCTTGTTAAAGTCAGGGAAAAGGGGGGAAATATCAACAATAGTATAAGTGAGAGGATGGAGAAAAGAACAACATAGATTGCATGAAAGCACAATGGTGAACAGCTGCAGGGTTTTTACTTAGGAAGAAAAAAATATATGTCAGCAGGATAAAAGTGGTGGTGGGAATAAATCAGTCACAACCATTCAGCAAATGTAAATATAAACACTGACACGTTTTAACCTTTTCGCCCTGAAGCATCACAGTGCATTACTGCTCTTCACAGCATTAAACCCCCTGCAAGTCATTTTGTGAATATATCTAGAAGTCAAAGTGTTCCATAATCTTCAAACCACATTATAAATGAGCCAAATCTCAATTTTCAACACCTCCTTAATTAAATTTGTTCCCACACTTCTCTAGCAGTATCTACTCAGTGCCTACTTCCCTTCCTCTTAGAAACATCTGATTTCTTTGCTGGACTACAGTATTCAGAAAATACTGAATCAATTACAATGGGGAATACAGTTCTGTACCCAGGATTTGGAAGAGTGGCCAAACACAGCCCCATTCTCATATAATATTTTCTAATGCTCCCCAGTCTGTCCTGCTGCCCTCCTCGCATGCAGGCTTCCAATGTGCTGTAGGAAAGGGATCAAACAGCCTAACAGAGTGTGGTCAGAGGTCAGCTATGCCTCTTAGTCAGCTATGCCTCATAGTGCTGGGACTTTGCATAGTTGGCTCTGGATATAGGCCTGAAGCTGATGCAGGTCTCAGTAATGCAGGCCCAGGGAAGGTGCACATGGAAACAAAAGGACAGCTTCTCCTCCTGTCTCCTGTGTTATAAGTTTTAATTTCTGGTCTCTATTTTTCTATAGAAAACAGTGCCATAAAAGAGACCAGGAGGGGCCATCCCATGGTCTGTATTATCTAGGTGACTTATTAATTTAGAAAATGCTCATGTCACTTCTGCAGAAGTGGCTACTTCATTGTTGTGTTAGCAAGCTTTTGAGGTTGGTTCCACTGGGGTGAAATTTGGAGGAAGTCACTTTAAAGTGACTCTCTAGGAATTTCCCCTGATCTCTATGGAGTGTCACTATGATAGCCATTTTCTAACAATTTGTCTCCTCAAGTTCTCAAGAGTAGGGGATGAGCACTGAAGGTAGGGTTTCACCCACTATGGGCAGGCAAATGGCAAGTCTTCTAATGACTGACTTTCTCTGAACATAGATGTCCTTTCTCTTGAACTTTACTAAATAACATTGGGTAGTATCACTGCAAATTCTCCTAGATATAGGGCTTATTTCCACCCTTTCGGCCAAAGAAACAGAGGAAGGACATTTAAGAACATAAATTTCAGTCAGAAAATCCAAGTGCCTTTGTAAACAATGAGGAAAGTGCTAAAATGTGTTCCTTGAGTGCTGACAACACAGTTAAAAGAATAGTACAGATTTTGCTGATCTTTCCAAACAACTAGAGACAAAGCAGATATTCAGCACTTCTTAAACAAGCAGACATTTATTTCTCTTTTTCCATTTTGACTAGAATACTACACACAACTGGTGTTAAAATCAAGAGCAGACTGCTCTACAAAATAGTCTTTTAGCAAACTGTGAATTCTGTATTCTGCAGAGCCTGCACAGGTTGAGGCATTGTAAACAGATATTTTGCCTGCTGTTCATAAACAGCTCATTACTGCCAAGCAGCAGAAGTGTAAGTCAGTATTTAAAATAATCTGGTCTTGAAGTATCCCACCCACAGTGGAAGGTGTTGAAAAACAGAGGTACTGCCAAATATAGTGCAGGAACTGTGGTTTAAGGTGATGCAGCCATTTTCTTTAACAAACAACAAAATCACCTTTCAGGTCTGTTTCCCCCCTCGGCCAGTCTTATATCAGATTTTACATGACAAGTAAGTATACATATGAATTTCTGTGAGGATCCCAAATCACCAGAAGCACCAACTTTATCAGGTTTATCAGGACCTAGAGTAGCCGTCCTTTTGGTGATGTGATTCCCCCTTGCTCTACACATTTTAAAAATTGGTTTAATGTACTTATCAATAAATCCCTTCTGAATAAGATGACCTCTCCCCCCCCCCCTGGGAAGGTGTGCACTTATCTTCAACCTTTTGGGTTTTTACTGCAGTTATAAATGTGCTGCTGTTAGTATCATCATCTTGAAGCGCTAGCCTGAAACTCATTCGTATCAAGCTTCCCAAATTACTGCTTGAAGGCTCAGGGAAGGTCATTTGATAAATTCTGCCTTTCTGTTTTTAGCTGGTGACTTTGCATGGAGTAGCAATGGAACATGGTTTCTTATTACCTTGCCCTTGTCAAAATAATGGATAATTTCTTGATAGAGCTGATCTTTCAGTTGTCCTTGCGTTGCTGCCTGGTATCCATCCCGCTGAGTAAGATGTGCAGCACATGGCTCTTCAGACCACTAAATTAAATGCAAACAGTGAGGAAAAAAGGAAGGGGATGAAGGTGATTAATGTACCTGTAACTTTGTCCTACTTTAAACAAACACATGGGATTTTTTTTTCTTAAGTGACATCAGGGCTGATATCGTGTCTTGAAGCTATTACCTGCATTTGCAGAAACCAGTTTCATATTAGGCTATTTAAGTTGCTATTCTCTGTCTGAATAGCAATTCACTTATTGTAGCCAAACATAAGTGAAAGGCTAATGAAGCCCGTTTCCTCTTTCAATAACAGCGATCCTATTCCATTTTTCAGAGCAGTCAGCTTTCCATTGTGGGGGATCACTGAGTTACATTGATATGAATAAATGTTATTTTCATGAACAGAAAGATGAGAGTCAAATACACTGTGGGACAACAGGGGGAAAAAACAACACTCACAGCTGAAATTATAAAAGGTTCCGGTAATTGAATTTTCTTGTATTAATAACCTCAAAAATGTGATGACAACTACCACTGCTGTTAAGCTAAAAAGACTTCTCAAGGCACAGTTAAGGAAACAATACCATTCTGTTAACACACACACAAATATGATCTCTGACTGCTGTTAACAAATTCAGACTTGTACAAGCAGAGATTTTGCAAGGACTAGTGTTTGTGGGGGGAGCTTCCTTTCCCCTTCCCCCACTCTTTTCTCTTTCCCTTCCCTGAAAGCCATCATACACCTTCTCCCCTTTACTTGCTTCCTTCTCTCCTCCCTACCCCCAGCAGTCAACCAAACTTTATCTGCTCTACTGTCTTCAGCTATCCCTCCTCCTGGCAGTCTCTGCCTGGAGAAAACTATGGCCCAAATACGTGGTGTCAGCCACTGCGCCAGGTATGGTTGCACAGTGGGGAACCCACAAGAATCAGTGTAGGGATCACATTTGCCGTTTTTTCCTCCCTTTCCCACACTTTGTATTATCCATCATCTTGGCAATTCCCATATTCTGATCTTTCCCTGCTTCCTTTTTTCCTTCCAAACTACCCACTAATCTATTTTTATCTGCCCTCTGTCTTCAACAACACTTATTGTTTCATTTCTACTCCCCCTTTCTCCACAATGGGAACCCAAAACAGCTCACATAATTTTTCTGTGCTGCATTATATCCTCACAATAAATCTGGGCTCAGAATGTGTAATTAACCCAAGATTTCCCAGCAAGCTTCCATGGCATTTGAATTCAAATTTTGGTATTCCAGATCCTACTCTAAAATGCTAACCACTACCCTACTGGACAGCAGCAGCCAATACTGGGCCTAGAGAGGGTGGAAAGGGGAGGGCCCCAGGTGGGCATGTACGCAGCTATGCTTCCCAGCCATATTCTGCATGACTGCACCACTTCTGGAGTTTCTAGAATCCTGAAAGATGTTTCAGGGGTTTCTCAACAGTGAAAAAGTTGAGAAAGACTGCTCTAGATTCTATGCTCCTAGCAATGCAGCGTAATATTGCGATAGCCTTCTAGCTGCCATATTGCACAGTACATTTTTTTCTTTTGGTGCTCCCTCCTCCCTTTCTTCCAGATAGGGAATAACATTATTCTCCCATCTACATAAGACCACCTTCTGTCCATGAAGATTTCAACCAATTGTGAACCTTGTTAAACAATGGTTACCGTTTCACCTCAATGAATGACCCATCGTGTTGTTCACAGTTTTTCAGTTGTTACAATTACCAAGGATAAAACTATGGAGAAAATGGCTTGGTGTACATCTGAGAGACATAAATCATTGAAAGTTGATGCACGTTCACCCCAGACAAACAGTGAATTAACACTTGAAGCTGAAGGGCCATAGTCATAAGGTACTTGAGAAAGTGCACTGATAAAATAAATCATGTTCAATACAAAAATTAAGATCAGTAAAAAAATCTAAGGGGTATCTAATAGCACTAAACTTAAAAACAGCAATAATAAAAGCTTTACCAACATAACAGTGGATAAAAGTAGGAGATGAAAACATTACTTAAGTAGAAATAAGCAACCACCAACCAAAAATACAATACAACAACAGATACAAATACAAATACAAATACAATACAAATACAAATACAATACAAATACAATTCCAATAACAGTGGAAATGGAAATATTTTCATCTACAGATCTTCAATCTCTATGTGGAAGTAACTGAGAAAATAAAATGCTTACCCTATCTGGTTTATAAATTCAGATTTGTAACTAAAAGGTCATTGAAATACACATAACAATATTTAACTTTATTCAAAAAATGAATAGCTTACCATCCCATTTAAAACTTCTCTTAAGTAACTCCCGTGGCACAGCAATGCTGACTTTTTGGAGGCCAATATGCTAGAAGTTCTGTGAATTAATCAGAGCAGCTGCAGCCTGCCTATGTGGACCAAGCCTACAGCATAGGAGGGCTAACCCTTCACCCCATTTTCCACAAATTAAATGGCTCCCAATGAGCTCACATATATTTCATAGGCTGAAATATACAAGCTATATGGCAATAACCTGTATATTTCCAAATAGGAACTGCAGGGACCATATGAAGTAAGATAAATAACTCTCCAGTCTGTGCCAAAGTTCATATCCATGACTACTATTTAGCAATTAAAATAGCATTTCAGATCCGTTTACAGTTATTCCCATACCTTGTCTGAACAGACCAGCCTTTCTCAACTTTTTTACCACTGAGAAACTCCTGAAACATTCGACAGATTTCAAGAAACCCCAGAAGTCGCACAATCATGCAGAATATGGTTGGGAAGCATACTTGTATACATGTCCATGAGGGCCCCTTCCCACCGCCTCCAGACCCATCACTGGTTATTTGGGAAGTGGGCAGTGGCTCAACATGACCATATTTGGTCATATCACCTGAAAAATGTTTAACAAATTTAAATATATATTATTTTAATTAGCAGCTGAGCTGAAGTATATAAATTAATTCCCACCCATTCAGAAAACCTTGCCAGGGTTCTCAAGGAACCCCGGGGTTTCATGAAACCCTGATTGAAAAAGCTGGGATTATACTTTTATTAAATATAGAATATCAATCTTTTGCTACTGAAACCTGGTGCATTTTTACCCTAAAATAAATCTCACCAAAATTAATGGGCTTTGTTGTTGTTTTTAGTTGCGAAGTCGTGTCCGACCCATCACAACCCCATGGACAATGATCCTCCAGGCCTTCCTGTCCTCTACCATTCCCTGGAGTCCATTTAAGTTTGCACCGACTGCTTCAGTGACTCCATCCAGCCACCTCATTCTCTGTCATCCCCTTCTTCTTTTGCCCTCAATCGCTTCCAGCATTAGGCTCTTCTCCAGGGAGTCCTTGCTTCTCATGAGGTGGCCAAAGTATTTGAGTTTCATCTTCAGGATCTGGCCTTCTAAAGAGCAGTCAGGGCTGATCTCCTCAAGGACTGACCGGTTTGTTCGCCTTGCAGTCCAAGGGACTCGCAAGAGTCTTCTCCAGCACCAGAGTTCAAAATGGGCTTAATTTTGATTAAATAAATGGAGAACAGACTGGGCATGCACAGGGGAAGGAACACTTGATTCAAAAAACGTGCATAGAATTACATTGCAGATCTTCACTGGTTCTTTCACGGAATGCTATAACTCTAATGAACAATAACCCCTCCCCTACACACATACTTTCAAGTCAATTCCAAATCCCTCACCATCAAATTAATGCTTTCATAAAAGGATCCCATTAAACTTGACAGGGTATCCAATGCCCTTGGAAGCATGTTCCAAATCAATTGCATATGTTGAATGTCGTTGACAATTTCTTTCTTATATAAAGTCACGCCAATCAATTTTAAGGCAAAGATGAGTATTTAAACATGAAAATGTCTTTGCGCAGGTCTTACAAATATTTTCTACACTGTTACATTTAAAAGACGTGCCTGCCATTTATTAACGTGGCACCCCGTTAATGCTATACTTTCTTTATACACTTAGTTCTAAATATTTTGCTCCATTGTCATCAAAATTAATTAGTGGCTATTGAATCTCACATCCAATTTAACGAGTTATACATGGGCACATTTCATGCAACATTATCCTAAGCAGGAAATCACTCTCACTACAAACAAGAAATAATGATGCATTTGAAAGAGCATAATTCAGCATTCTCTAGGACATTCACACACTGTCAAAGGTTGTTTCTACACTGCAAGCATTTCCAGCTAGTTTTAAGACTTTGAAAAATTAAAATGAAAGCTGTCCAAAATATATTTCTGGAACAGGAGGATGAAAGTGGTCAAATATATGTCATCCAGCTGTTCAAAACAAGGAGCGACACTGAACTTTGTTCAAGGATATACATCAGCAGGCCTTCCAACTGCTGAGCAGCAGCATCCATTTTCATCTCCAGCTTTGCTAAGAAGGATTGTGTTTTTTGTATTTTGTTTTTCTGCCTTCCTAGGGACTGTTTTCTGAACAGTGAAATTGAGACATACATTATGACTAACTTTCTTGTATTTTCAAAAGGAGCTTTCCCACTGCTATCTTGTACAAGGAGGTACCTGTATATAGCATTAGAATTCAAGACTTTGTTTCCCTGGTCTTACTTTAAATCATCAGATATATTTGTTAACTTGTACTATTTATTGTAATTGCTCCTCTCAGTTGGATTATCCATCTTGGGCTCTTCTGGAGGATTTTTTTGTCAGCGCACCTGTCTAGGTGGAAAGCATTGGGATCCACTTCTCCTACAGTGAATGCTGTTGTGTTATTTCTGAAGCTAGTGAACAATGACAGTATCAATTTGATCCATGTTCACATTGCAAATTAACATTATGGACCAATCCAGACCCCAAAATTGAGAAGAAATACTTTTTTAAGGAGACTTAGAGAGACAGGGCTTTTTAACACTGGATCAATGACAGTATGATAATGATGAATTTTTGCAATTTTCTCAGCTGAGGTATAAATTTGTCAACTCTTGTTAAATGATGGTATTTAAAACAGCAATGCAGGAAACAAAACTTACAATATTTCTTTATAAATATTTGACATCAATTAACAAAGGCGAAATGCAGAATCTTATCATCAGTATATATAAAATTGGGTCTACAACCTGACAAAATGCTGAACATTCTAAATGAGCTGCAAGTAGGAGGGAGGGGCCAGGAGGGAGCTGGGCAGGAGCATTGAAATCCTTCTGCTGCCCTCGAAGGAGAAAGGGAAGACCTGGAGTACCATGAGTGAGCTGGGCAGGAGCCTAGGGATCTGAGACAGAAAAATTCTGGAGCGCTCCCCCCCCCCCAAACTTCCCAGCCAACACTTTGCACTGGAAGGTGGGGGTGGGTAGATAAAGGGAGAGCCCCAGCCTATTACACCAGATCAGGAGAGCTGGGGCTGTCATAATCCTGCTCTCTTTAACTGGTAGCAAGCCCTGACAGTCCCCTTGGCTTCTTGCAGCCCAGCCTAGGCCAGTTGTTTGGGGCTCTGCTTGCTGCTAGCTGGGAAAGAGAAAGGGAAGACAGGGAGCACTGCCCCTCCTATTGATATTCATGCAACTTTTCCTGTACTTAAGAAGCATGATCAACACTCAAGCCTTGCGTTGCTGCTGAGAGAGAGGCACCTGGTTATTGGCCTCTGCTTGGTTTGCATGGTACTGCCTCCTTAGCTTAGAGGGCTTTCAGAGGTTGAACAGTCAGCCTGTCCCAGCATAGAGCCCAGACTGTGCTTCTTTTCAAAGGCTTTGCTTGCCTCACTGTGCCTTGGGATCACTAACTCAGGCCCAGCTGCCAGCGTTTCTATGCAAAGATAGCTCCTGTCAGTTTAACACAATGGGTTATCCTCCCCCCTTTTAATCTTCCCTTTATCTTTGCAGGAATTGTGAATCCAGTTGTGTGAGTCCTGTCAAGCTTGTTTGGTGATTTCTCCCCCAGCTCCTCTCAGTTTACAAAGCTGAGTTCTCTCCTCACCCCAATTTCTCTGATTCTTTCCTACATTTTGCAGGAATTCTGACTCCAGTTGTGTGAGTCCCGTCAAGCTTGTCTTAGCAAATTCTTCTCTCAGCTCCTCTCTGCCCCCCCCCTCTGATTCTTTCCTTTATCTTTGCTGGTATTGTAAGCCCAGTTGTGTGCATGTGCATCCTGTCAAGCTTGGCTTGATGAATTCTCCCCTCAGTTTTCAATGGTGGGTTATTCTTCCCTCCTCTTCTCTGTAGCACCCCAAACCACAACATAACATTCTACCATGCAAGAACAATCGAATACCAGAAGCTCACAAATACAGTATTCACAACTATGATATACACCGTAAAACACTGCTGTGCTGGACACCCTCTCCATACCTATCTACAAACACCATGCTCACAGCTTGGAAGGGAGTTCACGTCTCTTGCCCTGGGAGGATTACCATCCTGCTAAAGCTTCTACAAATAATACACATAATAATTGCATTGCAACGTGACATAACATACAACCCAAACCCACATATAGCACCCGTTGCATTTCTGAATGTAACGGGCTTTACTGCTAGTGAATCAATAAAATGAGGAGCTCGGGTTTCTTTTCTTTACTTTTCTTTTTTAGAAAAGTAAAGAATTTGGTGGAAACACTTGTCATCTGTCTTATCAGCCTGAGAAGTTGATGAAAATGTTCTTCACCAATCCAGACTCCCAAAAGCATAGAGGATGGCCGAATCAACCAGCCCAATATATCAAAGGGGCCACTGGGCAGCAATTTTGCTAATTTAAATGAATTTTCTTTGATTCTTTCAAAACAAGATGTTTCATCTGAGCAGAAGACTCCAAATTCATCTTGAAATTTTGCATTGATTCCACATCTCCAACTTTTATTTTACATAATAATTTAGCAGCTTTGTATTTAACATGTGGCTGTTTTACTCTCACCTGAAGCTTACCACAGAAAATGCTCAAAGTATATTTTAAATATTGTACCTTAAGAAGCTTTGCATGCAGAAGTAATGTGTAGGCAGCTTCGGTGTAGTTATCACATTCTTTGTGCAGGTCACACAGTTTGTACAAATACCTATGGTAAAACAATAAAACTCATGCTGTGACAAAACAATCTTGGTTGAAGACCCTCATAATTAGATTCTTATGCTCATACAATAAAATACTCTTGGAACAGGTGTTTTATAAAGCTTGGTTTTTGTTTCAACCAATCAGTGTTTTGGATATAACGAACAACAATATACTGGGATGTTTTACAAGATCATAACTTCAGCATGTAAAACTATAATTCCTTCTAAAGGGAGGACATGCAACAACAACAACAAATTACAATGCTGGTATTATTTTTTATTGAAGAAAAGAAATGATCAAACTCCAATTCTCATTTTGTTTCCTTAAGAGAGTTTGTTCTATAGAGAAACCAGAGAAGCCAGCATGGTGCAACAGTAACCATGTGAATCTCACAGGATATGTGGAAACAAATACCTGATCCAGGGCTTGTTGGTTCCTCTTCCCTCTCTCCCAGACACACTCACACACAGACCTCCCCTCACTTCCCAGTCCTCCCTCCCTCCCTCCTTCTCTCTTGCTTGCCTGACATCCTCCTTGGTCCTTCCCTCCTGTCTCTCTCTCAGGCACACAGATACATTCACATGCAGGCACACACAGACTCCTTCCTCCACCCACTTCCCCTCCACTCTCCTTACTTCCCTCTTGTGCCAGGAAGGCCATGACAGGGAACGGGCATGGTGGCCAGCAGTGTGCAGCACTAAGTGCCACTCATGCCACCACTGCCAGCACTGGCTGTATTCTGCAGTCCTCCACTGCCTCAGCTGGCAGCCCCATGGCTCCCTGCTTCAGGCCTCCTTTGGGCCTCTGCAGCCTTGGCCGCCACCACAGCCTCCACCACCACTGGTGCTGCAGCCTCCACCAGCACCACCACTGGTGCTGCAGCCTCCACCAGCCTCCACCACCACTGGTGCTGCAGCCTCCACCAGGTGCCTCCGCCCTGCCCCTGGCCCCAGCTCCTTCATCCCAGCAGCAGCACAGTAAGTGGGGCTCAGCAACAGGCTTCGCTAGCCACCACTGCTGCCACCCATCTTCCGAGGTTGGCCCCAGCCCTGATTCCTTCATCCATCAGCCGTCTTCCATAGCTAGCTTGAAGAGTCCCACCTGTGCTTCTGGTGCACATCTCCTGGCATGCTCCCTGGAGCAGGACAGCAGATGTCACATCCATTATCATTTTCATTCTAGGGAGCACGGATGTATTCCACATCAATAAGAGTGTGGGTCCAGGATTGGGTTTAAATTCTCACTTAAGCTGTGAAAATCATTGGGCCACTGTGGATCATCCATTCTCTGCATATAAAGGTTAATTTATATGCTTAATTTTCTAGAAATCAAGCATGATATATATGGTCCTAACTGACATAGATTGGCCACTCAGGCCTTTGTTTGTTTACAAGATTGGGTTCATCTTTCCATCTCTCTTTTATGCTCACCTCTAGTGTTTAGGTGCTTAATAAAATTGTCTTCTGGCAAGCATAGGATTGCACATTTGCACCACGGCAAGACATTCTGTATTTTATATACTTCAGCTACAGACAGAATTTTTACAGGTAAAATTCACCCTGTATCTTGAGAGAATATGTATAATCTCAGTTTGTTCCAGTTCTCTATCAGGTTTCAGAAACTGCAGAATGAACAAGCAGCATAGTGCTAGGGAACATCATAGACACGAACAAGAAAAAAATAGCTGGTTGACTCCATGACTTATTCTTAGGATTTTTCCAGTGCACGTAAGGTTCAATTAAATCACTGTTAGTAAGTATTATTTAGAGGATAATATGGTGTAACACTAGTAAGTTTTTAAATAATTCTGAATAGCTCTTTGTTCCTTTGATTAATCCTGCCCTAGTGCAAAGAGAAGAATTTAATAAATTATACTGGCTTCTTAGTAACCAGAATACTGGACACCTCTTTGTTCAAAAGCAGACTATATATGAAATATGTATCCATTCATATATTCTAAAAAGTAAGTTCATTTATAAACACCAGGGGCCAAATTGACCCTAGCATTTCTCTTAACGGAACATAGGTTTAACTTTGGTCCCACTAACATAAGTCCTTTATAATAGTGCAGTGAAGATACAGATAAAAGATTGCATTTAATTAATCTTACTATCATATCCAAAGAGGTACATTTCTTGTAGGTATTTCTGCATTTATTAATATTCCACTTTTCTTCCCACTTTGGACTGAAATCAGCTTAGAACATTTTCCTCCCTCCTCCATTCTCTCACAACGAAACTGTGAGGCAGAAAGTTCATGACAGGCCCAAGGTCACCTAGCAACAGGGTTGCTATTCCCCCGTTGAAGCCAGGGAATCCCCCAGTTAGGAGATTCTCCCCCATTTTAAGGTTCTAAGAAAATGGGGGAACTTACCAGTCATAGGGAGGGAACAAACAGAAAGTGAACATGATGCCCCTACCAGTGTTACAGCTCTCTCAGCCTCATCACCTCAAGACTCCTTCAGGTAGTGAAAAGTGAGTTATAAAAGAACAGCTCTTCTTCTTCACCTGGAAGCAATGTGTGGACATTGGTGATGTTGGGGAAGTGATGTTCTGGGTTTTGGGTAAAACTCTATGGTAAAAAGCTAATTCTACCATAGAGGTTTTGCCCACAAACCAGAGTGTTGCCTCTGACATGCAACATCACTTCCCAGTGATGCAGGAATGGCTAGTCCAGCCAACCTGGTAATACTACCTAGCAAGCTTCCATGCCAGAACTGGCGATTATAATGTATTGGATGCATCAACTTGCTATTCCCATGTAATCATTAACAAGCACTAAATTACAAACCTTATGTACATTTCTTCTCTTTCAATCTCTTTGTAGAAATTCTGAAATAAAAAAATACATCCCTTCTTTAGAAAACTTGAGCCAGGTTCATATAACACATATTTTACACAATATAATTTTAGATTTCAAGTGTAGAAAATGAGAAATCAGGTTTGGATCACTGACAAAGCAAACCCAGGAGACAGAAGAATAGAAAAGAAGGAACAGGATAAGATCACAAAAATCAAGACCTATAAATAGAGTTAGAACACCTCTAAATGAAGGTTACCAGCATGTCAGTTATCATTGGAGGCCTTGGAACAGTGCACAGAAGTCCCAAGAAACACCTTGAAGTTCTGGATATTTAGCAAATAACACCAGCTCCAGAAGATAGTGTTGCTTGGAACAGCTAGAATCCTGTGATGATACTTTTGGAACTCCCAAGATCTTGACTAAATTTCAAATTGCAGAACACCATCCACCGGTCAAATATCTGACTGTGACAATTCATCATCATTCTCATCATCATGAAGAAGAGGAGGAGTATATCATGTTTTCTAAACACTTCCCAAACAGTATGCATCATTAAGTACTAATACTTAATGAGTAATGAATATGGCTTGGTTATATGAAGTGTTATCCAAAATTTTAGGTGAAAACTGATTTTGAAGTTGGGCCCTGTCAAATGCCTGATGATGTCATTTCTAATGAATCTTTCTTTCACAAACTCTTTTAGCTCCCCCAAGGTATTCAGGCTACGGCATTTATTCATTCATTTTCCAGACACTTGACAATTTTCTCTCCCAGCAGAAAAGTCTCTGTTACCTAGTGCTCCATGAATCCTTCCCATTTGATTTACCATATTTCTTCAAACGTATAGTGATTGAATTGAATTGGTAATTTCCATTGATTTCCTCCCTCCCCCTCTTTCTGCAGCAACCTCTCCTAATTTCTTCAGTCTCAGATTTTGTGGAGATCGATGTGCTGCAGGAGGAGGGAGGAGATAGGAAAGTTTGTCTCTGATGATGGAAAAATAGTCTTAGTGTGGTGCCAGGAACTGCCCTTTCGTGCTTTGTACATGTGGCATATTGTCATAGATAATATGCATGAAAATATTTGCCTGGAAATAATTCAGAAGGCAAATATGATTTAAACCACTTTCTCCAATTCAAGCATGATGACTAGAAGGTTAGTAAAAGGCACAGGATTCAATAAAGAATTAAATTACTGCAGTCCTGGTAGCCCTGGCTACTTGAACTTCCAGAGAAACTTTTGAGAAAACTTGAAATGAATACTGGGATTTTATTTACTAGTTATATTATTTTAAAAAGACAATCACTGATTTGCATAACATGACTCCTGAGTCATTATTTCTGTGTCTATGTCTATATTTTTAAGGTGTCATGCAACTTATGGGTTGAACTCTAACTGTAGCTATATCATAACAACTAGAGATTAACTCCAGTAGTCATATTACTTTATTACACAAATACGGCCAAGTCATTAGTTATCTTAATGGCAAATAAATTCAATATGATAACTTTTCTTAGTTATAACCTACATATACAGGCTTTTGTATAACAGGGAGAATGTACTGGATAAAGAAAACACAAGAGAAACAATAAATTAACCTAGGGCCATTCCGCACCTGAGTAAAAATGTGAAATACTAATCTTATTCAGACGGATTTTTTTCTATATTTTACACGACGTCATCTTTATCCAGAGTCCCAATAGCAAACTGGCAGCTAAATCCTCCATTTTAAAGCGATAGTTGGGGAATCCAAAAAGTGGATTCCCCCAACCATCTAGCACTAGAGGGAGGAGAGCAAGCAGCAAAACAAACACCAAGGACATGTGCATAACCAATATGGGTAAAGTAGCACAATCTCCGTCTCCAGTGCACACCGTCGAGCCCGCCTCCCTCTCCCTTCTACCCAAACAGGGCTGCTTTTTTTTTTTTTTTTTTGGATCAGGCTGCCTGGACCAATGAATATGAGTTGGTCCACAGAGGCAGATAAAAAAAAAATCCCACCCACCAGTTGGCACATAAAGCATGCCTCTCAACCCCCCTCCCCCCAAAAAATCTGGTAGAAAATTACTTCTGTTAATCTACAAGTGTCAAACTTCCAAAACAGGCTGGCTAAACTATGCACTATGCATCTATGATTATATGCATAGTCATAGCAACGGAGAAGTTTTAATTTTTAAAAAGCTTTCCCTTTAAAACTAGGAGAAAGATGATTGGCTGGCTGCCATGATTGACAGGCAGAGGGAGACTTGCTGGCATTGCATTTTAATAAGCCATTTTAATAAGCCGTGCGGAGTGCCAGGAAGCGTGAAAAAGCAGGAGGAGAGCGAGGAGGTGAGAAATGGCGGGGTGTGTGTGTGTGCGCGCGTTTTTTACTAGTGTTAAGCAACTACGGTTGCTTAATGCTAAATTTTTAGAAGTACAGAATGGACCCTAGTGTCTCGCTATGGCTGTGCCTACAAGCATAGAAATGTTATACAGATGAATACACTATCTAATCAGAAGATGTGTGTCCCAGTCATACAGAAGGTCAGCAGGGCCCTGGCATGCAACCTTACAACGTTCAATCAACTCTTATCAGGAACAACAATTATGCCACTACATTTGAAGTGAAGTGGGGAAAAGTCACCCCTAATCCTTATTCAAACAAACCAGAGTCCTTATTCCAATGACCCCCAGTATTTGGGAATTTTCAGACAGAAGGAGAAACTAAACTCTTGCAGGGCTGGGCCTTTTCTAGTGAGGCAATTGGTAAGCCTTACTGACATTCAAGACAATATACTGGATAGAAACAGTCAAGTTGAGGTTGTTTGCAGAAAACAGTCCTGGGAGATTAGTAGATAATAGAAGCAAGGGGAACCAGGAGAAAGTAAGTGGACACTAAGAACAGAAAGAAAGATACACAAAAGAAGGTCTGTAATCTTATAGGTATTTTGCAGCAAACTGACTTATAGAAACTAGTAAATAGTAAGGATAATTTTATTAGGAAATGACCCTGACCACTCATAACCAATCATGAAGGGAAGTGGATTGTAAATTGTATGTAGGCTGCAATGCACCACACAGCATATCACATTGCAAGCAGCCATTTGTTTCTATCACATTCATACAAAAATGTAAAGCAGAAAGATCCAAGGAACTGGAGAATGCTGTACTTCTGTCTAAAGCTATAGTTTTTCCCCAGAGACATAGTGACTAAGGAAGATCTCTGGCTCTGCTCCTGGAAGGCCCTTAAACATGTTCAGAACAAAGGGACCTAGCAGAGCTATATAATGCCAGATTTTCTAATAGAATAATTTAGCAAGCTTAATGTCTCAGCTGTCCTATGACATATATTGATGACTAGAAATTAAGCCCGCTGTAGAAGAAATACAGCGGACGCTAGTGGATGGGGAGGCAGACTGTAGGAAAGGAAGGAAGAAGAGGAAAGGAGGTATGGGAGGGGAAAAAAGGACAAGGTGTGGTTGAAGGGATGGGTAGAAGGGAGAAAGAAAGGAAGTAAAGGAGAAAGACAGGAAGCAAGTGAGAGGGAGAGACAGAGAGACAGGAAGGAGATGGAGAAATAGAGGAAATCAGGAAGTCAGGAAGTAAGAAGGAAGAAAGGAAGGCAGGCAGAGAGGTAGGTGAAAGGGGAGGGGACAGGGGCTGTGTGAAGGGTGGGGGGGAGGGGGTAGCAAATCGGGAGGGGGAGGTGGCAAGGGAAGAGGGGGGGTTGAGAGGAATGTGTGCGTGGGTGTGTGGAGTGGGGGAAGGGGTGGGAGAGCGCGGTGGGAGGGTGGCTGTATGTGTGTATGTGTCTCTGTGGGGGAAACAGAGGCGGGGTGATCACAGGGGGGCGGCCAGGGGGGTTTGCCAGGTGAGTCTGTGCGTGTGTGTGTCTCTGTGGGGGCGGGGGGGGGCGGGGAAGCGGCAGCGGGGCGTCTGTGATGTGGCGTCCCTGCTCCTTTTGCGAGGGCGAGGGGAAGCCAGCGGGAGTACTCACCGTTAAGGCTGCTTCTCCTTGTGTGCAGTGAGTCCCCGGCTGGGCAAGGCGAGATTGGGACAAGCAGCCAAAGCCGCTTTGCGGGCTCCTGATTGGGCCCTCCAAGTTTTTATCCCGGACAGAGCCCACCTTTTCTCCTCCCCCTTACGGCTTACTCTTTTATTTATTCCGCTCCGCAGGAACGGTTAAAGATGATAAAGTTTGTCCTCCACTGCTAAAAATATGTAAACTTCCAAGTGGCACCTAGAAATTCCTCACTGTTATGAGTGAAAAATCAAGATCAATTCTCCTGGAGAAAATAGCTATTTGGAGGGTGGACTCTATAGTATTCTGCTGAGGTCCCTACACTCCCCAAACCCTACCCTACCCAGATTCTACTCCCAAAATCTCTAGGTATTTCCCAACCAGAACTGACAACCCTATTCCTGGGCCCTTTCTCACATCTGAGGAAGGAGACTGTAGCCTACAAAAGCTCATACTCTGTTGTCTTTAAAAATAAACTATTTTACTGAAATTACCTTTTATCAGATTTCCTATTTCATGTATTGCAACTTAGATGGATTACAGCAGGAAAAGCTATTCTGTAAACAGATTTGTACTAGAGGAGTGAGAATGTGGGAATTAGAAACAAAGGCAAACAAAGCCAACACCAGATATAGAGAACTGCATTGAAAATAAACCTCCTAAACTTTTCCAGTTTGATAAACTACTCTAATTTCTTTTATATCTTTTCAAAAGTAATGGAAGTGTTCCTAGTTCTGGGTGGTGGTGGTTCTCATTTCTTGTCAGTTTCCAAGAAGCAAGATTCTTGTCATTCTAATTCTGTTCAGAACAGCAGGCAGCCTCTTCTAAAAGCAAATAGGTGTTATTCTACAGATCACGTATCAGTAGCAACTTCCAAGAATTTTCTCCCATGCCAAGATTAGAAAAAATTGTTGCTCCAAAGGAGCACCTGTAAAGTCTAATGCAAATGCTCTTTTCTGAAATGATAGTTCAGCCTTCTGTATCTCACGTTTACCTATTAACTGATTATCCAATACCAATCATTTTATGCCATCTGTTGCACGTTTTGAGATCAGAGAATTAAAGTTACAAGCATGCAACATATATTTTAAAAACCCAGTCTAAATTCAATTACTCAATCCTCCTGAATACCAAGGTTCATTGCATGTTCTCTTCCTGCATCCTATTTATCTGCGACTAGCATCTAGTATTTATGCTGTACATTAAACATATTCTCTGTGTCCAATAAATCTTGTTGAGCTGACTCAATTTAGGACTCATCAAACTAAGCATTGCTCACTAGAAATCAGATGTGATTTGTTAGATGCTTGATAAGCCCATCCCAGCAAAAAGCAGGTAGTTTATTGAGCCTCTGGTGAGCTACCATGCATAGCCTTTGCAGCTCTGGGCTAGAATAATATATAAGATTATCAAGATTAACTCTTATTCTATCCATTTATGCATATTTAGAATATCTGATTTGATTACGGAAATATTTTTTCTTTAGAACACGACTGAAAAACAGGTAAATTTAACCTGGATTTTCACTAACAAGAAAAGGTCCAAGGGAAATAGTTAACTTCTCCTCCCTGGGACCATATCCTTAATCTATATCAGCTTCCACCAGCAGCTGCTTTTTAGGTCCAAAATAATGTAAGAACATTCAGTCACATCATGAGGAAGTTGGTCATGTCAAAAATACAGAACCAAAGTGCCTAGCTCTTATAAAAGCAGCAAACTGGTGAGGGGATTAAAACAACAACATAAACAATAAAGATTACTACTTTGGAATATTTTAATAATGTGGTCACCATGCTTAAAACAGCTGAGCTGTTTTCCAGAAGCTAATGTATTTTGCTAGAAACCTTGCAGTCATTCCCTACGCCAAGTATAAAAGTGTGCTTTCACATTGTAATGACATTGGATATTTAACAACTGTAAAGTTCACTGAAGAAATTTACTCCTATGTAAGAGATAATTCTCTATGATAGTAACTTGAATTTACACAAATTCCAGGAACAGACCTAATGCAGGTGGATCAGGGAATAGATGTAAAAGCTATAAAATATTTATGGCTATAAAAACCAGCCGATTTTATATTTTTCAGTTTCTGAAGTTTTCCCACCCATGTAAACCAGTGATGATTCAAAATATCAAATCATCGATACACTCAATATACTGTCTAGTGCATATCATCTTCTATTGATTTTCAGGAAAACGAAATTAGAGGAATATTGTGAGAAAGAATGAAATAAGGAAACCATCTCAATAAAACTTGTCGATGCATTTCATTTCTGTGCATAGGGAATGCAGATGATAAAATATATATGGGTATAATTCTTTAAAATTAAGAGAGAGAAAAATCCCTATCCCTACAAGTAATAATTTATTAAAATATTATCTTACGCAGCCTGATAAAGAAAACATTTCTAATTTCCCTATTTAATTTAAATTCCGTGCCTCTAATTTTATTACCTTATCTTTTAAAATCTACTGTTCTTATTTTCCAATAATATAATCGAAGCTATAAAATCTGTGTTTCTCAGCAGGATCCCACTATTTAATTTAAACATTCTCCATCCATGCTAAATGTAGCCTTCTTCTCACTCACCAACACATTGACTGTACAGCTCATGCGATTCTCTTTGTTTTCATCGTGCATAATAGTTCTGTAATCTAGAAGTCTCTCCATCAGACGAACCACAAGTTTAACAAAAGTTTCACCAGTTTTGGCAAGGTATTTATGTTTTCTGCAATGCTCCAGGAGACTGGGGGGGGGGGGGGGGACAAGTCCAAAAAAGTCCAAAAACAACAACAAAAACTTGTTAATCACACTTGGAAGCATGCCCTTAACCGAGGTATAATTTTAAACATTTCAATCATTAATGTATTTTAATTATTGCTATGCTGCGAAGTGTATTATCGCCTAACGCTCTCAACTGTTTCAACTCAAATCCCACTGCTCACAGACACTTACATTTTTTCAAACAACACTTTATACTGTTCATCTCCTCGGCCTCCTTCTACTTCATGATCCAACTTTGTGATGATCTCATTTTCAAACTATAATTAAACAGAAAGAATGTAAATCAGCATAGGAAAAATATTTCTTTTTATTACAGTACAATTCAATGGGTCATAGATTCACCATGGTTTTTAAGCTTGATTGACTCTTAATGGTACAAGATCGCTGATCTGAAGCTAGGCATAATGGTCTGCTATACCCTATGAGGATCTTTCGGTTCAGGAAATATTTGGCTATGTTGTTAAATGAAGCTTGGGCCATTTCTTTAAGAAAATCTAAATAAGATGGCTGATTACAGGAATAAAAGGTGGAGAATAACACTCAGAACAGAGCACACAATGTCCTTTGCAATAATTATAATAGCAACAAATGCAAGCCATCTGAAAGCCCCATTACTGATGATATATAACACCTTAGGCTGTTCTGCCAATTGCATCATTCAGCTGGATGAGCATGCTAACATCTATTTTGATTGGCTAAGTTGGCTCACCTCAGAACACATCTAATAGATAGCTTCAAAGTCATTTGGAAGCTGAAGCAGAGAAGAGCTAATAATGGGACTTAAAGAGAGGGGTGTAACATGATAACAGGGATGAAAAAAAAATGTTTTTTTCTAAGTGAAGCATTTGAAATTGGGTGGTGGCATCACCATGACAAGGAACTGAAGCCACAAGTTATCAGTGACATATTCTTTCCAGGATACACATACACAGTAGGTTGATTGTCAGTTGCAAAGTTGAAAACAATCGAAATTATCCCCTTCCTTTTCTCAGAGTTTGATATATTCAATACCAAACAAACAAGGTGATTGGCAAATCTCTACCAGATGGATTTCCTTCTGTTGTATCTATTAATGACCCTCCACTCAAAAGGCCTTTGAGGCATAACTGACAATTGCACCTATTTTCACTCTTTGTGAGACTAGATGGAAAATTCCACTTGTCAGCCTCCCTCCTTGGTCAGAATTTAAGAAAATAAATATTATCCTTCTGTGATAAGGAATTTTAAGAGAAAGTAAAAATGCATCTGTAAGCATCTGGGGCATTTTGATTAGGATACAGGCACGAATTTGATTGTAAGAAAGGCGACCACAAACAACTTGTTTCAGCTTATATATATATAGCCTCTTGTGGCGCAGAGTGGTAAGGCAGCCGTCTGAAAGCTTTGCCCATGAGGCTGGGAGTTCAATCCCAGTAGCCGGCTCAAGGTTGACTCAGCCTTCCATCCTTCCGAGGTCGGTAAAATGAGTACCCAGCTTGCTGGGGGGTAAACGGTAATGACTGGGGAAGGCACTGGCAAACCACCCCGTATTGAGTCTGCCATGAAAACGCTAGAGGGCGTCACCCCAAGGGTCAGACATGACTCGGTGCTTGCACAGGGGATACCTTTACCTTTATATATATATATATATATATATATATATATATATATATATATATATATATATATATATATATATATATATATATATATATATATATATATATATATATATATATATATATATATATATATATATATATATATATATATATATATATATATATATATATATATATATATATATATATATATATATATATATATATATATATATATATATATATATATATATATATATATAACATAACATCATGAAAACAGTGTCTTCCAAGATGCCTTGAGAGATGTAGATGCTGCTGCTGATCTAAGTGGAGGAAAATGTTAGCCCTGTAGTTTCCATGCCCACCATGTTCTTTTGCTTACTTATAAATAACAGCTCATGGTTGTCACCCTGCACCTCAAACATCTCCTTTCTTTCGACTACCACTCCCCCTGCTGGAAAAAGCCCTTCAAATTCTAATAAAGAATGAAATGTTCATGTCATAATAAATTATGTAAATAAGTCTGATGTACATGATTCAAAATTATTAGACATTTGGGGCTTGTCACTGAGACAGTATATACATTAGAGCCATTAATCACTTAAAGCGACGTTCCTTAAAAGTAGTTTGGCAATGCAAAAGGGCCTCTTCCTGAGCATGCAGTCAAAGCTGAAAAGATGTGAAAGCTTCTTTTATAGCACCAGTGTGGTATAAAGGGATGGCAACACAATCAACAATTTACAAATGCAGTGCTACAGATAGTACAAGCAATGAAATTATACGGCAAACATATGCACTCTTACTATGTGGGACAATAAATACATGATAATAAAACATACATTTCAGCAACTACACACCAGAGAACACTTACAAAAAAGATTTAACTTTAGTATATATTCTAGCTACACTCTACTCTGAAGCACAGGCAATCCACCATGGAAGACTATTTTCTTTTAATAACCTGCTTGTCATTTCTTGATGAGAATTAAATCTTTGGAGTCCAGAAACACTTCCAAAAGCCAAAATTCACCCAATTGGTAAGTGAAATGGAGGATGGATGACATACTAACAAAAGAAAGAAAAAGTCAAAACATGGTACATGGCCTCCTTAGCTTCACTGGAAGCATTCAGTTTTGTGCCTAGCCATAGCAAGCCATAATCCTCACAATAGACTGTATTCACATGTCATTTGTGATCAACTGCACAATACTAGAGTCATCGTTCCAGCAATTCCACATGGTGACTCAATATTATGTTTCTAAATGGGAAAAAAATGCCCCAGGCGGTTCTGCCACAGAACCACCTGAAGTACTTTTGTCTCTTCCAGGATGCTGTCCCTTCCTGGATGGCCTGACTCTCCCTGCCGCATGGGCCTGCCCTGTCATAGGCCCCATTGCCCTAAGGGACAAAAAAGAGAACACAAATGTACCTATGTTCCCTTGCCATGGGTAATGGAGGGCATGAGTAGGACCACACCTGGGACTGTCCTGGCTCGGCATCAATGTCCAGTGAAACTAGGAATTTGCCCTGCCACTGGACAAGCTAGAAGGCGGGTCAGATTCCTGGTGTGGAAAAGGTCCCACTGAATTTCCAAAAAATCTGAAATCAGTAGGCAGAAGAATATAGGTGATGGATGAAAAGACTAGCATTATGGTGGTGGCAAAGTGGTAAGGGAACAGGAGCTATGGACTATATGCCTACCTAAAGGGCTCCGAGCTTTATAACTTTTCAACCAGATGATATCAACATCAACTGACATTTTTCTTTGCAAATATAAAGGCTGCCACGGGCTACCAAATGATTGTGCACTTGCTTATGACCTTTGTGTGCACCATACAATAATTTATGCTTTTGCTGTTTTAAAAAGTTAACTCTGGAAAGAGACTACAAAGTGAAAAAGGCATAAAAACAAATTAAAATGCAACTTCAAAAAATATTGTTATTTGGCCTTCTGTGCCCTCAATGAGGCAATGCAATTCTTAAGTATAATATATATGCTGGTCGTAGAAAAGAAATTAAAGTCAGAGGAGGAGGAGGAATAATCCAAGCCACCCCTTGCAGTGCAAGCTGAGAGGTGCATCCTGTAGTGCAAGGGCATGCCAAGTGGTAATTTAAAAGGAATATTGTAAACAAGAAAGCCACAAATCTTCACAGCTCCTTTAATGAGATACAAAACCCAAGACTGCCGCCTGTGACACATACTGAAAAAAATTTCTCTGGCTGATTATCTATTTATACAGTATATGGAGATGGGATTTATTTGTTATAAAAGACGCCTGACAGTCTGATGACACTCAAATCTGTCAGTCATGTGAAAACTAAATGCAAACGACATCGAGTTCTGCTTAAGTATGCTGCAGTCATGTTGGTTTCATTTGCAACACCAAAGGAAGTAAACATGGTGCCTTCTTAAAACACAGATATTAACTGCTCATGGTTCTGATCCAGTAAGGTAGATATGTGGTTCTAATGGGAAATCTGAACTGTCAGCACGGACTGATTTTTGTTACTGCATGCGAGACTGATCAGAGGTTGCTATTTCCAAATGGAGAAAACAGCAAAGGATTCTATGACAGGGCGCCATTTTGCCAGATGCTCTTTTAACATGATTTCTTTGCCTGCTTGGTATAGAAGAGAAAGAATAGCTGTGAGCTCAAAGTTAAATTAGCTAACTAATAATGATGATGTAAAGGCTTTTTATCATCTGCTAATGGTTATCCAAATTTGGATTCTCCCTCAAACAAATGAACAAATACCTCCAGTTTGGGAAATGACCCATTATAAAACTGAGCCCAAATCTTTCTGAAATTTGGACCCAGCTTATAATAGTTTGTCTTGGTGCCAGCACTCTGCACCTTGATAGTCTCACACTTGGCAAAATGTACTGTGACAAAGGCAGCAGCACCAGAGAAGGTGAACAGGGAGGATTTCAGCAGTGGCATGGCCTCTTCTGTAAGGCCAAGATATTCTTGGATACTTCTGAGCATGCTAAGAAGTATTTATTGCTACTGGGAATCGTGAGAACTGAGTTTGTAAGCAGAGAGAGACAGTAGGGCCTAGTTTGTTTGGCTGCAATGGATACGACTGAGCAGAATCCAAGAGGATCCAGGCTTTAAAGGTTAGTTGTCTCCTGCTACTCCCCTTCACCACTCACTTCTCTGCCAGGAATTAGGCTTGCCAATTTGAGGTTGGAAAATTCCTGAAGATCTGGGGGGGAGGGGGGGGGGTTGGAGCCTGGGACAGTAGAATTTGGAGAGGGGAGGGACCTCAGTGGGTCCAAATACCTTAGAGGTCACCCTCTATATACACTTATACACTCATTTTCTCCAGGGGATCTCTCTCTGTAGTCTGCAGATCAGCTGTAAAACTAGGAGATCACCAAGAAATCCATCAGGAATAGTTTTGGAAAAGAAGATGGCAGAGGAGGTTAGGAGACAAGCTTCCCTCCATATAAAGGTAAAGGTAAAGGTATTCCCTGTGCAAGCACTGGGTCATGTCTGACCCTTGGGGTGACGCCCTCTAGCGTTTTCACGGCAGACTCAATACGGGGTGGTTTGCCAGTGCCTTCCCCAGTCATTACCGTTTACCCTCCCAGCAAGTAAGCTAGATACTCATTTTACCGACCTTGGAAGGATGGAAGGCTGAGTCAACCTTGAGCCGGCTGCTGGGATTGAATTCCCAGCCTCATGGGCAGAGCTTCAGACTGCATGTCTGCTGCCTTACCACTCTGCGCCACAAGAGGCTCTTTTCCCCCCATATACATACATACAATTACTTTTTTTGCACCAGGAATCTGGTCCGGGTCCATCTTTCGTCCAGTCATGGGCTAATTTCCACATCTTGAAGATGTCGGAGCCAGTCCAGGCCTTAATTTGCCCCACAACGAGGAAATGCCAAATTCTCCTGCTGTGGGGCAAATGAGGGCCTGTGTTGCGCCAGGCCTGGGAAGCGGAAGTTAGCCCTGTGTCCAGACGAGCACTGGGACGGACCAGATTCCGGGTGCAGAAAAGGTCGCTGCTTATTAATTCTGAGCTTTCTTGGCAACAGCTCTTAAGAATCTCAAGCAGTTTTTAGGAAGTTAATTAACATCAACTAGTTATGGTGAAAGCTGGACTAGCACTATTATTAATTTAGAAAGCTTTTGTTTATGCAAACAAACTCAAAGAAACCATTACATACACTGCCCTGTGAATATCCTACTTGGCTGCATGACATGAAGGCATCATGATCATAGAAACAGAGGCATAAAATGGGGATCTGTCTCTTACAGAGTAAGACTCCACCCCTCACAAACTACAGATCTTAGGTAATACTGCTGCTGTATTCAATGTGATTTGTTCAAGAACTCAGGTGGCCAATTAACAGTGTGTTTTGTTCCCAACATGTTATTCTGAGTTTATTATCAACAGTTGCCTCATCCATGGACCTCCTCCTGCCAGACAGTATTTACAAACACCAGCTTTAGCGACATTCCGCCAGATGGCTGCCAGCCTTCCCTAAAAAGATGGGTGAGCCAAGAAAACAACGACATCACATCTGGAGATGCCAGTTTTTTCGTTCTTTTCCACCCTTGTTATTACTCCACCTATTTTGTTCTCTTCTTTGTTGTACACAATATCTTTTTTACCCATTGTTCTTCTCCTTCCTAATGACTATAACCTTGTCAGGGGCCTACTTGCTTCTCTACATACTTGGACGGTTCCATAACCATTGAGCTTCCCCTTCTTGCTGCTGTCCAAGCCACTTTTCTCCCTTTAAAAAAAATCATTTGATGGAAGAAAAACACCATCAAAATTCTGTTCAGTTTTGCAGAAACTGTGCTCAGCTTTTTAAGGGGGTATATTTATCCCTTTTATTTCCACATTCTTTTCCCTTGTATGTAAAGATGAAAGACAATCTCTGCCGAAAAGGCCTCACAATCTAAGCAGACAGGCAATGATAAATAGAAATATCCAAAGGTTTGGTGACAAGTGAGCAGTTGTACAGAATATATATATAATATTTAATAATTAATATAATATTAATTACAATCCAGTTAGGTTGAATCAGTGAAGTCTCAGGGTCTTTATCTGAAAGTATATCCTTAGCTGCATTCAAACCATACAATAATCTTGCTAAAGGTAAAGTTTGCTGTCAAGTCAAACAGACTCATGACAGCCCGGTGAAGTTCCGGCTCAAGGGGTTTTTAAGGCAAGAGATGAGCAGAGGTGATTTGCCATTGCCTTCCTGTGCACAGCTAGACCTCTTTTTATAACAACTACGTTATATGCATTGCACAGGTAAGAAGCAAGGGCATAGGACAGATTCCTGTGGTGCATAGGAGTTCCTCTCATTTAACATGGCACTAGATATTCAGCACAAGAAAAGACTGAACTGTCAAAGGAACAGCAAGTGAACAGAAGGAGAAAACAAAAGCATTGGCCACATAATGGGGCATAACTGAAATGAGGAAGGATAGGCTTGGTGTTTTTCTTGCTGCTTGGGTAAAAAAAAAAAAAGCAAATTTTGCCAGCAGGAGAACATATACCCACCAAAACTAAAATAGTAATAATAATCACAGTGCTTGCCACTCATAAGTATAAAAATCCAGTGTGCTTCTATGGAAATACATCAGGCACAGAAAACACATTAGGAATGAACATACCCCTGGGATTATCCATAACGTGCAATATTCTTATGATGGAAGTATACTATAGTGGGATGAAAAATGTATACATCACATGCACAACTACTGCAACATTAATGTGTGCTGAATTTTTTACATTACTTATATATTTTAAACTTCTTTGCCTGAGGAAGAACGTTTTTTAACATTCAGGAATGGATTGGCCTTGACAAATAAATCAATTGAGGGCCAAAGTAAATGTGACCGTATCTTCTTATCTACTATGGGGATGTTAAGACCCTCTTGTGGCGCAGAGTGGTAAGGCAGCAGAAATGTTGTCTGAAAGCTTTGCCCATGAGGCTGGGAGTTCAATCCCAGCAGCCGGCTCAAGGTTGACTCAGCCTTCCATCCTTCCGAGGTCGGTAAAATGAGTACCCAGCTTGCTGGGGGGTAAACGGTAATGACTGCGGAAGGCACTGGCAAACCACCCCGTACTGAGTGTGCCATGAAAACGCTAGAGGGTGTCACCCCAAGGGTCAGACATGACTTGGTGCTTGCACAGGGGATACCTTTACCTTTACCTTTATGGGGATGTTGCTGCCATTTTAAAGCCTAACATGGGTGGTTTAAAAATGCTGGGAGAACTAGTCCTGATTGGGATTACAGTGCAACAGGATAAAGCAAAGCCAGCCCCCCCCCCCACGCCTTTCAACTGCTGAAACAGCTACAGGGGACTCTTCTTTGAACAACACAATTGCCAAAAGCAAGGCAATGAAAAACTGAGCTGTGCCTGCCCTCTGTGAACTCACCAAAATAATTCTTATTATGAAGTGAATTTTAAAAGCCATTTTTTTATCCCACACAAATATATTTCCTGTGCCTTAGCATATGACACACCTGGGCTGAGTAGTAAGAGTTGATTTTTCTTTCCCCTTGGCTGTACCACCTTGGTTTCTTGATTTTTTTTGAAGAGTATAAAGATGGATTGCATTATAACCACTAGGATAGCTCTAAATATGTAAAATAGCGTGCCAGAACATTAAGTAAAACTCAGCTGCAAAATAAAAATAATAAATAGGTATGTGACAGCTGTCCTACAATTTGCTTTCCTTTTCTACATCTTGTTGCTAGTGGCAGGGCTGTAATTGGCTCCGTTATGGTTAGACATTACTGCAGCATGACTTTAAAAAAATCCTTATGTTTTGATGCAACGGGATGCACACAAACAACCTTGCCTTTGATAGCTGGAAATCTAGTAGGGTGTAAAAATATTTCTCTTTGCCAATGTTTTTCAATTCATTTTCCAAATGAAACATCCCAATCAGAAGCTATTCAATAGCATATGAATGGTATTGTTGTTGTGTGTCACTCAATAATCACAATTATAACAGAGCAGTGCATTTGTCACAGTCCACATGGTACAGCTATACTTATCCTTCCCTTTGAAGGAAGACACTGAGCTGAGAGCCTTATTAGAAATTCATGTTAACACCTCTTCAGAGGAAGGTATGATGTTAACATCTCTAATCCTTTAAGTCTATCACATTCATCAACGTCCATTAATTGTGCCAGACTTTTACTGAGGTCAGTGGAGTGTTACATACTGTTAAAAGACAGATTTACATGATCCTTCTGTTCCAGCAGGCTTGCACCTCCCCAAAGAAGTCAAAGTTTCTTGCTCTTCAGCACACTTTTGCACACCAGTATCCACATGCCACCCAACATGACTTGAGATTTGAGTATTCAGTTAATTAGGGCTTCTAATTTTTTTATAGTGCTTATGGGAACCATGTTCTGCATTGTAAGCAGCAATTATTAATTTTCAGATTCTGGGGAAAACAAAAGCTAAAACGCTCACTGACAACTAGATAAGAGACACCGTTGCCTCATTGATATTACAATTTACTGTCAGCCTCAAGAATTCAATAAAAAAGATTCTTTGTTCCTTTTTCCTGGCAGCCCCAACTAAATTACCTGCTTTTCATAACAGAAAAGAACATGGGTGCTTTATTTGCATCAGTAGTGTGGTGTTAACAATCATGTGTATTATTCACTTGCTTATTTTACTGCCTGTATGATTTCCCCTCCCCTATTCTTTTGGCCTCTAGAAACAGGCCACATTTACTTTATATGACACAAGACGGATAAACAAGTGGATGTTAGATATAGCTGATAGACAGCTGCTATTACTTAAGGAAACTTTTCTCAAATTACCACTTAGTGCTGAGAAGCAGGTTTAAGAAAGTCAAAAAGAAAGTAATTCTTCACAAAAGACATTTTCATTGGATGGGATTCATTATTGCAAAGTGTAGTGATAGTTTCAAATAATTAGATTAGTTCATAACTGCTTGCCATGAGCAACGTCTGGCATTCCTGGATGAGACAGCAGCCTTGGATTCATTCCAATCTGGCTTCTAACTTGGCCATGCATGGAGTGGAGATGGCCCTGGTCACTCTGAAGGATGATCTCTGGAGACAGCTGGACCGAGACAGGCCAGTGTTGCTCGGTTACTCGATCTCACAGTAGCGTTTGACATGGTAGATCATAAGCTTCTTATTCACTGCCTCGTCAATGCAGGGACCTGGGGGACAGTTCTCCAGTGATTCGTCTCCTTTCTCCACAATTGAGGAGTGTGTGTGCATATGTGTGGGGGTATATAGTTCCCATTGGGCTACCATGTGGGTCACAAATTGTGCAAAGCTGATTGGTACCAAAAACATTAATCATAAGGTTTTGCTTTCAACAAGAAAAGTGTGGAAACTGTACTTATTCTTTGTGATTAAATTATTCTTACCATCTGGAAGCTCCTGGTAGAATGAAATTCACACTGCATCATATCAAAGAAGATTGGAATAGTAGCTTTTCTAAGTTCGGTTTCAGGGATCAGTGTCATTTCCAACATGGGCCCCACCATCTCAGGAATGAATTTGATCTTATGTTGGCCTGCAAGGATAAAAGAGCACATCTGAATTCACAAGAAAGTGGGTTAAATCAGAGCCAGTGCATACCTCTTTGATCACTTGTGTCTGTTTAAAATGCCTTGGACAAAAAAACCCTCAGAGTTACAGACCCTCTAAGCATACAGAGAACATAACCAAACTTAGACACTGGAACAGATCTTTGCTCATGATGGGCAAGATCTGAGTATAGATAACCTTTTAGCTGTGACAGTACCACAAAGATTGGTCTGAGCTGTAGTAGCTCAGAGTCAGAATTACAGAGTCAGCCGAACATTGTAGAAATCAATTTCATACTAGTATTGGTTCTCTTGTTCTTGAAACCCATGAATATTAATTCAATGCCTCATGTTATAGGTTAATTCTTCTTCTTGATACTGACATTTACATACCTGATCCTGTGCAATCCAGCACAGGTCTGCTAATATGGTAGAAAGGTAACCAGATCACCTGGACCAGCTTTGTGGCTTCTGCCCTAACTGCCAGAGAAAGTAAGGGTAATTGCAAGTCATCTTAAGTACCAGTGGTAACACTACTAGTTGGCTCCAAGCATACACAGCAGAAATCCAGAAGTGGTGAACTTGATTGACTGCAGCCAGCCCATCAGCAGAATAGCCAGAGACCATATGAGGCAAACAAACAATGACTGAATGTGTATGGGGAGTTGACAGAGTTCAAATATGGAAAAGGAGCTAAGCCTCAAGTTGCTTAAAACAATAAATTGCTTAAAATAATAAAGTTGCTTAAAATAATAAGACAAAAGTTCAGATACTGCTCAGACAAAAGCTGCTTAAAATAATAAAATAGTTGTGTTAAGAAGAGAAACAACCTTTGTATAGAATGAGAAGAGAGACTTAACTATCTAACTGTTCAGTTTTACATTGATTCAGTCTGTTCTGGAAGCAAGCAAGGAAAAAGTATGCTCAAAAGAACAGGAAATCTCCAAATGAGCCAACCAGGACACTGGAAGGAAATTATTTGCAAAACTTCAGGAAGTTCCTGTTCTAACTGTTTCCTCTGATGACTGCTGTAGAATATTCTTCATATTCCGTCCCCTCATGCACTTCAGAACTTGCATATTCCACCACCACCGTTCTTTTGTTTGGAGTCTATTCTTGCATCATGGATCGTATTTCTGTATCATTAATGCTATTCTCCTCTCACAATGTTTGAACTAGATTAATCACATGGGATAAGAGATTTTTACTTCCTATGTCAGCCTTGTCTTTCCTTTGAGGCAGGAAAGGTTGGTATAGAAAATAACTGAATTCCCTGCCTTCCCTGAGAGCCAGCTTGGTGTAGTGGTTACAAGTGCAGACTTCTAATCTGGGGAGCCGTGTTTGATTCCCCTCTCCCCCACATAAAGCCAGCTGGGTGACCTTGGGCTCACCAAGGCACTCATAAAGCTGTTCTGACTGAGCAGTAATATCAGGGCTCTCTCAGCCTCACTTACCTCACAGGGAGTCTGTTGTGGGGGGAGGAAAGAGAAGGGGATTGGAGACTCCTCCGAGTAGAGAAAAGTGGCATATAAGAACCAACTCTTCTTCTGCTTCTTCTTCCCGTACAAAATCTTCTGTGAAATGTTTTTGTGTGACAACCACACTGCTCAGACAATTCATGGGCTCTGAAGTTCTATAGATGAAGTGACCTCTTTATTGATCAATGAGCTACACCTATAAAATCAGTGCTTCCAGAGATGTTGTAGAGTGCAACCATTATTCCTCCTGGTCATGCTGACTGAGTTTAGAAAATGCTGTGAGAGGAAGAGCTTGAGAAACTCTCGTTTCTTAGCAGATGAAGAATCTGTCGGGTACTTTTAATATCAATATGCTGTATAACTTATTTGTGGAGCCGTGTGTTCAACATTCAAAACAGGGAGGCTGCTGACTCTGCAGTTCTTGAAGAAGTTAAAAAACAAACACAAACCTCTTCTCCACCCCCAACCCCCCAGTGCTGCAGAATAAAGTAAATACTGGAAAAAAGCTGCCTTTAAACGTTGCAGCTGAAAGTGATGAACTGAATGGCCTTCAGGCGGCAAAGGAGGAATGATTTACAGTGTGCTTGTACATATTTTAATATTTTGTAATTGCTTTTGCTTCTCCCACCCTCCTTCCCATGAGACACAATTTCTATTGTTTTGCACCCAGAGGAAGGCTCTTCTTTCTTCATTGATTTAAAATTCCTGTTGATTAAGAACTGCAAGGAAGGACTACTGTAAGTAGGATACTCTCTACAAATGGCAACTATGACTGAATCACTTGCAGATGCACATAAAAGAAGAACATAAAAGGTTCTAATTCTGACATGAATTGAAAATGTGCAAGGGGCACAGGAAACTCTCATGGACGTTATGGTTATTATCAAGCTGAGATATTCTCATTTGAAAGACATTTGTCACATGGCCCTTTCTTGAAACATTAATTCCTTCCTGACAAGAGGGTTTCATCTTGAATGTATGCTGCTTTCTTACCATCACCATTCATTTCAATGGAGAGGACCACACAGTTTCTCTGTGCTTTCCACTGAACTGAATGGGAAGGTCTCTTTATGAAAACAGGTCTGGAATTTTGGACCGCAGTTGATCATATAAAGATTTTACAAGGACCATCATTAGTTGTAATGGTGGCATACTTCTTTAAGAGACTTGCTTCAAAACCTCTCTGTCTCTTTCACAATCCCATCCCTAAATTCGGATCTTTCTGGTAGGACATGATATAGATGGCCTCTTTGACAAATAATGTGCTATTGTAATTTGTTTTCTGATCTATTGGCTCTGACACTTTTTAGGCATAAGACAGGAAAACTGTCACCTGAAAAGATGGCATGCTAGCAGGAACAATAAAATTGAAATCTTTATAGCAGTTTTATGTTTTTTAAAGCACTGCTTAGTATCCCGCATAGCTTATCGCTGACACTATGCTAGAACAACTTACATTCAAAAGTATAGAGCAGAGGTAGTCAAACTGCGGCCTTCCAGATGTCCATGGACTACAATTCCCATGAGCCCCTGCCAGCATTTGCATTTGCTGGCAGGGGCTCATGGGAATTATAGTTCATGGACATCTGATGGGCTGCAGTTTGACTACCCCTGGTATAGATCAACAGTATCATTTCTGATAAAATTGTGGGTTTCATTGCATTTTATGTGGAGGATTTGTCCTGAAATGGTACGTGTTTCCTTCTCTACCTTTGCTTACAGGCCACCTGCGCACAACTCAATACAGGCAGTGCATTTAGGATGGCTTTCTAAATAAATGGTTTGGTCAGTGTTTAGTTAAGAGCAATACTTGCATTCAGAAGGTATTTCTTGGCTGCCTGTGTCCTGAGAAACCCCCATGTTTTAATATTCCTATTAATGTGTTAAAGGCAAGACAGCAGATTGAAAACAATTTGGTCACTTGATAAAACCTATTTTAGCTGGCTTGTTTAAATTATCTACCACTTATTTCATACAGGACTGTTTTGGTTGCTATATAGCTTTTGTTCTAGTAATCTGTGAGACAGTCACATTAACTACGTTAGTAATGTGTACATGGTAGAATATAAATTAGCAGAGGTCAGTGCAACATGGTATGGCTAATATTTGGTCATATTTTCCTTATCTTTTACCTTCCTTGTTTGTTTCTTCTAAACAAGCTTATAGAAATCAGCTTTAAAAATACCCAAAAAATACCAGTACGGGGTTTTACAGGTATTTTTTGGCTTAGTTTAGCCAAATGCACATCACTAAATCTCACCCATTTCTTACAGAGATATTAATCAACCCATCCACAGTTTATAAACAAAGATGCACCTCTACACCAATCTGGCTCTTTGTATGCTGCTTTTATGTACCATAGTATTTACATACTGAAAAGTAGAGATAATTGACATTATTTTCTTCTATCATAGATACAATTTGAATATATTTATTATTTTCAATCAGTGGGATCAAGGTGTTTTATTGCACATTTTTTCCATGTTATACTGTTCTGTACTTTTATACATTATGCTGTTCAGTAATTTTATATTTTGTTTAATGTATTTTTATTAAAGGGATACCTCTGTCTTTTTTTCTTTACAGTTCTATGACAATTATGCCATGTCAAGGTTCTATAGCACCCTTCTCCAACCTTTTAATTGTGGAGGAGCCTGAAATAAATTTTCAGGCTTCGAGGAACCCCGGAATTGATGTCAGCTGGCCACACCTCCATGTCATGCCTCCTATGTGACAAATCACTGGAAGTGATATCACCACCCACACTCTTCCCCATCTTTTCACTCTCTGTCCCCACCTTTACTACTACTACGGTGACTTTGCTTCAGGTAGGCTGGAAAGGAGGGCAGGAGCTGAGAAAACAGCCTGGACCCCCCATTGCTGTTGTTGTTGGTGGTGTCAGCCATTCAGTCATTTCTGACTCTTGGTGATCCCATGGCACAGCTGTCTCCACGATCCCTGATCCCGCACAGCCTCCCTCAGCCATGCAATGTTCTGGCTGGAGTCCATTCAGATGGCATCCAACAACCATGCTCCTTGTCAGTCTGGCTTTCTTTTTCCACTGACCAATCCTAGCACAATTGCTTTCTTCAGTGAGCTGGATTGCTGGCCAAAGAAAGTGAGAGGTAGCTTCATGATTTTGCCTACCAGTGACATATCAGACTTTATGCACTGTTTGTGACTTTTGCTGTCCATAGAATCCACAGAAGCCTTCTCCAACACCAGAGTTCAAATGAATCAATTCTTCTCTTGTCTGATTTTTTCATCATCCAACTTTCACAGCCATAAGTGGCTACTAGAAATATGATAGATCTAACTAGTCTACATTTGGTAGTCAGGCTTATGTCCATATGTGACATAAGTCTCAAAAGATCATGACACAAATTAGACTGTTACAGTTCCATAATGAAAAAAACAAAACAAAACAGGAAATATCTGTTCTGTATATCGGCTCAAGATCCAAACCCCATATCACAAACTAGAAGACATTTTACAGCACTGAAGCTGTCTAGCTCCACAAGTAAAAAATAAAGTCATTGCAGAGAATTCAAAACACTTATAGTGCAGATTAAGCCAGCAGATGTTTCCCATGTTGGAATACGCAAGAGCTGCAGTGTACATGATTCAAGATCACTGGAGGAGATGTGTATTTCGCATAGCTAGAAGAGGAACTTCCTGCTATTTTTCAAATTATCTCCTCCTGTGCCCTGATTGGGAGACTTCCTGCTCTTTTGAGTATACTTCCTTTCTGCTTGCCTTGAGAACAGTTGGTCTCTTTCTCCTCTCTTTCTAGACAAAGTTTGTTTCTCTTCATAATGAAGCTATTCTATTCTAAGCAGCTTGGCGCTCCACATTTTCATATCAAAACTCTGCCAACAATTGAGAGAACTCAGGACATTAAAATACATTCCCCAAATCTTTTTGATTATGACTCCTCTGACGGTCATCTTAAAATTAGGATAATTTACGTGAGAGATATCTAACAATTATCAGCCCATTGGGTACCGTAGGATTATAATCTGCAAAAGCTTCAATATCCCATCACTGTATCATCAAATGAGGCTAGACACATCACCTCAATCACAGACTGGGCTGAAGCATTAGGTAGGAGAGACTTAGAAGCAACACAGTACAGGCACAAAATTATGGAATGAGAAGGAGAATAGGAATATCAGAACACTGTTATGCATCATTTTGTCCAGGGAAACGGTGAAGATGTTTATCTACTGCATTTTCAATTCAGCAGCATTAGAAAAATGGAGGAGGGTTAGGCATTGTTCTACGGTATTGAAGCTAATGCACGAAGCCTTATCAAACTAGGCTTACACATTTTAAAAAATGAAAACAACAGAACAATAGGAAAAACAACAGAGAACTAGAAAAACAAACAGGTTTCATCGCAAAGCTGCTTTGGCACTTAAAACCTAAACCATTGCATTTTCTTTTAAGAATTTTAAAGGTTTAAAATATTATTTGATTTCATAGCCAGAAACAAGACATTTCCAGCTGAATAAAACCAAGCACAGTGTGCGCTCACTACTGTCCACTGTAATCCTGCATGATTAGACATGCATGACCACTCTTGCTTTTCACAGGAACAAAGCACTCATACTTGCGGGCAGGATCATAAACACAGAGAGCTCTTGCTTATGTATTAAGAAGCCTACTGCTGTTTTTTGTGTTATCATTGTACAGTTTTCACTCTCATTCTGTTAGAAAAAAAGGCTGCTGAACTTGGAGTCATTAGTATGCTGTGGCCTTCTCAAACAAATAAAAGACAGAGTTATTAAAATTCACAGGCTACGATTCTGCAATTAATTATCTGTATAAATCAGGGTGCCTGTGTGCTTGTTAACTGCATACAGGTAGCAGTCTTCATTTGTGCATTAAAGTGAAATCATTTTCTATACAACATATATGTTTTTTCAGCTCCTGTACTTTTGGAATCTCTTCATTCACAATATCAATGTCCTGTATTATTTTCTTCAATATCTCATTGGGACAGTAAAGAACTACTACCTTAGAGAATATTGTTTGAAAATATTTTTTCACAAATTATTCAAGGAATCATTTGTTTTTCTTAAGAGCCTCTAAAGAAAATAAACTACCACTGATCCAAGACAAATTTTCAACTCACATTACCCTAAAGGTAAAGGTATCCCCTGTGCAAGCACCAGGTCATGTCTGACCCTTGGGGTGACGCCCTCTAGCGTTTTCATGGCAGACTCAATACGGGGTTGTTTGCCAGTGCCTTCCCCAGTCATTACCGTTAACCACCCAGCAAGCTGGGTACTCATTTTACCGACCTCGGAAGGATGGAAGGCTGAGTCAACCTTGAGCCGGCTGCTGGGATTGAACTCCCAACCTCATGGGCAGAGCTTTCAGACAACATTTCTGCTGCCTTACCACTCTGCGCCACAAGAGGCTCATGCCACATTACCCTAGTAATTAGTCAAACTGATATAGCTTAAGAACCTTGAGAAGTTGTATGGCAACCACAGTGTTTGAGGTTGTGATGTGGACCCCAAGATGCAACAGATAGGAAGATACCATATGGATGTCATGAACTTATGGGTGAGGGAAGAATTCCAGTATTGTGATTTTACTCCTAACATGACTGGGCCAAAGGGTAAAAACAGCATTAAATATTGTTGAGGAGAAATCACAAAACAGTATTACAAATTCTTGGGGTAGGGAGAACAACTTTGGATTAAAAAAGGGATGTTTTGCAGAAATGCCAAATGTACAAAAGGCACATTTCATAAGGGAAACAAAGTGCCTTGTGGGAGAAAAGCAATGATTTAGACAGTGAATCAGTAAGATGATGTGAAGAAAATGTCAGGCTAAATAAGCAAAAGGGAGCATACAGAGTCAATGCTGTTCTGCAAATGAGTCTTTTCCAAGCGAGAATGAGCAATGTGAGAATAGCAGAGAGGAAAGCGATCAACCGAGAGATTATAGGTTTCACACAGGATCAAGTGGATCACTGACATCAAAAAGGGAATGAATTATGTGAAAGCAAATAGTAAACCTGCTAGATTCATGGGGGATCCAATCCTCCCCTCTTCACTTGCTTGCCTGCCCTGCAGTTGAATAAAACCCTGCAGGGTTCTGCTAAACAAACTGGGAAAAGGAATCACATTCTCTCTCCCCACTGCTATACCTGTCTGCCCACAACTGGTTTCCCTTCCTTATCATTATCTCTGCTGCTCAGCTTGCATATACACACCCTTCCTCACTGCTCTGCCCACAATCCTGCCCCATTCCTACTGCTCTGCTTACTTATCCCACTTTTCTTACCAAGGACGCGTTAACATCCTCCAGCCCCCCCTCCCTTGAGCAAAGTCGGCCCCCTGCTGGCTAAGACTCAGTATTAAAGAGCTAGCAAATGTTGCTATTTTAATTTTTAGAGTAGTTTTAATGTTGCATATTGCATGTTATTTTAAACTTGTTGTTAGCTATCTTGAGACAGCCTTGCCAGCTAAAAGTTTTTTTTTAATTGTTCAGGGAGGAGGGGTGATATTTCCCAATATCCTCCTTGTCTTGGCTTTTGGCAACATTGCCACTTCTATCAGTATAATATATATGATGGCTATGGCTGCCTCTCATCCTGTTTACACAAAATCACTCTTTGGGGTCCAGTTACCGTATCCAGTCTCTCATAAATATATCCAGAATTAAATAGAGTCTGAAACACCAGAAATCCCCCCCCCCCCAAAAAAAGTGGTGGGGATGCTATATCATTCTGGCATTACTATATAGCAATGCCGAAGTGTTAATTTAAAAAAAATAAAAAATGTTTATCTGTTGTGGCATTACCACATAGCAATGCGGAAGTGATTTAAAAAATGAATTTCAGAGCTCGGGGAGAAGAAAGTTTCAGTCCACAAGAAAACTGCTGTTCTGTAATGGGTAGCTTGCTGTGATTGACAAGCCGGGGGGGGGGGGGGGGAGAGAGAATTTCGGCTTGTTTTTCCTTGCAGCCTTGCCAGGAGGCACAAAAGCCATGATGAGGCAAAGGGGAAATATGAGATGGGTTGCCTGTGAGGAGGGGCACAAACGCACTGTTTACAACCATGCATGTGTAAGCAGGATGCAGCGTGACATTTGCGCCGCCGTGCAGCAATGGTCTCACTGTTTTCAGCCAGTAACGTGATGTCATCTGTATATCTCAAATTCTTAATGTTTCTTCTGCCAATTTTCACTCCATATTCACCTAAATCTAAACCAGTTTTCTTTATGATCATTCCATGTATTACCCCACAACGTTATATGTAAACCACCCTAAGCAGTATGGGAGGGCAATATAAAAAAACTAATAAATATATTAATGAATTATATGTTCTCCATACAGATTATGACAGATAAAATACATCTTTGTCTGACACTTTTGCCAATTGGAAACCATTCTGTTTCTCCATATTTTATCAGTAGATTCTTGTTCAGAGTATAGATTGCATATCAAAGCAATGAGAGGTGGCACATCTATTTCGAAACCAGTGTTAACTTTCCATGATCCATGCTATTAAAAGCTTTACTGTAAAACACGAAATTCTCTTGTATGTTCCAGTAACCAATATAAATGAGGAGGTGGAATTAACTGACTTCAAGGTTCCAACCATTTAGCTAAACTGATGCAAGTAACAGAGTGTATTGCTAGAGTGTATGGTTAAGCAGGAATCATCTTGTATGGACTAGTACAGTTAAGTACAAAGGAAAAGATGGAGTTCAAAAAAGTGCTAGGAACAAGAGCAATGATCCCTCAAGCTTTCTAGCCAAATAGTAGCAATTTGACTCTGGTATGCAAAATTGGTCTGCTTCCATAACATACAAGATTACTGTATGATAAAATTGTTTGATAATACGAATGGGAAACCATCATCTCAGTTTCAAAATTTGAGATCGCAGAATGAATGGGGTTAGATATAATAATGTTAGATATAATAATGTTGAGGTCTTCTAACATACTTGGATCAAGCTTTAATAGTGACAAGTGCTATTTTAACATTGTTAAACATAAGAGCTGATTTGTTAAAACATTATAAAAGTTAACTAAGAGCCAGTGTGATATAGTTATGAATGCCGGGCTAGCATCTGGATGACCCAGATTCACACCCCTACAATGCTATGGAAGCTGCTGGGTGACTTTGGGCCAGTCATTCACTTTCAGGATAAACTCATTGACAAGATTGTTGTGATAATAAAATGGAAGAAAGGAGAATGATGTAACCTCCTTTGGGTCTCCACTAGGGAGTAAGGCAGGGCATGAATGAAATAAGTAATTTAAAAATCTTAGTATGTAAAAAATGGAGAACAATACTGAAAATAAATATAGAAAATAAAGAACAGGATTAAAGCATCTTTAATACATGTAATTTCCATGAGATTAAATCTAATAGTAGCACCAGTATTAAATACAGAAAAGGAGTCTAGATTCTGGTAGATGATAGTTAGGTAGGGAGGTTGATCTTTTATTGATACAGCAGAAATGTCACCTTTCTATTTTAGTGTGTTACCAGAATTCAGCAGAATGGCTGGGATGTGGTCTTAGTTTTAAAAAGGGTGCCACCTGTTCCTGCTACACACACACACACACACACACACACACTCTAAGTCAGTATAGTATACAACAGCACATGATGTAAAAATGCAAACATGAAATTAAGGTGACCAATGACATGATGTAATCTTATACAAAGCAACTCCATTGATTTCAAAGGGCTTAAACTGGAGTAACTCCCCATAAGATTGCACTGTTAAATACCTTTGATTAGTTACCAAGAGCTATAATATACATTCTATTTGCAAAAGTTAATTGACTATTAAATGGGAATTTGCTAAAGAAAATTATGTTGCACAGCATTTATTAAAACATTTGAAGGCTGAGTTACATATGGCTAGATAAAAGATTAAAATCCTTAATGGTAAAATTGTAATTGCTACCCAACATATGAAAGGGAAAATTAGCAGGTGGAAACTATTGTTAAGATGGCCCCTTTAGCCACAGGGATTTGGAGTTATTGTTTATATTCATTATTTAGGCTGATAACTACTTTGAGCAGGGGGCTGAACTAGATGGCCTGTATAGTCCCCTCCAACTTTTATGACTCTATGATTACATATATTTTTTAATTCTTGAATTTGTGCTATTTTTTAATAATCTCATTTTTCAGATCTGAGAGATGGTCAAAATGGCATTATCAAATAACTTCAAATACATCTAATCACATGGTAAACTCATTTTAAATGTTTTAAAAATCCTTACAGGTACAGCAAATTGCAGAAGAGGCTACTGTGAACCATCAACAGATAAACATATGGAATGCAATTTCATTAGCTTAAATTAAAAGTGCACTTGAACAGCAGAATCTTGATAAGATGCACTTTTAATTTAAGCTAATGAAATTGCATTCCATATGTTTATCTGTTGATGGTTCACAGTAGCCTCTTCTGTAACATTAGCAAATGTTCTAGAAGACAACAAGCTTTAAGGCAGTGGTTCTCAACCTTGGGATCGCAACTCCTTTTGGGGTCACTTGGCCACTTCCCCGGGGTCGCCATGTTGCTGGCTACTGTGGTGGCGGCAGAGGCTAGTGGCAGCTTGCAATGGTGAGCAGCAGGTGGAGACAGTGGCTGGGGGCGGCGGGTAGAGCAATGGCACTGGCTGCTGTGGCGTCTGGAGGTCCACCCCTCTTGCCTCCATCCCCTTCAGCCGTCTTGCTGGGGCTCGCTGCCATCACCCACGCAAAGAACTCCAAGGCAGAGGTTTCATACCGGTACTGTTTAATCACGCTCCGTGCAATTTCTTCCGCTCCCTCCTTCCAGCTCACTCCAAACCACCCACACCAGTGTCTCATTCTCCTCCCTGATATCCCCCCTTGTGGCTCCCCCCCATCTCTTCTTAAATCTCTGTCCCCACTTCCTATTCCCTTTCCTGCTGTTCTGGGCATTGGCTTGGTTCCTCATTGATGTCTCCTGGTAAGTATGTTTTCTTCCTTGCAGGTTCCAGTTCTGGAGACATAACTCTCTGGCCCTTGCTCGGGGAGTTGTGGGAGGGGAGTAGATCTCTCGGTCCCTCCCTCTTTGTGGGCTGGGTGAGGCTCTGTGTCGGCTCTGAGAATGTCTTTGACAACGCTCCCTCGCTGCCTTCCGCTGCCTTCTTTTCTGTCTTCATCCGCTCTTTCGCTAGCTCTGCCGTCATCACCCCCACCCCTTAACTGCTTCAAGACTTCGGGAGTTTTCTCCTTGGACCTGGGGTAGTTCTGCAGCTTTCCCTTCCTTGGCAATTCCTCCAAGGAGCGTGGGCTTTGGGCACTGCCCATGCCTCACGTTCCGATTCCCCCCTTCATATTCCCCTCTCAGAAGCTGTTGTACGCCGAGACTGTGCTCCAGTCTGAGGCTCCATTTTGGCTGGGCTGCAGCGGCTGGGCAAGGTCTGGGCTGCCCGTTCCCTTGCCACAGCATGGACAGCTGCCTCCACACGCCTTGAATGTTGTGTGCGTGCGCACACAAGCTCCATCTTGCAGGCTCTGCAGAACTATGCCAGCTCCATCAGGGCCTGGATCTCCTCTGGGAGCTTATTCCACCACAGAGGGGCCAGGACTAAAAACATCCTGGTCCTGGTTGAGGCCAGGTATACTTTCTTGGGGCCAGGAACTACCAACTAGTTGTACCACAGGTACAAAACTTTTTGTCCATGTCAAAAACCAGCCATGTTCATTCAGACATTTAAAGTTTATGAGAAGTTTTCAAAGGCAGTGCCATGTTAGCATGATACAACTGTCTAGCTCTGAAGTCATTAGGGCATAATTAACTTCAGTTGATCAAATTTCCGCAGTCTAGCTTACTAAAAGAAACTCCTGGGCTAAGTTCTACAAGAGATCCAAGCAGATACTCCAGCTGTAAACCTCTCTTAGTGGCAGTCCAACCCATGGAACACTGCCTACATGTCACAAGCATCTATGTGTTTCTGACAAACATAACATCTTTCTCTGAATTAAACTGGAGCTTATTCACCATGAATTATTGCATTACTGAAGTAGCCCAAAACAGTCGAAGGTGCCATCTGAATACTGGGCGCATCTCTTGCAAAACATCTTCTAGTGGCTTTGTATATATATTGAAAACCATGAGAGACAAGACAGAACTGTGCAATCAAAGACCATGGAACATGCTCTCTCTCTCTCTCTCTCTCTCTCTCTCTCTCTCTCCCTCCCTCCCTCCTTCCATCCCTCTCTTTCCTTGTTTCCTTTCCCATTCCACAGTAATAAGCAAGCAAGAGAACATGAAGGAAGTCAGGGTGAGCTAAGGTGAACTGGGGCAAGACTTCAAAACAGCAGCTAAGCCAGAGGGAAAATAATCAAATGACCTCAGCGTTCTAAGCAGCCTTAGATTGCTGAACTAGTGTAGCATTGCAGCACCTGCCAACTGCAAAATGTGTCCTCTGCTTTCCACAGTTGTTCTTAACAGAAGCAGTCAGCAATTCATTTCCCCTTCTCAAACACTGTTCATATAACGGCAGGTGGAAAACCCCTGAACCATTTGAGCCTATTGGCCTGCTGCCTATTTGCAATTAGAACTAGCATGGCATTGCACCTAAAGCTAAGCACATGATGCCAAGATAAATAATTTTTGTCAGCTGAAGTCCATTTCAGTTGAATTTTTTAAATTAGTGGCTTTGTTGGGGTCAAGCCAGTCTTGTGAATGCCTCAACACACATAACCAAGTGGCCTTGGTTCAAGATAATAGAATTAGGCTCAGTAGGTGGTGAATGTGTCATTAGCAATAATTTGGCAGAATACTCCAAGATAGATTTCAGTAAGATTTGGCAAGAAGGAGCGAGTTTAGTTAACGTTTTGAAAGCTAAGTTACAGAAATGTCTATCATTATGCACTTCAGTCTGCTTGCACTGAAGTCTTTCATTACAATTCTTTTCCATAACATTTTCTTTACCACATTACATACTCCAAAATTCAAGCAAAGGAGACTTCTGCATTCTGTTTTTCAGCATAAACATAGTATTAGAAGACATATCTGAGTTTGGAGTATCTTATTACAACATTATTTTGGCTAATAATTATCTGAAAAGCTCATGTTTGTTCACACTTTTTCTGTAAGACAGCTGGGCCGAGAAGGGGAGGTCATATAAATCTAATTATAAATTAAAACACACAGCAAGAACAGTTCAGACAATATCACAGCAAAGTTAGTGTGAAATGAACAGGTAGCTTTACAGTATTGATATGTTCTCTCTATTTAAGTGTTGTCACTTTCACTTTCATAATTTCTACCAGGGCTTTGGCATTTGGCTTGGTAATAATGCTGGTAGTGACCTTATAGAGATCCTTACAAAATTCACTCATAAGGTGTCAGGTCATGGATACTTGGGACAATTACACTGAAACTTGCCAGAGGATGTTATTTAATAATTTTACAAATTGTCATTTAATAATTTTACAAATTTATAATAAACTGAAATGCTCACACTCTTTTTAATGCTGCTCTGTAGGTTTAAATGGATTTAAATGGAGAGGTTCCCCAAAGTTTGCAGAATTATCTGTTTTGGTTCCGTGTGGTCCTTTTATCTTTCTTCTTTTTATCCTTTAGCTGGCGATTGCTGGAGCAGGTTGTCCTCTTAGCCAATACACTGCTGTAGGTGCCCTAGAGTTTCTGCCTTGTTTATATGTGTTTCCACTCTTGACGATCGGTGGTAGACGTTTTGGCCATATGGATAGTCGATCGCTGGTTTTTAAGGTCTTCCTCGATCTGTTTAAGCCATGTTTTCTTTGGTGCCATACTTTGGATCTTCCATCCAGTTGATTGTTCTTGCCAGAGGAGTTTATGAGGCAGTCTGCTGGTGTTCATTTTGCAGACACGGCCAAACCATTGTAGTCTGCACTTTTGGATTTGTTCTTTAATTTGCATCTGGTTGTCACATTTTGTTCGAATTTCGAATATGATCACATAAAGAGACTCCTAGAATCTGCCGCAGGCATCACATTTGGAAGGCTTCAAGTTTGTTTAGTGTGATTTTAGTAAAGTCTGTATAGGAGGATTGGCAGGATTAGTGTCTGGAAGAGATGAACTTTGATCTTGAGAGAGATGTTTGTCTTCTTCCAGAGGCACCATTTGAGTGTGGCAATCCTGATGTTGCTTGGCTTCATTGGTAGATGACACTTTCTTTTCTTGCACTTGTATTTTCTTGCACTTGTATTTAAATTCTTTGACTTGCTCAATTTGGGTTCCACTGAGGTATACATTTGTTGGAGATCCATCTGTGGTTATGACTTTGGTTTTGTTCACATTTATTTTTAAGCCATAAGATTGGGTGATGCAGGCAACGTCATAGAGGATGTTAGTAGTGTCTGCATCTGAATCGGCAAATATGGCACTATCATCTGCAAACATTAGATCTGTCACAAAGTTGTTTTGGCCATATTGAACTCCATGCCTATTCCTGAATACTTTTCAGTGTGGTCCCAATGCACAGGTTTAAGAATAGGGTCCTGAATGATCTTATACTCAGTTTCTCAGGGTCTGCTAGTTTATAGTGAGGCCAGCAGAATGAACTGTGATAACATCTGACTACGGCCTCCCTCATCCTTCCCTTCACCCCTTTTAAAGGTTTTTAGGAGACTAATGGATATCTATGTATCTTGGGTTTTATACTGATAAAACTAAGTAAAGCTAAGTCTGTGTTGTTCACTGCCCTGAGATGACCATCACGAGGGGGTGGCATAGAGGTTGCATAATCAAATAAGTAAATCCACAGATTAGCCCACTTGTGATTATTAGAATAATAAAATAAGATAGGCATATTATAAAATAGGGGTAGTCAACTTGTGGTCCTCCAGATGTGCATGGACTACAATTCCCATGAGCCCCTGCCAGCATGGGAATTGTAGTCCATGCACATCTGGAGGACCACAGGTTGACTACCCCTGCTATAAAAGACAGGCAGAATGTAGAGAATTCAGGGTGCTGCCCTTAAATGGCTGCAATTCTTTCTCCAGGTTCAGGGATAGAGGGTTACAATAGGAGAGAGATCCTTCAAGTGGCAAAGTCTTACATGTGGGGTTCTGCAAAGAGCTATTATATCTGCAATGTTGTTTAGCATTAACATGTGTCCCCTCAGCCAGCCGATCTGAAGGTTCGGGCTGGAGTGTCATCAATATGCTGATGACACCCAGCTATATCTGTTGATGGACAACCACCTGTCCCACCTTAGAGGTGCACGCCTGCTGTAAAGTTGAAATGGCTGCAACTCATTTCAGCGATCTATTTTGCTTTCCTACCTGGAAAAGGGGGGAAACAAAAGTGATGCCTGAAATAACCTTACAGCAGGGCATGCCTATCTGTCTGTTGTCAGCTTGAAATGGTCGGCAGGCTTGGCATTTGTTTTTGCTCAACCCCCCCCCCGCCCCGCTAGGTTTAAATGCTCAAAGGGGTTGCCTTCTCCAAACCTGGGCTCAGGGGACACAAACCAGCCAAAGTCATGATGAATTTGAGGTTGCTTACTAGTTCATGCCCATCCCTACTACCTAAAATAGAACATCAACCAGTTTCCTTAATTAATTATCTTCTATCCTATACTTTAAGTCATACAAGGTGTTTCTAGTTAAACTGATATAGCATTCATAGAATGATTTAAATGAGAGCCAAGCCATATGTTAATAAAGCCATTGGGGATTCTCACAGACCTGCCAAAACATGTATCATTAGATGATTGATTTTACGTGTTGGTGCCAGCCACTGGCTTCCATGAAGCATTTGTAATGTACGAATTCACCCTAAATACAATCTACAATCTAAATACAATAACATTTTTAACTTACATGATACTCAAGATGCTTTGAAAATATTTGGATAAATGGAAAATACAGAGCCAGTACACCATTTATATAAACACTACATTGATTCAGACAATGCTGGGAAAGTAGTACTGAACATATATTAGTAAGATTATCAACTAATACAGGATCATATACTGGGATTCCTACTTACCTAGGTTATACCACATGTCTCGGATTTCAAAGCCAATTTGTCTCCTCATATCACCATACCTAGGAGGAACACAACAAGCTGTAACATTTCTATCTTCAGTTGCTACCATAATCAAGTTGCTGTTAGAAAATGAAAAGCATCAAAAATACAAGTGAGGACTAAATGGTACAGACATTATGTAGGATCATAATATATCCTACATACTTGAGATGCTTAAGCAATTAAAATGAGATCCTTGTTAGGCAATACGCCTACCTGTTGCAGATTGGGTAAAGAGCATGCAGAAAATTAAGTGGCATTGTGAAATACATACAAAAGAGTGATTTCAAAAATAAAACAAGCCAGAAACAAAACTAAAATATGACAGGCCCTGGTCCCATATCTGCATTTCTTCCTTTGCTTGGAGGAAAAAAGACGCTCTGCTCTGTACAGCTTTTTCTGTAAATGTTTCACCTATGGGAATTTCACTTTGCCTTATCGGCGTATTACATAACTGTCTCTAGGGAGTGAGGGGGTGGCTGTGTAGATTAATGAGAGTATTATCCATTTCTCACACTCTAATAGCTGGAGAAAACAAACTGCACAGCTTTAGGAATATTTTATTTTTATGCATATTTTTAGCATACATTGACTGCCCTAGAAAATGAACCAAGAAGCACCATATCCGTAAGGTATCAAGGACATCCAAATCACATGAATGAGCAGTTATGGGAAATTTGAGCTACCATACACTCTTCTGGGATATTCCAAGAGAGCTAAATGTAAAACATTCTGAAAGGTTGCAGAAAACTGAGACATAAATAGAAGATAAATATATTTTAGAGCTGGCACTGGAAAAGAAATACCTGGATATACCTTGGGAACACCTAATCCTGAACAGTAAAAGCATGATAATTTTTAAAATGAGGGCAGAAAATGGTAGCACCATGCCAAAAATGTTTTTTTTTAACTTATTTAAACTAATTCCAAGAGTTTAAATCCCTCAAATCAAGAACAGGGACCAAGAGCCCCCCACTGGACATGCAGACTAACTTGGTCCAGATGTAACTGTGCAAATAAGCCTGGAAGATTTTCAGGCTCACAATTCTTGCTGTGCTCCCTTTGGTATGCAGCCAAATAATTGCACATTTCCAGGTTGGTGGGAAACCTAATTTGCCATTATTTTCCTAAATTATCAGCTATGATTCATTAAACGATTGTTTGGAATTCAAGTTTACTGAGAAAATGCAAACCATCATTCACTAGATGAACTGTAAAAGAAGTATGGTTTGCTGTGAACCTGGAGGTATTTAATTATCTGGTCGCATGACAGAGGTGAATGTGAGCTTGTTCCAGGCTTGCTCATACTGTAGTAACTCATGATTTACTGTTATACCAAAACAGACCACTATATCTCCTCTTCTACCTTTTCCACATATAAGAAGATGAGACTGTGCCTGAATCAGCTAGGGGCAATTGCTCTGGGATTCTCTTCCCTTTCTACCTATTCTGAGACTGCCTCCAATTGGTTTGTCTCATTGTCCCCTCCCAGTCTTGGTGTTGAGACCACCTTCTATCTGTTTTGCATCAGTGTAGTGAATAGGTTTTTGGACATCAGAGATAAAAAAAGCAGAGTCATCAAGGGAAGCAGGACCACACCCAATTCAATCATATTAACTGGAAAGTTTTCCCAGTGTCCAGCAGTCAGATAAATAGTTCAAGAATGGCTTGTATTCCAATTATCATATTTTCATTTCCTTTACTTAACCTCAGGATCCATACCTATATAGACAGCAAGTCTAAGAGGGGAGGTATATAAATTAAACTATACACACACACACACAAGACTCAGCTATGTATCCCAAACTGTAAAGAGGTTTGGGACATCAGAGATTAGCAGAACAAATTAGCTACTTCCAATGAGGGATTAAGAATCTTAATTGCTAAGAGATTTGCCATTAGGTTCCTCACACAAGACAGGTAAGGAATAAAATTTCTCTGACAAACTGGGGGCCATTCCGCACTCGTCCAAAATAGCACAATGGTTACAAAATTGAAATTGCTACTGTTTTGCTGTTATGCACAATGTCGTTGACAATCTGCAACACTCCTGAAACCGATCCGCAAAAAGCGCTTCGTTGTAGCGCTTTCAGGGAAATCCCAAAAAGTGGATTCACCCTCCGGAAAGCGCTACACTCTTGCAACCAATCTGCAACACTAGCGGGAAAGTTCTGTGCGTTACCATTGTTGCGGTTTCTGCAAAGTCCCTCCCCCTAGCTCTCTCATCTGATCTTCCGGCGAAGCGATCGCCATTTTTTTTCTCCGAGCGAGCGGAGATCAACGCACCGGCAAGCCTTCGTTTACCCAGCGAGGCTTTCCTGGCTGCAAAGCTGTTTTAAGTCACCAAGCACGAAACAACACACAGCCCCGTTTGCTGGTTTATTTTCCCTTTATTTTTCACTGTATTTTCGGCCAAAAATCGTGCCCGTGTGTGTGTGGGGGGGGTTATTTTTTTTCACTCAGGGGGAGCGTGGCAATGATGAAACGGCAGCTCAAACACCACCTGCTAGCTAGATGAGTCTCTCCGTTGCATCGAATCAACGCAGATTCGTTGCAACGTGTTTTTTTTTTAAACCTTCCTTAAAGGGAAAGGGGCTTTTTGGGATCATGATAACGGCCGCCCATTGCCTGCTTGACGGCCAGGGACGGGATGAAGCTTGGCAATATCGCTTCCTGGCTAGCGATTTTTGCCGAGACCGGAAACCTGTGGGAAACGATAGAAACGCAACTTGATTCCACTACAAAGCCAGGTATGCATAACGACGAATTCCACAATTTAAAATGCCGTTTTTTCGTCCCGCAACCAATTTGCCACATAGATCCTGGTGCGGAATGGCCTGGGTTTTGCCTTACAAAAGTGTATAGCAACAAATTGTTTAAGATGCCACAGCACTCTTTGTAGTACTATATCATTTCTTCTCGGCCTTTTGGCTACGATCAAGTGTAGTAGTACTATATCTGAAAACCCACCAGGTTATTTCTTTCTCATAAGTCTACAGTCAGTAGCGGTGTGGTGGTTCGTACTGGACTAGCATCTAGGGCAGGGATCCTCAACCTGTGGTCCTCCAGATGTCCATGGACTACAATTCCCATGAGCCCGTGCCAGCAAACGCTGGCAAAGGCTCATGGGAATTGTAGTCCATGAACATCTGGAGGACCACAGGTTGGCTACCCCTGATCTAGGGGACCCAGTACGAATCCCCACTCTTGTCATGGAAACTGGATGGATGATCTTGGGGCAGTCACAAACTTTCAGTCTAACTTACCTTACCCTATATAGGATTGCTGTGAGAACAGAATGGAACAGAAAATAATATGAGTTGCTTTGTATCACACTGAAGAGGAAGGTGAGGTATGTATGAAGTAAATAAACACAGTCTGCCCAGTTCCTTGAAATCACTGGGATGTTGGTGGAGAATGAGAATTAGCTTGTTTCTTCCACAGTAGCCTTACACCAATGTGAGTTACATCTCAATATTTAAATCATGGCTAAGTACTGGGTGTCAATCCAGAACTGTGCGTTCATTTGTTAGCCATAGCCCGCTAACCATAAAATGTGCTTATTAACCATAGCTAAATGTTAAAGCTGCATCCAAGCATCTGTCGTTAAGCCTCTTTCAATCGATCTCCAGCTTTTTTGTATTTAAGGTGACAGTCAGTCAGTCTTGCTGCATGCCTAGAGCTAGGATCTAGCTCAGAAAACTAAGTCATTGTTTTATTTAACCAACATTAGATCAACCAATATTTTTTACTTTTAAGGTGGCATTATGCCAGTACTAGGGTACGTAAGACAAGCATGATCTTAGAGGCATAAAATAAAGAAATCCTTTTTGTTAAGAAGTAAACTGGGAGTCCCCCAGGACTGCTAGTAGAGCTTGCATACTCACATTCACAAGCATTGGGAAATATAGTACTGTCAGCATTTTTCCTGGATACGAAGATGAGTTAAATTATCTTTTTTGGGGGGGAAATATATTTTAAAGGCTAATTAAAACCTAAGGAGAACTTTTGATACTGGGTGAAGTGATCATTTACATCCCAGTGGGAGAGAAGAGAGATTTCCTCCACAAGTAAATATAATCTTATGCTTCAACCACATGACTTTATTGGTTTCCAAACAATTTACTTTTGCAGTTCATTGCCTACAGTAGAACTGATTATGTGAGAAATAATAATTTGGTGAAACTTATCACAGAGCTCGACAATTTAGCTAATTTTAATAAGCAACTGTGTCCCATGATACAGACCATTTGTCTTAATTATTACTGAATGTGCAAAATACAAGAAGTCTACAGAGGTCTCCTACCCTTCCTCAGAAGTTTGGCTTTAGTTATAACAGCCAGTTATACCAAATCATGTTACAAGTGTATGTCCTTTGATTATGTGCTCTTCGGGCATCACCAGCCCTTATAGATGCTACATTCGCCTCACCATCCGTCTAAACAGCTGTCTGGTAAACAGAGAGCTTCCATGTAGAAAGGCTGTATGTATGGTGGCTCATTCCGATGATTACAGCAGTTTGAGAAAGGCCATTTCCAGATGCTTGAAAATTAGTTAAAATTTGTATTATTTTGTTCTGTTCCATTTTATAAATCAACACAGTTGTTCAACTGTATTACATTGTGATACATTCAAATGGGTAGCCATGCTGGTCTGAAGTGGTACAGTAAAATCGGAGTCCAGTAGTACCTTTAAGACCACCAAAGATTTATTCAATGCATGAGTTTTCGAGTGCAAGCAGTCTGAGGAAGAGTGCTTGCACTTGAAAGCTCACATCTTGAATAAATCTTTGTTGGTCTTAAAGATGCTACTGGACTCTGATTTTATTGTATTATATCGTGTACTGAAACTTTGGGAGATTCAATCGTGGAGAACTTTAACTGTCATCATAACAGCATTTTCAGATGGCAGCGATAAAAATCCAGATATATCATGGTCTTTTGAGGATTCCCTCCTAATTTTTCCAGGAATTTATTTGCATTGATCCCCTCCACTCCCTCTACCCTCAACTGGCTCCCTGGTACACTCGGGAGCTCCGGGAGAAGAAGAGGGAAGTGAGATGGCTTGAGAGAGTGTGGCGGAAAACTTGCAATGAAGCAGCAAGAACATCTCATCGTATGCTTATGAGATGGAAGTGAAAGTGGCAAACTAGGATTTTTTTGCTGTGGAAATTGCATCCGCAAGCCCTCATCCAGCCCAATTGTTTAGGGTAGTTCGGTCACTTAGTGCCCTAGAGGAAGGGCACTAAGTGCTAATACTAATACTAGTCAATTGGATCTTGGCTGTGAGGTATTAGCAAGCTATTTTGTGGATAAGGACTTGTCGCTCCACCGCAACCTTCCAGCCACAGCTTCAGACGGCTCTCTTTACCCAAAGTAGAAAATTTGCTGGCAAAAGTTAGGGCTACAAGCTCCCTAGATCCCTGCCCATCTTTGCTCCTCAAAGGAGGTGGCCAGCGGATAGGAGTTAAGCTCATGGATATCATCAATTTCTCTCTGGCTACTGGGGAGTTCCATGAGCTGCTAAAGGAGGCAGTGATATGCCCTCTCCTTAAGAAACCATCTCTGGACCCATGGGACATGGCCAGCTACCGCCCAGAGTTACATTTAGTGTTCCTGAGTAAGTGGTTGAAAGAGCCGTGGCAGACAAGTTCCTGGCATTCTTAGAGGAAACTTCAGCTCTTGACCCCTACCAGTCTGGCTTCCATCCTGGCCACGGGGCGGAGATGGTACTCGTCGTCTTGATGGTACTCGTCGTCTCTGTCACCAGCTGGACAAGGGGGTCAGTCTTGCTTGCTCTGTCGGCCACTTTTGATATGGTAGACCATGAAGTGCTCGTCCACCACCTCACCAGGCCGGCAATACGGAACACAGCTCTCAACTGGATATGCTCTTTTCTCCATAACTGGACCCAGAGGGTTACAGTGGGGAATGAGTTATTGAACCCTTATCAACTCCCTTGTGGGGTCCCTGAGGGCACGGTTCTCTGCCCCACACTCTTCAACATCTTTATGCACCCTCTGACACAGCTGGAGTTTTGGGCTGGGTTGTCATCAATATGCCGATGACACCCAGCTCTATCTCCTAATGAACAGCCCCCTGGACCCAACCCCAGAACCATTTGCCAGATGTTTGGAAGCTGTTGCTGGATGGTTAGAGCAGAGTCACCTGAAACTCAAACCCCCAAAGATGGAGGTCCGGTGGCTGGGTGGTAGGAGGATGGGCTAGGAAGCGTGTTTACCCACCCTGGCTGGGACACAACTTATGACCGCCCCCCTAACCAGGAACTTGGGAGTGACCATTAATGCCTCATTGACCTAAGAGGCGCAGGTCAAGAAGGTAGCTTGCCGGCATTTTTCTATCTGTTCCAGACATGACTACAAGCGCCCTACCTATTCTCTAAACACTTGGCCACAGTGATCTATGAGATAGTTACCTCCAGAACAGATTTCTGTAACTCACTCTACATGGGCTATCCCTTAGCCTTGATTCAGAAATTGCAGCTGGTGCAGAATGCAGATGCTAGGGTCCTCAATTCAAACAAATTGGACTATTCAAATGATCCAGTGGCAGGACAGATCCTGCATGCTAACCAATTGCATTAAATGACTTCCCTGTATGAATCACAGTTTCCACTCTGTTTCCACTGCATACACAACATGCTGCTTTAAATGTTTTCAGTGTTTCGATGTTCCAACTGGAAAGGGTTTCAAATAAAATAAATACAATAAATAAATATTCTGGCTGGGAGCAGCTTTAATGGTAAAGGTAAAGATATCCCCTGTACAAGCACTGGGTCATGTCTGACCCTTGGGGTGACACTCTCTAGCGCAGTGGTCCCCAACCTTTCTGAGGTTGGGGACCGGGAGGGCATTGGGGTGCGGCCTGTGGCCCACGCGGGCCATGCCCACGCATCGCCCGCGCCCGCGCATCGGGCCGCGCCCGCAGGCCGCGCCTGGGAAGTTTTTTACTGCAGGGGGGGCGGGGAGAGGGAGCCGGGGCCCGGCGCCATGGCCTTCGCGGCCCGGCACCGGGCCGCGGCCCGCAGGTTGGGGACCACTGCTCTAGCGTTTTCATGGCAGACTCAATACGGGGTGGTTTGCCAGTGCCTTCCCCAGTCATTACGATTTATCCACAGCAAGCTGGGTACTCATTTTACCGACCTCGGAAGGATGGAAGGCTGAGTCAACCTTGAGCCGGCTGCTGGGATTGAACTCCCAGCCTCATGGGCAGAGCTTTCAGACTGCATGTCTGCTACCTTACCACTCTGCGCCACAAGAGGCTCTTGGGAGCAGCTTTACATTCTCTTTGTTAAGAGGTCTTTACCAGCCACACGACAGAACCCATTTGAATTGAAAATGGAAGGCATTGAACCCGGAAGCCCTTTCTGCAAGGTTGTGATCTTCTACCACACTATAAAGGCCTGTCCTATGTTCTTGCAACTGTGATCTATTATAGTCTTCCACCAGTGGTTGAACTCCTTTTTGTTTCATTTGGTGCTACCTCAGCAACTGTTATTAGCCCTTTTCCCTTTTTGTGTATTTTTATTTGTTTATATTTTCTGTTAATATTTTACTTTCTTGGTTTAAAATGTATATATATAAATCTTCCTAGATGCTAGGGTTTATATCTGTTAACAAAGTTTTATTGTATAGCCAAAAACTTCTACCAATTCCAGGGAGCAATCCCTTTTAACCAAGAATCGGTAAAAGTTTTTGGCTATACAATAAAACATTATTTATAGATATAAACCCTAGCAGTTAGGAAGATTAGTTACAAAAAGTCTTTAAGAATTAAGGCAGAACCGCAATACTCATATAATGAGATTAGAATAAGTGCAAACTTAAAGTGGCTTTAAAAGTAGAGTTTTCTAATACTTTAATTCTGAATTGCCTTGATTCCATGAATATATTGTCAGATAAACATTTGCTTCATCCTGTAATTTTGTATCTTGAGTAGAGTCAAAAGAATATGGTAAATACTTGATATGATACAGCGTTTCAGAACTAACCTTTCATCATACTATGATTGCATCTCAATAGGTCTTGAATTTTGTAAAGCAGCTAAAATAATACTATGTTAATCAGCTCTCAAGTTCATGTTCATGATTTTATACTTAGAAAGCAACTTACTTGTTAAGTATTTTTCCTCTTTTGGCACTTGAAAAGTTCTCAAGTTGTAGTGATTCTTGGGTAAGAAAAGCAACAGCAAGGTGGAAATAATTATTCCAAAGCTGGAAATCACAAACGTTAGAAGAATTATTAGTCAATAATGAATGTTGGGGATATCTTAACATACTTCTGAAAACATAATACATAAATAAGAAGATACCTAATTTGTTTAATTCTTGATAGGAACTTTGCATATTGCAGCATCACACACGATAAACAAGCTTGCTCATCTGCACAAATATTGAAACCACCGATTTTTTGATGATTCAAGCAAAAAGGAATGAGAACTTCATGTTGAACAGAAAGTAAAAAAAACATTATCCAAGGAAAAATTCTCAGTACTAGGTTGAAGAACACACTGCTCTTTATGGTTCTACAGAATTCAAACAAATGCACACAATGGAAAAGATTTGAATTGCAGCCCTAGAATTTAGTTTCATTGGAACACAGTAGAGAGGTTTCTGAATATGCCATGTCAAGTAAACAGGAAGTGATCCTATTTTTGCTTGATTGAGACTAAAGATAAATTTGTATGCAAATTAATTAGAACATTCAAGCTCTCAGTAGGTTGCTGGCATGACTAAGTGATGTAGGATTTGAATAAATCAGAATCAAGGGCAAATAGTGTTATTCAACTATAATCTGGTTTTTAAAAAATGAACACTTTAAATGTTTTAAGATGCAGTTATAAATAAATTGCATCACTTAATACAGCTGCATCAAACTCAGCAAGTGACTAAAGATCTACAATAAACAGGTACATGTCAAGGTTATTTCTTATAACAGCAATTTGTTCCACTTAATATTTATGGCAAGGACTTGGAGGAGGAGCATGGGTTCATGGCTTAAGTGTCATTCAGTGCTTAACACCCACTTAGAGCAGCTGTACTGCTCCTGAGTGCCTTCTCTTCCAACTGGCTTGCCTGTACAGCAACCAGCCAATCACCTTCTATCCCCCACCCCTGACCACCCCCACCTCCTTCCACTTCCCTCTGAGGCTTGGAGGATACAGATCCCTGCTGCATGAGAACTACCCCCTGCTGGTGAGTCCCCTGCCTGGGGGCCTCCAGCCCCTGGGTCTTGGGGCTCCCCAGGAGGGCACCTTGCTCCTAGACAACTGAGCCACCTGGCCACAGCCGTGGCCAGGGATATGCTACCCTAACACCTGCCTGCAGTCTTTCCAGGGCCTGGGGGGAGGGAGAGGCCATCCAGAGAACAGCTGCCTGTTGCCTCTCCAGGTCCATTATTTGGGCCAGTTTATGGTATGATCCCAATGCTTACAAGCAGGAATCTATGAGCAGAAGCCTATGTGATATCAATAAAACTGAGTATGAAGGGTAGGATGCTATATGGTATTATGGTTGGAATTGTTTGACAATACATTACCTTATATTAGACATTATATAAAATATTTATTTATTTATTTATTACATTTATATACCACCCTGCCCGAAGGCTCAGGGTGGTTTACATCAAACAGAGATAACTGTTCAAATAATTCAGTATATAATAACATAATAATAACTATAACATTATGAACAAAAGGATATTGGGGAGAACAATAACTCAACGCTTACTGGTGGCCCAGTGGGTTGGGTGAGCCTGCAATGCTGGTTGGAGGAGGGAGGCTGAGGGATCCAATTTGAAGCAGTGGTACTGGTCAACCTCAACCAAATGTCTGGTGGAGGAGCTCCCTTTTGCAGGCACTGCGGAATTGTTTGAGCTCCGTCAGGTTTGTGTTACAGATTAACAGTCACTGACAAAGGTGCGGGACAATGGGCAGAATTCGTGGGATACCGTTTTCATCATGGGTCACATTTAAGAAATGGAAAATATAAAAATAGAACTCTTGGGATTCTGTAACTTAAAATTGTGCAATTATAACAAAGAAGAAACAATTTAAGAAATATTTTAGAAAATATATTTAGCCTACAGAATTCCTTTTGGTTTGGGTTCAGATACTGGAAATCAGCATCTAAAAAACTGTCCGCTTCCAAGTATGCAGTATTTGAATTTTCCAGTGTGTCAGAAACACAACTCACACTAGGGATGCCAGCCTCAAGGTGGGTTCTAGGGATCCTCCAGAATTTCAGCTCACAACCACAATACAGAGCTTACATTCAATGGAACAAATCTGCCTTGGAGGGTGGACTGTATGGCATTATACTCCACTGAGTTCTCTGTCCTTCTATCCCCAAATATCCAGGCTAGATCCAACCTGGATATGGCTACCCTATCCCCCCCTCCCCAGTAAGTGGATGGGGGACCTATCAGCTCTAACTCACAGTGACTTGAGGGATGGTAATTGGAAGGATTTAGCTTGTTAAACCATTACCTGACACAGCCTAGGAAACATCCTTGCCCCAAGTAGGCCTAAGGGTAGCTGATACTTTTTAATTTTCACATTATTCTAACAGCAAACACTCAAGAGACCTGCCCCTGCTGTCTGTAAATTTGTCTTGACCCTTTTCTCCACCTGCCTTTTCTTTGCTCCACAGGAATCAGAACTAACAGGAATCAGAACTAACAGAACTAAGAACAAAACAAGATCAAAACAACCTAAATTAACAAAAAAAAGTATGATGGAAGGGAGAGGAAACCCACCTTAAAACAATTAAGAATTTACCCTTAAAGTAGTTTTTTTCCATGTCCTTTTTACAGGTTCTGTGTTTGTGGATGCATATGCACATATGTGTGCATGGAGATGATAGATAAGTACAAGGAAAATGGCAAGGGGACTTGTTACTTTTGCCCAGTCATGAAGAACAATAAGTTGTTCTTAACTGCTCAAACGCTATAGCAGCCATTTTCAACCAGAGTTTTGTCGAACCCTGGGGTTTCTTGATAGTCTTGGAACTGTTTCCTGAATGAGTGGAAGTTAATTAATTTTAAAATATTTTTAAAAATTTGTTAATCATGTGTTATGAACATTTATCAGGTGTTATGATCATATATAAGAGCCTCTTGTGGCGCAGAGTGGTAAGGCAGCCGTCTGAAAGCTTTGCCCATAACACTAGGAGTTCAATCCCAGCAGCCGGCTCAAGGTTGACTCAGCCTTCCATCCTTCCGAGGTCGGTAAAATGAGTACCCAGCTTGCTGGGGGGTAAACGGTCATGACTGGGGAAGGCACTGGCAAACCACCCCGTATTGAGTCTGCCATGAAAACGCTAGAGGGTGTCACCCCAAGGGTCAGACATGACTCGGTGCTTGCACAGGGGATACCTTTACCTTTACCTTTACCTATGATCATATATGGACATGTTAACCTACTCCCTCAAAAATGGCCAATGATGGGCCTAGAGGGGGTGGGAAGGGGAGGGGCACCAGGTGGCTGTGTACACAGCTGTGGTTTCTTGAAGCCTGAAGAATGTTTCAGGAGTTTTTCAATGGTAAAAATGTTAAGAGAGGCTGCTTTATAGACTTGTGAATATATTCTTGTGAATAAAAATGTTGTGCCATGTTTGTGACATACTCTCTAGACTTTTTCTGCCCATTCCTGTCACATTCAGTTTTGACTAGATCACAGGCTAAATGAAACAGCTCCTTAAAGCTTAGGTGACCGAAGTGGCAATTTCCTTGTTTAAGGATGGTATTTGTGAGTCCTAGATCCTGCTTTCATCTAATTCCACCAGCATTTTGTCATGCTGGCAACCTACTGAAAGTTCGAATGGCAAATTCAGTAACCAATTAAAAATATTTTAGTCCAGTGAGACTTTTAAGACCAACAGAACTTTATTCAAGGTATAAGCTTGTGTGTGCTACTGATTGTTCATGAAAGCTTATGCCTTGAATAAAATGTTATTCTTACAGGTGCCACTAGATTAAAAATTTGTCCTACAGCATCAGACTAACACGGCTACCCACTTTAAAAAAAAGGTACAGGTAAAGGTAAAGGTATCCCCTGTGCAAGCACCGAGTCATATCTGACCCTTGGGGTGACGCCCTCTAGCGTTTTCATGGCAGACTCAATATGGGGTGGTTTGCCAGTGCCTTCCCCAGACATTACCGTTTACCCCCCAGCAAGCTGGGTACTCATTTAACTGACCTCGGAAGGATGGAAGGCTGAGTCAACCTTGAGCCAACCCACTTAAAAGTAACCAATTAAAAATAACATAGTTAAGAGATACAAAGTTATAGAGCTGGAAAGGAAGACAACTTAAACAAATCAGCAAAGAGTAGTGAAAACAAGATTCACATTCCTTACCTGTAGTTCAAAGTTGGCTTGATCAAGAAATTTTTTGTTTAGCATATCTGCATACTGATTAATTGCTCGCAGGAAGACTCTGAAAGATCAAGACAAAATTACGTAATTATACATTTAGGCTTTGTGCCTTTATAAATTTGGCATCCCAATTAGATATGAATTCGAGACTATCTAGAAACTAAAATCTACTGCAGTGATAGCAGTGTGTTCTCACTATCATTAAACGTGCAAGAATTATATGCAGATGTTCCCAAAATTAATCAAGCTAATTATCATATGCAGAACCAGTTCTGGATTAAATAATATCCTTTAAATAGTATCATGAGATTATCAAAAGATAACCATTCCATTTACAGATAAACAAAATTATTTGCTTTATAAATATATATGTACTAATATGAATGGTTTAATGTTAATCTATGTACTTCACTACAATAAAATAGCAGCTGATAAACAATAGAATGAAACTCTATAACCTTTTTTGTATTATCTCATTAAAGAAGGGAAATATTGATTATATTTGGTATAAATATAACAAATCTCCACACACACATTACAGAGAGAATTCTATATTCTCATCCCAGCTAAAGTAAAACTTAATCTTTAGTGCCCAAATCTCTCCTTTGGGAGCAAGGGTGTCAGAGGCAAATTGTTTAATTGGTGTTATTAGCATGTCAGCTAATGCCTTGGTAAACTGACACATCCTTTGAATAGCCTGCTGAAACTGTAAGTCTGGACCATTATCTTTGAAAGCACTACAGTAATAAAGGGCAGACTCCAGGACTCTTTCTAAATGACCTCTCTCTTTTTGCACAGTAATAATCTGTGCAAAGAAGAGCTCACATTAGGACACAGATAATAAACTTAATTACTCGTAGTACATTTCAACATTGAGCAATAAAAGAAAGACTAGAAATTGAGGACATATGGAATTTTGACAGCTCTTTTACAGAAGAGTCAAGGATTTAGACACTTAAGGATGAACCCACAACATACTAAAATGTATCTTATCTATTCTTCTCTGCTATCAAGTTTTCTTTTATGGATGTATGTATATATCTTTATACAGCTTTTGCTGTATTCATATTTGGCTAAGGGCTAAGTGGATGGAGAGTGGGTGGGGACAGGCCGGGTGAGGGGTGTGAAGCGCCTTCCAATTGGCCCCTCACCAGGATAGACAACAGTTCTAGCCAATCGGGTGAGGGCACAATCTAGGCCCTCACAAGCCAGAAAGGCTTCTAGGCCCTCACCCGGACAGTCTTCAAGCTCCTCACCAGGACAAGCCAGAAAGCCATGGGGAAGTGGCAGGACACCATGAGTAAAGACAGAGGCCTTCCCCTCGAAGAGGCCCTGGGTGTGCTTCTAGGCTCGAGGGGAAGGCCGCGCCTCCACCGGGGGGGAGGGGAAAGCAGGGGGGGCTTTCAAAGCCCGTTCTCACGAACGGGCTTTAAATCTAGTATATATCTAGTATATATATATATATATATATAAACTCCCAACATACATGATTTAAGACACTCTTTAACTGAAATAAAAGTTTTTTGAACTTAAAGTAACTAGAAAATTGAAAGTTTTTTTTTTAAAAAAAGCAGGCAAGATCTAAATTGGAACTGAGAAAAAGGCCATGTTTCAAGTACTTTACAGGGACTATCAAGGGAATTTCTTGCTTTATCCTAACAGTTCTGTAGAGTATACATTAAAAGTTACACATAATTCACTGAAATTAAGGCTTCTTCAAATTCATGCTTCAGCTAATTTTTTGCATGTTTACTATCCACTGCAATTAATTATGTCATCTATGTAACATCTTTTATTCTGCAGTCATGAACTAGAAAAAGTAGAATGCCTTATTAGTATTTAATGTTTCTGAAATACTCATCACACAGCACTAATGTGGGGGATACCACAGTTGCATACCACAGTGGTGCCAAAATAACAACATACCCCAGATTTACCCTTCTTCATTTGTGTTAAGGTCAGAAATTAGCTATACTTCCACAGCAGCCCATATTCTCCCTAAAGCCCCCTTCTTTCTTCCAAATTTAAAAAGATAAAAATAATTAGGACAGATATACCAATTTCTGAAGAAAAACATTAACTGAAGAGATTTCGGTTTTCAACCCATGATCCGAATGCTTGTGTTGTTCTTCATTAGGCACCAATATTTACTGTAGACTCAATGCTCAGAGAGACAAATGTTTTGTAACAGATGAACCAGAGGAGAAATCGTTAGAAAGAGAAGTATAAAAACAATGTCCCTTGCCTGTCAACAGCAATGTAATGGAAAACAGCAATACAGCTGTGAAATCGGTTCTGCTTTGTTGATCTGCAAGTACTTGTGTTGCTGACATTGTTGTAAATGGATCACTAATGCTAGGAAAGAGAAAAAACCTTATGGAAGGTTTAGGTAACCTTCCTTTTGAGTTGCACAATCACTGTCACATTTCAAAGTGAGACATAATACTTTCTTTAGAAAGTGAGAGGGGAGAAAGGTTAAAGTGATCGCGGACAGCAAAAGTAACAAAGTATGGGTAGCATTTGGAAGGAAAGAGCCAGGTGCCATACTGCCAACCTTTTCTGCTCAGTATAATTTCTGAAGTTATTGCAATATACAGGATTTCATCCGTTTGTTGCTTGTTCCCTTCTACTAAGGTGTTCTATTAATGTTTTACATCTAAAACTAAATAGTCTGTCGAGCAATATTGCAGCATAGCCTCCATTTATTTGACTAGGGTCTCATGTACAAGCTGCTGCAGTAGTTGGTGCATTGCAATCATTATTTGACTATTTGTGTGCCTTTATCATTGCATTGCTGTGCACACCAGACAGACCTTGCTGAGGAATGCAATCTGAAAGTATTTTAACAGGATAAGCAATCTCTCACTGGACGGGCAGAAGTTTCACACCATTGTGAGATATCCATACTGACACAACACAGTTTACTGGGATTTTCAGAGCTCCTTCGGTCATATATTTGGGATTTGTCATGCCTAAAGCAACTTTCATATGACCAAGTTTAACACTGTATGCTGTTCTACCTTTACTGAAATCATATTTCAGTTAGAGAGACAGTGTAGTGAAGTGGTTAAGAACAACAGACTCTACCCTGGAGACTCTACTCCTCTTCCACATGAAGCCTGCTGGGTGACCTTGGGTCAGCTTTCAGAACTCTCAGCCCCACCTACCTCACAAGATGCTCGCATGGAGAAAAAGAAGGAAAGGAGAGATTATAAACTGCTTTGAGACTCCTTAAGATAGAGAAAAGAGGGGTATAAAAATCTGCTCTTCTTCGTCATCTTATATGCAGACATAGATGGAACTTGCCTCATCCCAAGGTTATGTATGCGAACACTTCCATGACTTTCATGCAAACCAGACCTTTGAGATTGGTTTAGCACCTGAAAGGCGCAGAACCAATTGTGACCTTTTTAAACAATCCAGTTATATGTTTCACTGAAAAAAAATTGCATATTTATGAGCATGACAAAACAAGGCAAGAAAACTTGTATTAAATCCACCAGAGGCTGTAGATTATATACGAAGAGGAAGAGTTGGTTCTTATATGCCACTTTTCTCTACCAGAAAGAGTCTCAAAGCAGCTTACAGTCGCCTTCCCTTTCCTCTCCCCACAGCAGACACCCTGTGAGGTAGGTGAGGCTAAGAGAGCCCTGATATTACTGCTCGGTCAGAACAACTTTATCAGTGCTGCAGTAAGAAGAAGAAGAAGAGTTTGTTCTTATATGCCGCTTTTCCCTACCCGAAGGTGGCTCAAAGCGGTTTACAATCGCCTTCCCATTCCTCTCCCCACAACAGACACCCTGTGGGGTGGGTGAGGCTGAGAGAGCGCTGATATCACTGCCCGGTAAGAACAGTTTTATCAGTGCTGTGGGGAGCCCAATGTCACCTACTGGTGGCATGTGGAGGAGCAGGAAATCCAACCCGGATCGCCAGATTAGAAGTCAGCGCTCCTAATCACTACACAAGATGGCTTACGCACAAGGGAAAAAATATCCCAACTAAAACCCAAGAAGAAATAAACCTTTTGAATTAAGTACCTGAAGGTTAAAAAGATATAAATGTATAGGCCCAATAATACTGTCATTCAAATTAAAAGTTAATAAATATTAATATATGTACAAAAATATGCATATATTTATTTCATAGTAGATTAAAACCTGATAGCCGCCTTGTTTTGTACATATATTAATATTTATTTATTTTAAATTTGACTAACAGTATTATTTGGCCGACTAAATTCATTTTGGTTTGGATTTACTTCTCCCCCTTTTTTCTTTTCAACTGACCTTTTGTCCATAAGCAGAATTACTAAACAAATGGAGACTACCCTGGGTGTAAACTTTTATTCCAATCCCAGGTCGATTCAGTCCCTGCCGTCTACACAGAATGCGATTTCTGTTTGGATTTTGGGCGATTTTTTCCTTCTTTAGCAAGAATTGATCCAGAGTGACCCTACCTTTATTGTGCGATATCTTAGAGTGCTTTTAACCCTCAATACTTTTCAAATCTGGATTGGGAAAGCAAGCTCCGTGGTAGAGAACCTCTGATAGGCTACACCTGCTCATGTAACAAGCTTGCTTTCAAGAAGCCCCTAATTTCTCTCAACTTCTGTTGGTCCTGGATTTTTTCTCCCTTCTCTGCCTTTTTCGATCCTCTCCCCCCACCCTCCAAGAAAAGAGGCTCCCTGCTTGGCTCCTCTCCCCCCCTCAAGAAAAGACAAAAAGAGTCTTGGCTCCCCCCCCCCCCCTTCTGAACTACCCTAACCACATGCAGAACACTTTCCTGTTTCAATGTGGTGGGGGGGGAGAGAAAGACCCGAGTTCAAAGCAATCTGGATTCAACAGGATTGACAATGGAATAAACAAAATAGGTGCAGAATCTGCCCTAATTTATTCTTCTTTCAGATTACCAGTTATAGAATTTCCTATTCTTGTTTCTGCAAAACGAACACATCACAGATAATATGAAGAAAGCAAGTTATTATCCTATCATAAGAATGGAATTTGACTCATGAGTTTACCAAAGCTCACTGGAAATGTTCTGTTTTATAAAGTCTCTAAAATCTTTGCAAAACTGGGTGCTTCCTTGCATCCTAAGGCAGCCCTTTCCTTAGATAAAGAGCAACCATCATGAACATCCAAGAAAGTTCAAACTAACATGAGTGGAAGAACTACTAATTCCTGATCTTGACAATCAGAGCTGCCTTGGGGGTACATATGGGTGGAGGTGATCCTATGGATATGAGGTGCCCAAATCATTATGTTAAAGTTATTACCAGCCAAGGTTGCCAACTCTGGGTTCAGAAATACCTGGAGATTTGAGGATGGAGCCTGAGAGTGCTGGGTTTACAGAAAAGGACCTTGGTAGGGTGTCACGCCATGCAGTCCACCTTCCAAAGCAGCCATTTTGTCCAAAAGTCTGATAAATAATAAATAAATAAGCAATGTGTATGGAGATCGGTTTTAATTCCAGGAAACCTCCAGCCTCCGCATAGAGGCTGGCAAGCCTAAAACCAGCACTATGAATTGTACATAGAAGCTGACTGACAACCAATGCCAGAATCTTAAACTTGGTGACTTGAGTAAGGATAGAAAAAGAGTTTTTGCTTTCTTGTCTATTTCTCTACTTGAGTCAGTCGACACTGCCATATAGTAATAGGCAACACTGCATTTGCTGACGTCCACTTTTGGGATGCATTTTTAAGAAACTGATTTTACTCAATTTCTACCCATTTCTCCTCCTATTTTCCCTTGCTTTCTTTCTGACAGACATTTCCCAGAAACACATTTCTAGAATGCTGATTTTCGTCCCTTAGCATGATGAGCACAGTCTCCATATCCGACTTCAAGAACCCAGGACAAAGGAAACATATGGGGCAGTCACTACTAAGACCTGCTTTGATCTTTGGAAAACATGATCTACAACTCAGTGTAGATAAATATGAGTGATCCTACTATGGAAAGATTTGAATGTTTCCGTATTAACAAAAAGTAACTGAATCAGCTCCATACATAGCAAATTCACCTTGCATTGCCACGCCCCCTTTTTCCTTCTGCAACATTCATGTTTTGGTTATGTCAGACAAGATCAGAATATCTACAGCAGATGGTGCTCTATCTGTGCACACAGAATACCCCTCCCCCAGTAAATCATAATTCTCTTAAATATATTCTTCATCTATATTTTTATTCTGCTTACTGGCTTTTTGGCAAAGAAAAAAATTATGCAAAAATCTCTAAAACTATTTTCCAACATTAAGTAGTCTACTTTTTGTAGAACAATAATTTACATATGTTGGCCTTTGCATTGTAAAGCAACTCTATAAATAGAAACCATCATCACTATGATAACCTCAAGACATTTGGGAGTTCTCACATCTAAACAGTCATGTCAGCTTACTGAGAACAGAAAACACCAGGTGCTTATAGCACCTAGTTTATGCAAACAGACTCTCAAACCAAGGACTTCACCTTGTTCATTTCTAGAGGCATAGGATATATTCTGATTTAGGGCTGACAACTAGGAAAGGAAGAAAAGGTACGATCGGGATATGCAAAGTTGCTTAATTTTTTTAAGTATATAACTTCAGACTGTTCTTTTTATATTATAAAAATGGGCTTTCCGAAGGGAATGGTGCGGGGCCGGCAGCAGCGCAGCAATGGAGGAAGGGGCGAGGAAAAGGCTTACAACGGCAGGACGGCATCGCATGGAGGAAGCGTTCATCTTGGGAAGAGGCCCCTTCCCACAGGGCCATAGTCGACGCTGGGCAGGCTCGGGACGGCGAGGGCAGGCTGGCAGTGTGGTGAGGCTTCCAGGGGGTGAGCAAAAGGCAGGCCCGGAGGGGCCCTGAGCCAGCAGCCAGCAGGCTGGGCAAGGGGGCGTCTGGGCGTGCATGGGCCGGGGGTGGGAAGAAGGGAGGGGACAGCGCGCTCGCCAGCAGCCCTCAGGCTCTGAGGCAGGGGTAGAAGGAAGGAAGGATGAGGGTCAGTGGTGCTGGCAGTGGCTGCAGTGGCAGAAGAGTCTCCTCGCCCCATGGCAAAGCCGCCGTGGGCCCACGCCCCCATAGAAGGCCAGGCAGGCAAGGGGTGTCTTTTGGGGGGGCAAATTGTGATGCGGTGCTTGGGTGGCTGCGCGCGCGGGCCATCCAGGTTCCCCCCCACCTGCCGAAACAGAGACCTGGAAGATGAGCAGCAGGGAGGCTTCCGGAGTCCTTAGGGTGGGGCTGTGGGCGGCGTGCAGCCAGGCTGGTGCTTGCGTGGGGAGTCCGTTCTGGGGGCAAGGGCCCAATCCAGAAATTTCAATCCCGGACTCAGTCCACCCCAGCCCCCATTACTTTTTTACTTATACTGTGAAGCACGGTATACAGAAGATATCTATCTATATATAGAGAGACTATATTTATATAGATATGTAAGAAATAAATATGTGAAGGCCTGAAAAGAAACAGAACATTTGGGTGGAAAAACCCCTCTCCCAGGACTTTGGGAAATGTTAATATCATTAAAACACACACACACACACACACCTGCCAATAAAATATTTTTCTGATTTGGAATTAATGAAATGCTTTTGAAGTTGAGGTTTTGATCATTTAAAACGTATAGCATGACATTTTTATACAAGACGATCTATGCTTGCATTTGATAATGATAAACCCTCTGTGTCCTGTAGACACAGACAACATGTCCTGTCTGTGACCTGTAGACACAGACAACATGTTTTCAAGAATGTTTATTTTTTTTGTGTGAATTAATATGCTATAACATGTATTATGATAATATTATAAGGAAGAATTCAAAGTGAATGTGACCAAACAGAGTAGACATATATTATCCTGCCTATTCCATGGCCATGATGACCAGGGATGTGTATTTGTATATTTAAATGTGTGAATATATAAATGCTACTTTTATGATCTATTTAGGTGTCAGGAGCAGAAAGTCCCCATTTCCATCTTTGGCACCTTACATTAATGGAAAGAACGTCAAAGAAAAGCTTTGGTTCTGACATAGCCCTAACCAAAAACTGTGCTGAACATTACAGGCCACAGGTTCTCTGAAGAGGTGGAACAAAAACTTACTAAATACTGTAAATAAGTAAATATCAGGGCCTTCATTGTATTCTTCCATCTAGGCTTTGACAGAGCCTTTTAAGTGGTTGTTCTAGAAAACCTTCCCATCTTACACCATTGCTTAATATCTTTCAGTACTAGGGCAAGATTTTATTACAGGCATCTACTTGAGACCCTGGGTAGCAACTGAGAGAGCACACAGCACCAGACTGAACAGACAAATAGCCTGGATTAAGCTGAAGCAGTCTTGAAACCTGCAAGAACATAGTTATGTTTTATTTATTTGTGGAATTTGTTTATTGCCCTTCCAGCACAGCTGGCTCATGGTAATGTCTAGCATTCCAGCATCCATCCATCCTATATAATAAAATGTAACTGGTACTTCCCACAATGTGCTGAATATTTGGAAGACTCCAGAGCAATCCCTGCCCGCTAGGAGACTTTCAAACGTTTGACGCACTGGACCAAGGGAGCCGGCTAGTGCCTCCCCCAATAGGGAGAAATGCTATTTGTCCCCCATCCCTGCAGGTTGCAGAGAGAAGCCTCTTCGTACCATGCAGGGGCGGTGCCAGGGCCAAGGAGCTGGCCAGACCCACTCCTGCGATGTACATAGAGAAGCTTCTCTGTGCCCTGCAGGGGTAGTGTCAGGGCCAAGGAGTCGGCCAGCATCTCTCCTGATGACAAGAAACACTGGCCAGCTCTTTAAGTTCCCTGCCCCCACAAGGTGCAGAGAGAAACCTCTCTGCACCCTGCAGGGGCGGCCCTGGGGCCAAGGAGCCAGCCAGCACCTCTCCTGATTGGGGGGGGGGGGGACGCTGGCAGGCTCTTTAAGTCCCCCACCCCCACAGGGTGCAGAGAGAAGTTTTTCTTTGTCTGCTCCCTTTAAATCCTTCCCCATGCAGAAGGGACCTAGGTGGTGTTATCAATGAGGTTCATGGGCTCCAACCAAATGCCTGGCGGAAGAGTTCTATTTTGCAGGCTCTGTGAAACTAAGTCAGCTCCAACAGGGCCCTCAGCTCTTCTGGAAGCCCACTGCACCAGGTGGGGGCCATGACCCAAAATGCCTTGACCCTGATTGGGGCCAAACATACCTATCTTGGGCCAGGGATCACCAGCCTGTTGGTATTGGCAGAGCGTAATGCCCTTTGGGGGGGGGGTATGAACAGGAGTATCTCTAAAAGATACTGCAGCAATCTGATAAAAATTATTCTCATACTTTTCAAGCCTCTTTTCAAACCTAGCTTCTATAGAACTTTAAAAAAAATGTATTGTCTTATCTCAACATAAAGTTGAAGGCACAAAAATATATTCCTGGATGAAAAATCTATATGATGATTCTTAAGCGGAGCACAACAGCTTGTGAGCTGTCTTTTGCATTAGCAACTCGTCTTTTCTTTGACACAAATATTCATATCAGGCAACAAAGCGGATATAGCCTGACATTTATTGTGACAAAGTGAATGATGTTTTTATGTGCTACAGATCTTAAATGCATACAGCCATTACATCACAGTATTCCATCTGTCTGCAATAGATATAATTTTATATCATCCTTTGTACACCTGTCAAATTGTATACTAAAGGTAGCAACAGTAAATCCAATCATAACTACTACTCAAAGATTATAAAGTCACAAAACTTGAATTGGCCAGAAAGAATGGAGAAATCTGACTATATGATCTTTATTTTTAATTTCCTTTCATTTTCTGTGATTCACTGCATTTTCCCTTTGAAATAATGTCTAAAAGGTGATAAATCAGCCTCCTTGTTTGGGGCATTAGGAGACCACAGTGTTATGTTCTGCATGCCTATTGAAGTTTATATCTTTCTTTTTCACAACTGGGGTATTACACAGTCCTAAATCATAAAGTTGTCTGTCTTTCTTTTCTGTGGCCACTCCTGTGGGTTTGAAAATCCAATACAAAGAATCATTCTTTATGGCAACCTCTGTAGTTGCAAGCAAAGCAATTTAGAAAACACTTTTATGGGAGTAGCTTCTACGTAGTGCTTGTTACAAATTGCTTTGCCGTGACAACATTTCCAAAATATGCAGTTTATAAGTAATACAAATGGGTTATCAAATTACAGTGATGCAAACAGAAAAGTGGTTTCCCATCAACAAGCCCATTGTAAACTAGAAGCAAAACAGGATTATTTGCTTGGCATCTATTCATTCTTGCTAATCTGGCACAATGTTATTACAGACCAAGCATTAAATGCAATTGTCTCAGATCTTCTTGCTTAATTTACTAATGATGGCATGTTGCCTACATGTTTTAAAGTTGGGAAGACTGAACAAACAACTTTACTAAAATCAAATGGTTTAGAAACAATCAGTCTTCATGATATTTTATAATTGTGATTGGCATTTCAGAGAATGTTTATATATAAAGTGGCTTTGGTAACTTCTGAGTACTACAGAGACAAAGCTCTGTTCAATATATAAAATTGGATTTAGGTGCTAACCAATACAAACCATGGTTAGTACTATAGATGCCAAATGGTTAGAGGAAAAAACAAAACATCCTGTCCCTTCCATTGAGGCTTACTGAGCTGTTATTTAAAGGGTTGCCAAAGTTAAAATCTCCAGATGACAAATATCAGTTCCCCAGGAGAAAATGAAAGTTAGGTGAAGACTTCTACAACATTATACCTTGCTGAGATTCCTCTTTCCCCCAAATTTTATAAAAGGGTAGTCCTTTCTGAGGGCTGTCATCTCTCCTAACCAACTGGCAGATAATCACCACTAGGAAGAACACTGTCAAAGAAAGGGTATCCAGGGAACAGGTGGCCAGAGTTTCAAAAGGTGCATTAAATGAGTAAACAAGGGACAGAGACCACTGAAGTACAATGGGAGTCCTAGAAGGGTACAAATTATTAAGGCGTTTGAAACTTTGTGAGAAGTTTCAAACGTTCATACCTGAACATGAAAGGGAGAGATTGCTGCTAGATGGACCTTGACGGAAGATTCTAATAAACCTGAGTTCTTTAAGGACAGTAAATATTCTAAAACCAGTGTACCCCCTTACTCGTTGGCATAAAGCATAGCTGTGTTGCTGTTTGCTTGGATCTGGACAACCTTCCCATAAAGAAGAGCTGTGAAGGCGTTAAAGGCAAAACAAATGGCCTTTAGTTCCAATGGGTTAATGGGTAGTCCCATTAGTCCCATGGTAGCCTGACCAAGTATCTCTAACACATCTCTCCCCCACAAAGGGCACCCAAGCCTTAAAGGGAGTCATCTGTTACAGTGACCTGTGAAGCAATGAACCCACAACGAACACCAAGTAGAAGGTTTGACTCACTGGTCCACCATTGTAAGCCCATTAAAACTACTCTCAGAATGGAGAAAAGCTGGTCCTGAGAACTAACATCATGGTTAAACACTCTTAGGAACCAGTTCTGTAGTGGTCTCATTTTGAGCCTAGCAAGTGGGACTATGGAGGTGGTGGAATGTGAATAGCTTTTAGGAACCTATTTGAAATAAAATGGTTAGCTAAAGTTTTTACAGATAATGCATTGTCTCTTGGAAAGAAAACCAATGCAGTGGAGTCTAGCCAAGCACCAATAAAGGATACGTGCTGAGAGGGAACAAGGTTGGATTTTTCCAATTAACTCATAAACGTAAACTCTGCCATGTATCCAGAGCTAGTGACACCAGTGTTTGCAATTCAGGTTCAGAAGGGACAGCAAATAACCAGTCATCCAAATAAGGAAAGATAGAACATCCTTTTGACCTGAGCTATCACTGCTGCCATACAATTTGTAAAAGCTCAAGGAACAGTGACCAAAACAAAAGGGAGGATCCTGTTTTCATACAGAACTCTGAAGTTTAAATCATAGGTATTTCCTGTGCTCAGGTTTAATGGAATTTGAAAATATGCATCCTGGAGATTCAAGACTGTGAACCAATCTCCTTGTTGAGTCTCTTGTGACACAGAGACCAGAGAGCTGAGATCTTAGCCAGGCATATCTCCTAAGAATTAGGGCAAAGGCTGTAGTGCAGACTGATGAATCGGATTCAATTATTGTTTGAATAATCTGAAGGCCCTGGCTAAGAATATTTTTGTCATCAGGCAGCTGTTCTAGATGTGTGATCTCCCACAGGAAAAGTTGGTAAACTACCATTATGATCTGGTTATTTGGTATTCTGAGGTTCAGAGATGACAAAGAATAGATTTTGCGACATTGGCATTGATCTACTACCCTCTATCTGCTGGGAGTGAGTGTATATCTACTCTCCGCTTAGCCTGCATCTCTTTTGCTATCAGAGAGGATGGAGTAGGATGAGTATAAAGAGTCAGTCCCCTGTACATATGCTCTGCTTTGCGAGTCATGGCTGAAATGGACAACAGCCTTTCCCAAACAGATATTGCCATTTCCCAAACAGATATTGCAATTTCCCACAAGAAGATGAAATCTACTATTCCTGGTGTGTCCCAGTAGAGATGCCCTAGTGCCTTTTCCTTAGGCCTGGTGTCCATTAAAATGACCTGAATGTCAAATGATTGTGCCATACAAACCAACAGGTCGGGATATGTAAGTCTTCACTCGGTGATATTGGGTTTCATCCCCCATAGTATCATATGAAGATGGTTCCAAAACTACCTTGAAACTTGCATGGATTTGCAGTCTTCTTCCTCTGAGCTATAAATTGCTAGATCCAAGTGTGTGTGGGAGGGTCTAGTATGTTGATGTATGTGATCTCTCTAGTACTCACACATTATAACCTCTTGGTTCCATCAGTGGTTGCAGAGGACCTGGCCATTCTCTATACCCTTACACAGAAGGCAGCAAGAGAGTTATGGAAGGATGTCTATTTCCATGTCCTGTAATGTGTGAAAGAATCTAAAGCTGTCATGGAAAATTCCTTTACATTAGACAAAATTGGAAGTCTGAAACCTTGGGTACTCTCAGTAAATCATGCTGCTTCAATTTGGTGAAAGTACAGCACCTTTTTTCTTATGATTAGCAAATAGCAGCCATTGTTCATGACTTGGTACTTGCAAACTATAATATAGTCTATTGGGATCATCTTGCAGACCATTAGAAAGGTACAGTTTGCAAATACAGCATAGTACCAGAAATCTGTGCAGGCTTCCCATAGTCTCCTGGGCTTAATTCAGAGTTACAGTCTACAGACATCAGGGTTAAAACAGTTTGCTTAAATTTTACTAAGAAAATGTGTTGTTTTATACTGAGCCCCTGATCTTCTGATGGAGAGGACCCCTCCCCCCCAAAAAATATGTCACGCAAGATTTAAGAAGATTGCGCAGCAATGAAAAATGGGGGGGGGGGGAGGAGGTAGCTTTTCTTAGCACAACATTGATATTTTCTTTTCTATGCAGTGGTATAAAAGGAATGAGTTGTTTTTTATACCCCACTTTTCTCTACCCTGGGTCTCAAAGCAACTTAAAATCATCTTCCCTTTCTTTCACCACAACAGTCACCTTGTGAGATTAGGTGGGGCTGAGAGAATTCTGAGAGAACTGTGACTGGCCCAAGGTCATGCAGTTGGCATCATGTGGTAGAGTAAGGAATCAAACCCAGTTCTCCAGGTTAGGGTTTGCCACCATGCTGGAATTCCAAACCCGCCACAGGCTCAAAGAGGTTGAGGACTCCTACCTTAAGTACTTCCTTATGAGGCAACAGTTTTGAAACATGGGCCTAGTTTAGACATTACAGGGAACATTTTGAAACATGGGCCTAGTTTAGACATTACAGACTTTAAGGGTAGAAAACACATTAAGGAGTCTTACAATCAGCCGTTCTCTATCTGTGCTGACTATTCCCATGTTTATAGTAACCATAATTTGTTTTGAAACCAGAACACAAATATATTTCAAGTCATGGTTATTGATTCTGCATAGGAGGCAAACTATAGCTAGTGATAAGAGTAGTTTGCACAGTCTGTATATCATAGAAAATTTGGGTTATCCCAAACCTCAGGTGGAGAAAGCAGTTAGTCCCGAAGGGGTAAGAGGCATGTGAAAACCTGCAGGTCATTTATGAAAGCGGAATTGTTATTTGGCTGTAATGTCTGAACTGCTCAAAGTTGTCGTATACTCAAAGCTTACTCACCTCTACAACACTGAATGCAATGCAGAAATAACAATGGAGATTATAAAGAGTTTCAGCCCACTAAATCTTCACATGCATATGGTGCCAGCAATACAAATCCAATCAGTTTCTCAACAGTTTAGGTTAATATTAAAGATTTTGAACATTATAGCTTTGTTCACTTGATTGGGCTTTAAGAGACCTTGAGGTGTACAGCCACTTCTACTAGTGCACAGTTATTCTTTCTCTCCCTATTTTATGGAAAGCCATGGTTTGTCAAGACATCAAAACCAGTAAACTACTTATTTTATTATTTATTGATATTTATAGACCACTGCTCCCAGCTAGTGGCAGTTTACCTTTAAAAAAGATAAAAACAGAGAAACCCCAGTGCAATTGATCAATGGTGGCAACAATCCAAGTACCCCAGTTCGAACCCTCAGGCCCTCAGCCATTGCTGTTGCACCGACAGGTGACAACAGGCGATGTTTGGCCTGGAAGGGCTACAGATACAAGAGGTACAAAGGGGAGGACCCGATCTTACTACCCTGGCCTCAACCAAACACCTGGTGGAAGAGCTCCATCTTGCAGGCCCTGCGGAACCCAGAGTGTTCTGTCAGGGCCCTCAGTTCTTCCAGGAGCTCATTCTACCAGGTTGGGGCCAGGACTGAAAAGGCCCTGGCCCTGGTTGAGGCCAAGGGCACTTCCCGGGGCCCCAGGACAACTAGCAAAGTGGCAAACTGGCAACGTGACTATCCTTATGTTAGAATGGCAAATCATCATGATTTGCAATTCCAGTTTCAAAGGTAAGAGTAAAGCAGAGCTTACTATACGCAGAGTCCTGGTAATTCACTTCCTGTTTCAAAGCATACCATAGTTTACCAGTAGATCTGAACCAACTTGCTAGTGATCCCCGGCCCCAGAGAAGTGTAGCTGGCCTCAATCAGAGTCAAGGCCTTTTCAGTCCTGTTTCCAGCCTGGTGGAATGAACTGTCAACATAGATCTGGGTCTTTTCAAAGTTTCAAAGGGCCCGTAAAATTGTGCTCTTCAACCAGCTGTACTGTTGAGTCCAGTGTCAGCACTTGGAAACATCAATGAATGCTCCCTCCCCCCTTGGCCTGTACCTTGCCCCCTCCATCTGAACCTGGGTATTGTAATTTAATCCAGATCCATCAACCCAGGTTCAGGGGGAGTTTCTGTGATGGAACAGTTTGCCTCACATTTTTTAGGATATTTAAGCACTTTGTAATGGGTTTTTATATATTTAGGAATATTTGTACTTGACCTTAATGATGTTAGCTGCACTGAGATTATTGCTGGAGAGGGGCAGCCTAAAAATCTCAAAATAGATAAACACATTTTATTTCTTGTTAATTCTGTAATGAAGTTATAGACACAATTAAAATTCAGAGATTGTGGTACACTCACAAAAATGGTCCCCCTCCCTTTTGATGAAAAGCTTTTTCAACCAGGTTTTCGTGAAAACCCGGAGTTCCTTGATGGGCCTGTAGGAGTTCCAGAATGCGTGAGCATTAATTAATTATTATATTTATATTAATTAATGTTTAATATATCTTTTAAAAATGTGTTGAACATATGGCCATGTCAATCTGCCCCACCTGCCAAAATGGCTAATGATAGTTCTGGAGGGGGAATGAAGGGGAAGGGTCCCAGGTGTTTGCATACACAGCTATGCTTCCCAATTATATTCCGCACAGTCGTGCCAACTTTGTGGTTTCTCAAAGCCTGAAGAATGTTTCAGGGGTTTCTCAATGATACAAAAGTTGAGAAAGGCTGCATTAGAGAATAATCTCAATGCTCATATTCTGGAGTAACAGCATGGAATCAGTGGCAATTAGATTAGTGTATAGATATTTTCTTTTAAAGGACATCATCACAGGAATTTGTCAGCTGCACTCCTCCAGCAGGTTTAAACCATTTATTTAATGTGATTTATACAGCTAAATAAGTTAAGAGGGTTTTTTTTTTAAGAACTGAGAGAAAATAATAATGACAAACTTTGTATCGTAAGAACAACTAAACTTTTTAGGATAATCATAGACCAGGAAAAAATAATGTACACAGAAATTTGTATATATTACGTATTTTCCTTCAGGTGAGATTATTCACTAATTCCAAATAGTCAGAACATTATACAAACAAGTTCTAAAGTGACAGTGGCTGAATTTACATGGTAAAGTCTGCTAAAGAGCAACATATATTGTATACAATACATATTCTTACTTTTGATGCCCTCTTTGTAACATTTTCAGAAATCTATTGTCTAAACCCAAAAAACATGGGGTTTATAGTTCCAAAAAAATCAGTGTCCATCATGGGCTGGAAAAGGAAGCAGAGACCTTATGTTTGTGTCTTAAAGAGTTAATTCTGCTACCACACAGACAGATTCCTTGATCCCAAATGGAACAATTTTTATCTACTGGTAACTTGAAATCTCCTGACAAATAGAAGCAATCAGCTCTACCACTTGGTGCAAACAGCCCAGATTAATTCCATAGTTAACCACTTGAAACAGTTCAGCTGATAGATACCCACTGAATGTTAGTGTGAGAATTAAATACATCTCAGACTCCTATAATACTGTGGCAAGCCCATGAAACGTGGGGGGAAAACCCTCTGTTGAATACAGTAACAACAAAGCATGGAAGAGTTTAGAGCATGACCAGGTCCTAAGAGCCATGTTAACATGGCACTAGAAATTTCATTATGTTGCCTATAATTTTCAGAAATTAATATATTGCAATGTTTCTCAGAAATTCACAGTAGATGTAGTTCCCTACCTTCAACTCTGTAAGAAATAAATTCATCCTCCCATTACTCAGGGATTCCTCCAATAGCTCAAACAAAGTAAAAGTCAAATCTCTCCTGTGGAATACTAGGGGCCATATTATTAAGCAGGTTGCCAAATTTTGTGCTCATGTGCTTAGCACATGGGAAAGATAACTTAAGCTTAAGTAAAGGTGTTTTAGAGGAATTTTACTATGCATTTTTTATAATGTACCTATCAATTATGCAATTTTAAATATTTTAAATTTTGTATTGGTTCCCTGATTATGTAATTTCTGCTGCGTTTTTTTGCGTCGTCGACGCAGCGAGGCCGCTCCGCTGCCCGGGAGACGGCTCGAGAGAGCCTCGGGGGGCGGGGAGGACTGGAAGCCTTCTTCTGACGGAGCAACGAAAATGGCCACCGACGGAACCGCCAGCCAGCCGAGGATGCCCCGCCGCCGCCGCCCGCCACCGCACGCCCTCAAGTTTCGCTCCCTTCCTACCTTCTGCCCTGTCCTTCCCATTCTAGCGCCCATTGTATTTGGGTTTCAATGGGCTCTTTTCCTAGTAGTAGTAGTAATAATAATAATAATAATAATAATAATAATAATAATAATATTTATATCCCGCCACTCCCTTGTGGCTTGTGGCGGGTAACAATATCACAAATCCCCATTAAAACCCCATAAAAACAATAATAACATTGCCAATATTACCGGCATGGCAAGAACGGCAGCTCCACTTCCCCCCCTCTCCCTCCCACTACTAGCAGGTGGAGAGGAGGTCCTGATGATGTTTTGCTTTGGGTCCGGAACCCGAGTCCCTGGGGGGGGCATAGATCTATTATCAGCCCTGGCCTCAACCATAAACCTGGCGGAAGAGCTCTGTCTTGCAGGCCCTGCGGAACGTTGAAAGATCTCGCAGGGCCCGTAGCTCTCCCGGGAGCTCATTCCACCAGGTCGGGGCCAGGACCGAAAAGGCCCTGGCCCTGGTTGAGGCCAGGCGTGCTTCCCTAGGGCCGGGAACGACCAACAGATTTTCACCCGCAGAGCGCAAGGCCCTGCGAGGGGCATAGGGCGATAGGCGGTCCCTCAGGTATGTGGGTCCCAACTTGCGTAAAGCCTTGAAGGTTAGAACCTGAACCTTGAACCGGATCCGGGCAGCAATTGGCAACCAATGCAGCTGCCTTAGCACTGGCTGGATGTGGGCCCTCCAAGGTGTGCCGGTGAGGAACCTAGCAGCTGCGTTTTGCACTAGCTGAAGTTTCCGGATCAAGGACAAGGGAAGGCCCGCGTAGAGCGAGTTACAGAAATGTATTCTGGAGATGACCGTTGCATGGATCACTGTGGCTAAGTGTTTGGGGGACAGGTAGGGCGCTAGTAGTCGGGCCTGGCGAAGGTGGAAAAATGCCTGGCCCGCCACTTTTTTGACCTGCGTCTCCAAAGTCAGGGAGGAATCAATGGTCACACCTAAGTTCCTGGCCTGTGATGGTAAGTTGCGTCCCTGCCAGGGTGGGTAAGCGTGCTTCCTGGTCCTGCCCCCTACATCCCAGCCACAGGACCTCCGTCTTGGAGGGGTTGAGTTTCAGGCGACTCTGCTCGAACCATTCTGTCTGAAATTCTTCCTTCAACAGTGTAAGACTATTTAGAAAGATTTCTTCTGATGAACTGAGCAAAGGGTGGTGATCAAAGGTTGGGACCTGCCACAACTAAAACTCCTGCCTGAAGCTTGGCATGAAACAAAGTGCATAAACAGTCTTGGAGAAGCACTTGGTAAAAGAGAATGATAAGATCCATTCAAACCATTGCCTAAGCATTTCTTTTTGTAAAAGCAAAACTCTATCCCCCCCCCCCAAATCAAAGAAAAGTAATCAGAAGGCTTAGATCCAATTCTACAGGAATATACAACCACACACACTTTTTTTTTGTAAAACTTTGAACTCTAGGGCATTCCATTAAGTGCCCCAAGATGGTTCCCACATGTTGAAAATATACAAGTTGCCCTAGTCCATTAGTGAGGTAATTCACCAACGACAACAAAAATTATTTGCCTCAGGAATGCATACGCAAATCAAATGAATCTATCATCCTATTTAGCATTCTTTTATAGATGGTTTCCTGTTACACGCACAGAACGTCTTCAACAGCAAAAGATTCTCCATGTTTAATGGAGTGAAAAAATTCACATCTAACAAAACATTCATTGTAACTAAGTGCAGAAACTCCAAATGCATAGCACTCCATTAGGGCAAATAAGCATAGTAACTGTTAATATACTTTTAAATATATTCATGTGTCTGCACAAAAATATAAATGTCACACAGCTTAAATAACCCAGTAGTATTTTCTATGGCTTCTGATATAGTTTTGACAACTTTTAGCAATTGAATTGAAACATTTGCCTGTATATATTGAATATTAGGCATCAAGTTTAGAAATAACTTTTGACCCACATTTTACAGTATGAATTGCACTGTCATCAGGAGCTGTGGATTAGGAAGAGTCCAGGAGGGAGAGTTGAAACCTGTGGCATTTTTTCCCAGGGCACTAACAGATCTGATATAGAGAATGCTGCTGGGCATGTGAAAGATCTTCTAAGCATCTCTGTGGCCTGGAGTCCTTCCAGCTTTATGCAGACAATAAAGATCAGGTACCTCTGATAAATTGCAAATACTTAGATTGGGTATTAATAAGGTGTCAAGGACTTCTTTGCCTAACGCAATTTAACCCCTAAGACGAATATAGAATAGGTATATGCAAGATCTGTTGTGCATATGTACAAATAAATGACTGGAAAATCCTGCAGGGATAGTGAAGTGGACAGCTAGCTAGAACAGCAGCGTCCCCCTATTCCAAATAGCTCAACTTTTTATTTATTTGATTGTATAGTGCCCCTCTCAGCAAATGCTGTCTCAGAGAAGTGAACAACGTTATCAGTATTGAAAAGCATTATTTATAACAATTAAATAAAATTAACGGTTAACAGATAAAACAGCAATTCATAATTTGAATTAGTAAATTTACAGCAGCCTGCAACTGGATACCATCAGCAAATTCTGAAACAGGATAATCAATCTTTAGTATCTGTCTTGGAATATCCTAACCTTTGAAAAAAATTATTTTCTTGCTTCACCAGCACCTATGTACCATTTGTAAAGGGAAGAACAGAGTTTTGAAGACATTTAATAATATGCTACTGTGCTTATTTTAAATTGCATTCATTCTCAAGCACCACCTAGAGGCTATACTTCAGATTAGTGTAATGATTGAGCAACAGGCTACACTTAACACACACTAGAATAGTTCAGGATCAGACCACAACTGTCATTCACATTGGTGACAGAAAGGGTACAGCGTATGCTTTTCCCTATTTTATAGTGGGCATGCTTACTTGGAAATTTTGCTAATGTGCCCATTTCCCTATTCACTACCTGCAGACTATTTAATTACTATTTCAACACTGGAACATTTAGATCCAGCAAGTACCTGCTATTTCATAATTTTAAGTAGCACTTTCAAGCACGTTTCTTTGACTGGTATACCGGATTACTCCTGACGTACCAATATATTTTACATTTTCATTTCGATCAGCAATGATAGTTTAAATATGGTGCATTTGTTCCCACAGAATACTATTTAATGGTAGAATTGTCAACTCTGGACTGCAAGTTCCTGGAGATCTGAGGAGTGGAGCCTCGGGAAGGCAGGATTTGGAGAAGGCAGGGACCTCAACTGGGTAGAAGGCCACAGAATCCAAGCCCTGAAAGAGCCCATTTTCCCCAGGTGTACTGAGATCTGCAGATCAGAAATCAATTATAATTTCAAGAGATTTTCAGGCTATACCCGGAGGTTGGCATTCCTATTTGCTACTGATATCAAGAACATGTTATTTTGAAAGCTGTGGTAGTGGACCCTTGTGTACGATGAGATGCAATAAAATGGGGGGGGGGGAATAGGGAAAATATGTTCATACTTTTTAAGCCTTTTTGTTCTTTAACAGTTTGTGTTCCTGGTTTGTCTGATGTTAATAATGTAAATACAGACTGTTACAGCACTATTATGGCTGCAGTAAAGCCCTTGTTTTGCATGCCGAATGTCCCAAAATCAGTCACTGAAAGGATCTTAGGTAGCGTGTGTTGAAAAATACTTGTTTGAGATACCTGAGAGCTTTTGTCTGTCAAAATAGATGTTATTAACATAGGTGGACTAATGCTTTTACCTGATAAAAAGCAGATTTATATGTGGATCACTGTACGCATGCCAGTATTTTGCATGTATTACTGCAGTGGTCCACAACTTTTATAAGGCTGCGGACCGGCGGTAGTGGGGAGGGCGATCGTGTGGCCCGCATGCGCATTTGTACCATGCGCGGCTGCAAACGCACATGCATGGCACTTCCACGCATGCGAGCATGCACGAAATTGCCACGCATGCGCAAAATTGCTGTGCATGTGCATTTGCAAACGTGCATGGCGCAAAAGCGCAAAAGCGCATGCGCGGACCTGCTTCCCTCTCCCCACCCTCCCACAAAATGAAGCTTGCCCGGCCACAAGCTAATCGGCCGCTTTTGTGGCCGATTTGCTTGTGGCCTGGGAAGTTTCTTACTGCGGGTGGGGGCAGGGATAGGGAGCTGCGGCCCAGTGTCGGGGTCTTCGCGGCCTGGCACTGGGCTGCGGCCCGGTGGTTGGCAACCACTGTCTGACTGCATCTATATCTGTGGGTACAGGGTCCATCCATCTGTGGGTACAGGACCCTCGATACAGGGTCCATCCAAGACACAGTTCAAAGCAACTCATTTTGCCAGGGATTGAAAATATCAGGATAGAACACACATAATGTTAGTAAGTACATAGCAAAAACAAAACTCCTTCCTCCATCAAAGAAAAAGAAACAGAGGACAGCTTACATTCTACAGGGATATACAAATACACACATGCAAACTTGCTTCTAAAACTTTGAACTCTGGGCATTCTATTGAATGTGAAGTTCAAGACACCATTAAGTGCTCCAAAATGCCCCCCCCCCATGTTAAAATATACAGTTTGCACCAGTCCATCAGTGGAATAATCCACCAACAACAAAAATGACTTGCCTCAGGAATGTAAAAATCAAATGAAAAGGGTATTTAGACTATCATCCTATTTTTGCATTCTCTCATACATGGTGTTCCTCCAGGTTTAATGGAGTGAGTAAATTCACATTTCACAAAACATTCATGCACCATGAACATAAATCAAACATTGGGGGGAAATCTTAGGATAACCCTCACAAAAATGTACTAGCAACCTCTGTATACATGCAGACTTACAAAAAAAAATCCTGGAGTTCAGCTGTCATCTTGAGTTGCTGCAATCTACAACAGATACCAAGGAACCCAATTCAAGGGTCAGCATGGGGTCTTGAAAGAAAGGATAGCAAGGATACTGGCCTCTCCAACGTCCTCTTTTTCCATGGTCCTAGAGCAAAGTACCTACCCTGGCATGTTTTGTGGTAGCTAAGTAAACCACCCAACATCTGTAGCAGAAGGGAAGCAAAGCCTGCACCAAGGAGATGGCAACAACAGGCGAATGAAGGAGGAGGCAAAAAAGATGAGGATGGGGGGGGGGGGGATGCTATGTCCTTTCATCTAAACCCCCCCACCCAACACACACTTTTAACTATTGATTTGTAGAAAGACGAAAGAGTTAAATGAATATACAAGATGAGTACTACTTTTGAATAGGACATGATGATAACCAACAGCCTAACATTTTACTAAAGTATCATAGGATATAAAATAATAATTACTGCCTAGCCCATTTCTGGAGGGAAGGTGGCATGGTATAGCCTGATCTCATCAGATCTCAGAAGCTAGGCAGGGTTGGTACTTGGATGGGAGTCATGGCAAAACCAGCTCTGCTTTTCATTTGCCTTAAAAGGCCCCTGCTGGGGTTGTCATAAATCAGCTGCAACTTGACTACACACACAGCCCATTTCTATAAACATATAATGAAGTATTTTAAAAGGTTATCTTACACAAAAGTTATATTTGATGTGTTGCCAGATAATACTAACAGACAAATTAGTACGTTAAACAGCACCCAGGTTGACAGAAAAGTAAGCAATAAAGAACACAAAGTAAACTTATTTTGTAGATACAAACTTTTAATGCCAAAATCGAGATGCAGTGAATATTTTTTTAATCCATCTCAATAGTAAGATATCAATGCATTACAACCCATGAAGAGTAACTGGAAGTCTCCCAGCCCTGCTTCCCACGCTCAGCCCTATACAGCACAGAAAAACCTTTGGTGAAGGAGTCTCTTCCCTACCCACACAGATAGCCTTCACTTGGAGGAGGGCAGGATGCTGTTTCCGTTGGCTGCAGAGGAGAGGACACGCAGTAATGGGTTTAAACTACAAGTACAACGATATAGGCTAGATATCAGGAAAATATTTTTCACAGTCAGAGTAGTTCAGCAGTGGAATAGGCCTAAGGAGGTGGTGAGCTCCCCCTCACTGGCAGTCTTCAAGCAAAGGTTGGATACACACTTTTCTTGGATGCTTTAGGATGCTTAGGGCTGATCCTGTGTAGAGCAGGGGGTTGGACTAGAAGGCCTGCACGGCCCCTTCCAACTCTATGGTTCTATGATTCTATGATTCTATGTGAACTGGGCCCGTTATGCAAACACCCTGCAGACATAATCATGTAACTGTAGTCTGTTTCCTTAATCTAGAGCATCTGTTGTTCAGTGCATCTTTCATTTAAAATCAGAAGTTTAGAGATGCCTAGAAAAGCTGGAAGTCTGCTTTTTAAAATTCGGTTGCTAACCACATATGAATAGTTTCCCACTATAAAGTTTCCCACTATGAATAGTTTCCCTGCTATAAAGATAGCTCACTGACATTTAAAGCAGTGTTCAATATTAAAAAGATTCAAGTGGGTAGCTGTGTTGGTCTGAAGCAGCAGAACAAGTGTTGAGTCCAGTAGCACCTTTAAGGCCAACAAAGCTTACCTAAAGCAGGGGTAGTCAAACTGCAGCCATCCAGATGTCCAGGGACTACAATTCCCATGAGCCCCTGTTTTCCTCTGCCTATACTGCTCTGTGTCCATTCCAAAGGACACTGTCAGCCTTTTCTCACTGAGGCCTTAAAGCCTGCTTCTTTCATGCATCTGATCTTCAAATCAAGTGACAGTCTTGTATTTTATTCTTATTCGAGTTTCTGGCTCTAAAATGTGAAAGTGACTTCCTTAATATTTCATGTTTAAAGTGCATGCAGTAAATCACATGGACATTTATAATAGCATACACAGCTCCATTTCATGGTGTCAGTTGTCTTAGAAATAATCAAAACCAGGATATAATGGGCTGATTGGACAAGGTAATATTTGGGCAAGGAGAAGTACTGTTTGCTTCTCATCCTGCATGCATTTGTAATCACAGCAAAATATGCAATAATGGGTTTGTAAATGGGATACTTCAAAAACTGAAAAATCGCAATGTTGATTCGCTCGTTGAAAATATCTTCGCACAGTGGGCTCCGTTCTGTCACTATTGGTTTGCATCCTAATAACTCTTCAGCCATTTATACTTCATTTCTATTTATTTCGGTTCAGCTCATTGGTTATAATGCATGCTAATTCACTCTGCCACAGAATACGAATTCTTTGTACCTTTAAACTATGACAGGCGTGCAAGGGCACAGAAGAACCATGGCCGTTTTCTAGACTTCCCAGGCGGCCCAATAAGACAGTGCTTGGCTGAGGGTCTTAAACACTACTAACAGAGCACACACAAAAGTCCACACACTACTGAAAGAATCCTTGGCAATAGTTCTGTTTGCCTGCAAGTGACTGCACCTGTCCTCCTCAACCACCTTCAGTTACTTGGATGCAGAGTATGAGAAGTCCAGCCAGAAACTTGAGAAAAGAGACTGAGAAACTTACCTAGGAAACAACGTCCTCCCCCCCCCCCAATGTTGTATTACAGAAGTAAGAAGGCTCTTTTAAAGCACAGTTAAAAGGCCATTGGAACTTTGGAAGAAGTAGGGGTGGGGGTGGGGAACTCTGCTTGGCTCTGTTTGAACCTGCCAACAACTTGTTTAAGAGAATACTACTGGCTTCACTTCCTTCTAGGCATATATGATGCTCATCTACATTATATATTGCATTAACTACACTGTGACCCCATTGCTGACCTAATTCCAGGTTAGACTACAGTTGAGGAGATCAAATCATAAGAGGACATCAAGAGGATGACCCCCGAAGAATGCAGAGAAGAGGTGCATAAAAAAACACAGGGAAGCAAACCAACATGTATTACTGTCAGCAACCCAAGCCTAGGATCTCCTTGGTCACCACTCTTTTCTGTATAGTTTTAAAATATCACTACGTGCTGCAGTCTTTACCATTTAGCAACAAAGAAATTAAAAAGCTAACATTCTATCTAATACATTTAGTACCTGATATTAGATAGCATACCTTCTTGCACTATATGAGTCCAAGATGTATGCTCGAGCATAGCTGTCCATTATGATGTAACATAACATATCAAAACATACTAACATGGCATAAGCACAAAGTTAGCATGGCTTTCCTCTGACCTACAGCCTTATTATAGCCTTTTGCCTCTGACAAAACTTTCCAAATGTTAACATACACTCCTAATTCTCCCCTTCCAACGGATTTCCATATCACTGAATCCAGGCTTTAAAGAGAAGGCTGGTTCAGCAGGAATATCCAAGCTATGGACACCTGAAGGTCCGATCAGGCCTGCCAACAATCACATTAACTCTTGAGGGGAGTTATTTATTTATTAGACTTACAGCCCACCACTCCCAGAACAGCTCGTGGTGGGTAACAAAGGTGAGATAAAATCCCTGATAAAACCCACATTAAAATCCAGCATATCAAAACCACAAGTTTGGTGGTGAATAAAACCTTCCCCCACCCCCAGTCGGCCTTCTCTCATAGGTAGGGAGTTGCAATTCACCTGGTGCACTGGTGTAGTCTGATCTCACTTGCTGTGGCCTCAACCAAAGACCTGGTGGAAGAGCTCCATCTTACAGGCTCTGCGGAACTGTGCCAGCTCCGTCAGGGCCCTCAGCTCACCCAGGAGCTTATTCCACCAGGTCAAGGCCAGGATCAAAAAGGTCATGGCCAGGTCTGGGTAAAGGCCAGGCAAACTTCTCTAGGGCAGTTAGGGTGCTTTGCCTTACAGTCATTCCCATATTTAAAGTCCAATATAAGATTGGTGTTTCTTTGTCATAATGAATATATGTCTGAAGCTATCCTTTTAGTTTCTTCGTGAATCCTGACATAATTCAACTTCAAGTTTTGTTTGTTTGTACTTGTAATGAGCATAATCAGGGTTTTTTAATTTTAAAAAATCCTAGCCCTCTGTAGATATGTTTTGCTTTTAAGCTCGGTGTTTTGAATACTGGAGCATTACAAAAGGAGGAGCAGGCAGAGAGAATGAACAAAGGCACTTTGTACAACATACTTTGATGAGTAATTTGTACAGTACTTATAAGTTACAAGACCAGTAGCTTCTAATATGATTTATTACAGTCATGACATGAACACTGTTCATTTTAGGCAGTATGGAGAAGTAATGTGGAAGGGAGAATGTGGGTGTGGCTTTCTGCACACTTATTTGATTCTGTCTAGCTTTGTGTAGTGGTTAAGAGGGTCCTCGATCTTTCACATGAACCCAGGATGGCGGCCTTGAGCTAGCTAGCTAGCTATTTATTTATTTATATGCTGCCCTCCCCGGATACCGCCCTCCCCGCATAAACAATACATGAAACAGTCCATAACATATAAATAACCGTAACAATAATACCAATAACAAATAATTGCAACAGTGCAAAAAATGAACAGTGCACACAGGTCCAGAGCACATTGATGGAGTTCTGGGAGGGAGGGAGCAGGGGCCCTTCAGATGTTGTTGGTTATGCCTGATCTCAATCAAATGCCTGGTGGAAGAGCTCCTTTTTGCAGGCCCTGCAGAACTGTTTTAGCCCTGATCTCCTCCGGGAGCTCATTCCACCAGGTGGGGGCTAGGACCGAACAGGCCTTGGCCATGGTCAGAGCCAGGCAGGCATCTTTAGGGCCAGGGACCACTAGCCAGTTGGTGGCAGTGGAACATAGAACTCTTTGAGGGGCATAGGCAGGAAGGTACACTGGGACCTGACTGCGTATGGCCTTGAAGGTAATTACCAGAACCTTCAGCCTGATCCGGAATTCAACTGGCAACCACTGTATGGAGAAAGGGACCTCCACGATGTTGCTGTGAGGATCCTGGTCGCTGCATTTTGGACCAGCTGTAGTTTCCGGGTCAAGGCTAAGAGCAGGCCTGCGTACAGAGAGTTACAGAAATCCAGTCTGGAGCCAGATAGGGCACTAGCAGCTTGGCTTGGCGGAGATGGTAAAATGCCAGCTGCACTACCTATGCAACCTGGGCTTCCATTGGGAGGGAAACTTCCAGAATCACACCCAGATTCCTGGTGGAGTGAACCATAGAGAGCTGCACCCCATCCAGGGTGGGTAGACGTGCTTCCTCACATGGCCCCTTCCTACCCAGCCACAGGACCTCCGTCTTTGATGGATTGAGCTTCAGACGACTCTGCTTGAGCCATCTCATCACTGCTTCCAGGCAGCTGGCTAATGCTTCTGGGGGAGAGTCAGGGCAGCCATCCATCAGGAGGAAGAGCTGAGTGTCATCTGCATATTGATGACAACCCAACCTTCCGTAATAGTTGCGCAAGAGGGCGCATGGAGATGTTGAATAGGATAGGAGAGAGGACCACTCCTTGTGGGACTCTGCAAGTAAGTTGTCGGTGGTTTGATGTTCTCTCTCCTATTGCAGAGCTAGTCACAGACCTGATAGAGCTGTTCTCACAGAGCAGAACTCTCTCAGCCTGACCTACCTCAAGGGATGATTGTTGCGGGTAGAAGAAGGGAAGGCAATTGTAAGTTGCTTTGAAACTCCTTTGCTAGTGAAAAGCAGAGTATAAAGCCAACTCTTCTGCTGCTGCACCTGTATGGCTTACAATTCCTCACAACATAACATAGCACAAGAAAGAGATGGACAGGGGCTATATACATGTGAGACATGGCAAAAGTTTAATGGAATTAAGGCAGCTAAGACGTATAAACATATATTTAGAGACATCAACATCCAAACTGCTTGAGTGCAGAGGATAAGGAATGTACAACCTAACAGAGTGCTTTGAGAAATATGCATTGAAAAGGCAGTAGAAAAAATAAAGGTTGTCTTATCTAAACTCACACCATCTTACCATGCATGCATTATTGTATCTTATACACACTTAATTCAACTCTACAAAAAATTCGTCTGATCAGCATTCATCACTATGGAGAACACCATCTGGTGAACTCAATTCACAGTGTTTTGGAAAATGTGCTAATTGCAAACTACTGTTATGCATGTTAATGTTCCCTATATGAACAGAAAAGTTGTCAGTAGCTTGCCCGTTAGCTTGTGGCTAGTACTATGCAAAGCCAAGGCAAAATACAGGTCATGTTGCGAACACTATTTCCCTAGGAAAGAAACATATACAATTTTTGAGCAAGATACTCAGTTGTTCAATTAAAGTTGCTCTCTCTTTGGACAGACTTCTTGTACGTGCACCTACAAAACAAAACAGTCACCGCTCATGTCGAATGTTTTATTCCTAAACTGGAGAAATTTGTTGGGCAAAAAAAAAATTTGATTTTTGTTTGAGCTCCATGAAATGGACAAATTCAAATCAGGTAATTATGAGCACGGGTAACATGATTAAACAGATATCGTAACACATCATTTGTTTTTTAAAGGAGGGAGAATATTGAGCACTCATGTGCTTTCAAAAAGATCCATAGTTAAGCAAATGTTTAGACCCCAGTGCCAGCAACTGTTCAACTTAATTGTTTTAGGCCTATCTAAAGTTTTGCACTAGCAAAACCAACTACTAGTATGCAGTGAAGATATGTTGTTTTTGGTCACAGTTATGTTTTGTCTAGTGGTCTGCATAAACAACTGAAGTGTTAAACACATATATTGGCCATAAAGAGAATTGTGTTTTTCTAACATAAATATTTTCCTGTTCAAAAATATTTTTCTAAAAGAACGAGATGGAAACAATTTAACAATGGGAGGCATGCAAATGCCATTAAGATATCTGAAAGGAAATATGGCTGCTTTTGAATATTCAAGATCTTAACACTGCAGGGCTGACAGATCACTCAAGGCTCAGCCTCAGGGGATGGAGCCTAAAAGCCACAGCCAAAGTACAGGCAGATTGTCTAATTTTGACAGGCCAGAAATTTTTACATCCTTGGTGCTGAGAATCCGTATTTTACGTGTTGCGTTATTTTATTGTTAGTATTGTCTTATTATCTAATTAATAATCGAATATGGTTTTGAATTCTGCTGTTAACTGCTTCAAAACAGCAAGACTGAGAGGAGCAGTATATAAATCAAATTATAAAATAAATAAATAAAAATACAGAGCTTAAAGGCATATTTTAAAAAGTCCTCAAGTCTATTTAAACTCTAATACAGAATTCCACCATGTAGTTTCAAACAGATTTAATATGCCTGTACTGATCTCCCACTGTGATAAAAAACAAGAAGACAGAAAGAACATGCTGGGAATCCTTGGAATGGAGAAGACTGGTTATAGGCCCTGAGTTGAATACGTGTCCCTTTCTTCTGGTCCCTCCACTCTGAGAATTCAAATTCCTCCCCCACCCCCTGGAGACCTTGAGAAAAAGGCTAACTCCCTGAAACTTCAGTTAATTAAGGAAACTCAGCTGGAGCCCTTGTTTCAGTCTTTGCTCTTCATTCCTATAAGCAGATCAATATTTCTTCTAAAGCTTGATAAATCTCTCCAGAGAACCATCTAGTGCTCCAGTGGAAGAAATCCCACTCCCTTTGACAATTTACAGCAAGCTCAAAAGTATCCCTATTTTTTTAATTGCATTGTGGCATGTAAGCGGCTGGTTGTTTTCATCTTTCCGTTTGTAAAATGCGGAAGCATTTGTTAATGACTAAAAATAAAAGTACGGCCAGAAAGGACAGAACACATTTCAGCTTCTAAAATAAAGGCACCGTATGCAATATTCCAGCAAGGGAATTTCACATTGATTACATCTGCCCTTTAGGGTTTTTTGAGTCCTTTTATAATATCTAAAATACAACGTAGCTAGGAATGATCAGAACCTTTATTATTGTCCAAGCTCTCCCCTATAATCACGCTTCACAGACTAACAGGTTATCTGGACTGTTTCTTTGTGATCCTACTAGGGAGAAAAACACAGCTTCTTCTTTCCAGTTTTATATAATCCAAGTAATATATTCCTTCAGAAAGAGTCCGGGATTTTTTTCTAGGCATATATACCGTCATCTTACCCTCTTCTGGCTAAGGATTTACTATAACTCCAGAGTTTTTCTGTATACATATTTATATTACTGGGATTTTCAGTATCTCAAAAGAGTTAAATTTGAATCCAGTATCACCTTTGAGATTAACAAGATTTTAAGGGTATAGGTTTTCAAGAATCAAAGGTCCATCAGACCTGAGTAGGAACGGAGATAGGAATCCTTTTACCCGAGTCAGAAGTCTTCTTTGTCTCCTTTGCCTGGCACTAAATGATGCTGAGTCTTGACACATAGATGATTTTCACATTAGCATTCTAAGCAAGATGTTATTTGTTGTTGACTCAATTTTGAGTAAAGGGATACAGGGTCTGGAATTGCATACAGCAAATTTCCTACTGTTAATGAGCCATCTCTGAACCACTATAGTCATTTCACAGAATCAAAGAATCATAGAGTTTGAACAGACCACGAGGGTCATCTAATCCAGCCCACAGAACAATGCAGGAACTCACAACTACCTGCCTACCCCAATTTCATGCCCAAATGATCCCCTAGCACACACACAAAATCTCCAGAATCCTGCCTGGCTTGGAGGAAATTCACCTACCATCCCATAGTGGTGATAAGCAATTCTCTGGGTATGCAAGGAAGGGCCACAAGAGACAAACACTGACACATCCCTTCCTGCCCACCCATTCACCATCTGCCAAAGTTCATAAAATCAACATTTCTGTCAGATGACATATCTAGCCTCTGCTAGCCAAAGAAGGAGAGCCCACCACCACCTGAGGAAGCCTGACCCACTGAGGAACCGCTCTAACTGTAAAGAACTTCTTACGGATGTTTAGCCAAAAATTATTTTGAATTAATTTCGATTCATTGGTTCTAGTTTAACCCTCTGGGACAACAGAAAACAACTCTGCTCTTCAAATATTTGAAGATGGTTATCATATCACCTCTTAGTCATCTTCTCTCTAGGCTAAACAGACTGAACTCCCTCAAAGTTTCCTCATATGACTTGGTCTCCAAACCCCTCACTGTCTTTGTAGCTCTCCTCTGGACATGATCCAGTTTCTCTACATCAAACAATACTGTTGTTTTCCTCCAGGAGAAAACTGTTGTTTTCCTCCAATACTGCTCTTTTTCTCCAGGAGATATTCCTCAGAGGTTTTTTTTTTTTAATTGTTCTAGGTTGATGAGTTTAGTGCTAAGCCAGTATATAGAGGCACTATTAAAATGCCTTGCCTCCACTGACTCAATTGAGACACTAGACTCAGGGCATCTTAATGGTACTGTTATAATACTGAAGTACTATATTTGTTTAGTGCTATAGCACTCACCTTAGAATGTTAAAAAAACTCAAGAGGAAGATCACAGAGCAAAAACAGTGAAGAGGGGAGCAATATTTTAGGAAGCACTATGGACATTTTAAACAGCACACCACTGTGATTTAGAAGTGCACCAAAGGGGTAGAAAATGGAAGAAAGCCATTTCCCTCAAAAACGGCTCAACCATGCTTTGCTAACCCGATACAAGCGGGTTTCTATGAACAGGTAAATAAATTCCTCTAGCAGCTGGTCACTAAATGGATCTGCCTGAAATGACAGAAAAAAATCCATTAGCAACCAGTTATTACAGCAGAATACAAAGGCAGTTTGAAAATGGCATTAGTTTCTGCACTAGACTCCACATCATATAATCCCAAGTCACTGTTTCAGTCACACTCCAAACCACTCCAATTTCCAAACTGCTTATCTGTTCTTCCACATTGAACAAAAAAGCATCCTGCCAATTTTACTGTCAATATACGTAGGCAATAGTGTCTGTCACAATAATACCTTAAAAGATTATTCACAGTGCAATCCTAAACAGAGTTACAACCATTTAAGTATACATAGTTCAATGGACTCTGTTTAGGACTGTTCAGTGAGTAAAAAGATTGTACTGCTTAAATTTTCACATTGGGATTCGCTTGTTTGAAAGTATACTCCCTCTGTCTGAATGTCTGGTAACACACAATAAATCTACTACAGTGATGGGAATAATTTAGGGTCGCCAAGCTCCAGGTGGTCTGGGATTACAACTGACCTCCAGGTGACAGAGATCAGTTCGCCCACAGAAAATGGTCTATGGAATGTGAACTCTATGGCATTATACCCCATTGAAGTCTCTGCCCTCCTCCTCCTCAGGTTCTACCCTTAAAATCTACAGGTATTTCCCAACCCTAGGCCAGTTCATGAGTTTGCCTTCACAACTGATAGGTTTTCATATGGGATGTACAGTATTAACAAAACATCTCCCTATGTGAAAAATGAGGTGCTTACCAAGATATGTACTCCCATGTCAGAGACTGAATGGAAAAAAGGAGTCTACATAAAAGTAATGCAATGCAATATCTTCCACACAGAGATGCAAATGAGAACACCCATATGCACAGTGGGTTGTTTAACTCTCTCCCCATACCCTGTGTAGCTCTTCTGTGCTTCCTTAGAAGCTGGTTCTGGACCTCAGTCATCTTCCCACATTTAGAAGCAGTCATCTTCCCACATTTAGAAGCAGCATGAAATGCAGAACGCTGATAAAAGAGGACTTATTTAGGCATTTATTTATTTATTACACAATAATTATCACACTAAGAGCATTTCGCAAAAATGAAGATTTGTAAAATGGTGAAAAGGAAAATTCCCAACTCCTGTGATCACTGGCTACTCTAGACAACAAATATTAGAAGCTTTTTCCATCTTAATCAGCCAATTTCCCCACCAGATTCACTCAATAATGACACACTTCACTGTTTCTGACAGCAAAATCGCTTCAGCTGCAATGGAGAGATTTGTAATGAGCTAGCCAGTTCAAATGGCATAAGCACCAACTCAAAGTCAATACTTTTGGAGAATGAAACTGAACTCTCCTTATTTCAATTTTGTTTTGCTGCTTTATGGTCCTTTCAGCTGGCCAGAGATGACAAGCAAACACAACAAAACATGGAATATGTACGTTTTTTCCTGGAGGGGAACTATATGCATGTTATTTCTGATTTATTAGGAAGCAATGCAGAAAACTCATTACTCAAGAGAACAAGAATGCTTGTTTGGAGATTTCCAGGATGTCTTTTGAATCAGATGGGTCCTATCAGCTTTGTTGATTCTTCTTATAATGATTACCTGTCTCTCAGATTGAACTGCAACATAACGGGAATAAATGAAGGGAGCAATTAAGAAGCTTAGCTATCCACAAGGAATCTGGTACTAACAGATATCATGCATTTCTCTAACAGACAGGACATGGTCAACTTTCCACAGTGGCTGGGCAAGCCCTTCGTACTCTTTACAAATCTTCTAGTAGCCCCATTTGGAGGATTTAATATCCAGTGGAGCTGCTAAAGAAACAACAACAAAAATGGTAGCGAGCCTAGAAATAGCCTGAAAACTTATTTTCAAGTAGTTTTAGTAGGTATACACGCACACAAGCAATAATTAGTGCCTCTCTATAATTTTTATCCTGCTCCTCCTCCAAAGCACTCAAGGTTGATATAGCAGGTTGATATAGCAGGCTGTCTCCTTTCAATTATATATGCACAACAATGCTGTTAGGCAGAGACAGTGACCAAGCCAAGATTATCATGCGACCTTCATGGGTAGGGATCTGAATCCTTGGTTTATGCCAAATACACACCCTTACCAGTGATATTGGTTACGGAGAGAAAATGCTCTCAAAAATCACTCAGCTTCACAGCTATGAAATATAGAGTTCAATGCTATGAAGATTTACTACAGTTTAAGCCTACTGGTTTCAAATGGGATAAGACTGCATTATCTCTGTATATGATACTGCTATTAGTCTCATAAACCAAACTCCACACCTTATCTCCTTTGAGCAAGCTGGTCCTATCCCAAGAGATATTCAGAAATCAGAGTACATCTTTTAAAGTCCACTGGAGCCAATGGACATAGAATGATATCACTCTGCTTAGATCTGCACAGCAAATCACAGATCACTGTGTTTCCATACTGACTAAGTGACCAGAATACACAAATACAATTGATGATACAATTATAGGAACAATACCAGTCCTATAATGCAATGCGGTGGCTTGGAATTAGTACATCATATGGCAATAGGGTTGCCAGCTCTGGGCTGGGAAATACCTGGAGAGTTTTGGTGGAGCCTGGGGTTAGTGGAGTTTGGGGAGAGGATAGATCTCATTCAGGTATAGTGGCATACAGTCTACCCTCCAGTGCAGTGTAGTAGCAGTAAATCTCCAGGTTCCATCTGGAGGCTGGCAGCACTATATGGAAGATTGTGGGGTCTTATTTATGTACTTAATTTAGTTATTTACTTTAACCCACTTTTTCCCCAAAGCAACTTAAAATATACCATTGATTAAATTCAATGTAAATAAAAAGATTCAAGCAAGTTGGAATACTCTACATTTTGGGTAGTTCCTGAATCCACTGACCCATTTGAGATCTCAGGCTGTGAGCCACAGACTACAAACCAAAGGCAAGGAGTCCTTCAGCTTGCGCCAGAAGGGTTGATTCTCCACACCCAACAATAATTCCACAAAGGAGGAAACTCAGCCCAGATCTTATATGTTTCTAGTACAATATTACCACCTTCTTCCCTTCAGTCTCGTGCTAAATACACTTCCTCCCCCCACCGTCAGAGAATCCCAGAAAATAAAATCACTAATTATCAACCTGCTTGTGATGCTTATATTCTGTTAATTGCAAAACATGTAGAAACTTGCTGATGTTCTGGTTTATACTTTAGCAAAAATGCAAAAATATCTAGTGGATCTACTATGGAAGAATTTTACTTGTGATTCCTAAGGAAAGTCTAATTCCATAACTACTCACTCATGTGTGTCAGATCTGGCATTCCTCATACAACATGTGACTCTCTCAGATCAGATTTAGATCAGGCCAGATGAGACTCTCTCAGAAGAAGAAGAAGAAGTGGTTCTTATATGCCACTTGTCTCTACCAGAAGGAGTCTCAAAGTGGCTTACAGTCGCCTTCCCTTTCCTCTCCCCACAACAGACACCCTGTGAGGTGGGTGAGGCTAAGAGAGCCCTGATATTACTGCTAGGTCAGAACAGCTTTATCAGTGCCGTGGGGGAGCGTGGAACCAAACCCAGCTCGGCAGATTAGAAGTCCGCACTCCTAACCACTACACCAAACAGGCAGAAGGTAAATTTCAGTGATAATTTAGTAATTATTGTTTTTGTCCACAAATCTATGAGACAAAATGCAGGTTTAAAGTCTTGTCCCTTTAGCACCTTTTATCCAAAATATCTTTTCCTTGTGTTTGTTGATCATATTCTTGCTGCATACAAATGTGAACCACGAACACCTATGCCTTTGGTGTTTCCTAGTCATTTTCACTCCTTGTGATCAGCAAAAAGCAGTCAATATGGCAGTTAGCCAAAGTACTATAGCTATGGAAGATTAACATTGATTTGCCCTGAGAGGAGGCAATCTTGCAGTTCATTTTCTTTTGGATATAATTTTCCATCCACTTTCTTAATGGCCTCATAGATGTAAGTATTAAGGAATAAAATTACTTCAACTTTTAAAGACTGGGCATAGAAAGTCTCGCTGTGCATTTAATTCTAACATTAATTTTCATTCGAGAGTGTGGGAAGGGAAGGAAGAAACAATATCCCACATCTGCAAGGGAAATTCAAAAGTTTAGTATTATTTTATTAAAAATGTGATCTAATTTCATTAATTTACTTCCTTGCCAAAGTTACAAAGCAAAGTAGTGTTCAAAATGCAGCTATGTGAATATTTGAATTGTAAAGAATTCTCCTTCAAGCTAGGCTTCCAGAAAAGGAATATATATATACTAGCAAGAAAGCCCATTGCAACCAGGAATGCAATGGGCGCTAGGACCCAGGGGACACCAGGAGGTGCTTTTTTTTTTCTGCTGCGTGGAGCTGTGAAAGGCTCCTACAGGGTTTTTTTTTTTCTGCTGCTTGGAGCTGGGAAAGGCTCCTACAGGGTTTTGTTTTCTGCTGCTTGGATCTGCGAAAGGCTCCTACAGGGTTTTTTTTGTCTGCTGCTTGGAGCTGTGAAAGGCTCCTGCAGGGTTTTTTTTTTCTGCTAGCTCTCGTGGGCGTGCCGGCTTGGAGCTCCTACAGGGTTTTTTTTTCCTGCTGCTTGGAGCTGGGAAAGGCTCCTTCAGGGTTTTGTTTTCTGCTGCTTGGATCTGCGAAAGGCACCTACAGGGTTTTTTTTTCTGCTGCTTGGATCTGCGAAAGGCTCCTACAGGGTTTTTTTTTCTGCTGCTTGGAGCTGTGAAAGGCTCCTGCAGGGTTTTTTTTTTCTGCTAGCTCTCGTGGGCGTGCCGGCTTGGAGCTCCTACAGGGGTTTTTTTTCCTGCTGCTTGGAGCTGGGAAAGGCTCCTTCAGGGTTTTGTTTTCTGCTGCTTGGATCTGCGAAAGGCTCCTACAGGGTTTTTTTTTCTGCTGCTTGGATCTGCGAAAGGCTCCTACAGGGTTTTTTTTTCTGCTGCTTGGAGCTGTGAAAGGCTCCTGCAGGGTTTTTTTTTTCTGGTAGCATTCGTGGGCGTGCCGGCTTGGAGCTCCTACAGGGGTTTTTTTTCCTGCTGCTTGGAGCTGGGAAAGGCTCCTTCAGGGTTTTGTTTTCTGCTGCTTGGATCTGCGAAAGGCTCCTACAGGGTTTTTTTTTCTGCTGCTTGGAGCTGTGAAAGGCTCCTGCAGGGTTTTTTTTTTCTGGTAGCTCTCGTGGGCGTGCCGGCTTGGAGCTCCTACAGGGGTTTTTTTTCCTGCTGCTTGGAGCTGGGAAAGGCTCCTTCAGGGTTTTGTTTTCTGCTGCTTGGATCTGCGAAAGGCTCCTACAGGGTTTTTTTTTTCTGCTGCTTGGATCTGCGAAAGGCTCCTACAGGGTTTTTTTTTTCTGCTGCTTGGATCTGCGAAAGGCTCCTACAGGGTTTTTTTTTCTGCTGCTTGGAGCTGTGAAAGGCTCCTGCAGGGTTTTTTTTTTCTGCTAGCTCTCGTGGGCGTGCCGGCTTGGAGCTCCTACAGGGTTTTTTTTTTCTGCTGCTTGGAGCTGGGAAAGGCTCCTTCAGGGTTTTGGTTTCTGCTGCGTGGAGCTGCGAAAGGCTCCTACAGGGTTTTTTTTGTCTGCTGCTTGGAGCTGTGAAAGGCTCCTGCAGGGTTTTTTTTTTCTGCTAGCTCTCGTGGGCGTGCCGGCTTGGAGCTCCTACAGGGGTTTTTTTTCCTGCTGCTTGGAGCTGGGAAAGGCTCCTTCAGGGTTTTGTTTTCTGCTGCTTGGATCTGCGAAAGGCTCCTACAGGGTTTTTTTTTCTGCTGCTTGGAGCTGTGAAAGGCTCCTGCAGGGTTTTTTTTTTCTGCTAGCTCTCGTGGGCGTGCCGGCTTGGAGCTCCTACAGGGTTTTTTTTTCCTGCTGCTTGGAGCTGGGAAAGGCTCCTTCAGGGTTTTGTTTTCTGCTGCTTGGATCTGCGAAAGGCTCCTACAGGGTTTTTTTTTCTGCTGCTTGGATCTGCGAAAGGCTCCTACAGGGTTTTTTTTTCTGCTGCTTGGAGCTGTGAAAGGCTCCTGCAGGGTTTTTTTTTTCTGGTAGCTCTCGTGGGCGTGCCGGCTTGGAGCTCCTACAGGGGTTTTTTTTCCTGCTGCTTGGAGCTGGGAAAGGCTCCTTCAGGGTTTTGTTTTCTGCTGCTTGGATCTGCGAAAGGCTCCTACAGGGTTTTTTTTTCTGCTGCTTGGAGCTGTGAAAGGCTCCTGCAGGTTTTTTTTTTTCTGGTAGCTCTCGTGGGCGTGCCGGCTTGGAGCTCCTACAGGGGTTTTTTTTCCTGCTGCTTGGAGCTGGGAAAGGCTCCTTCAGGGTTTTGTTTTCTGCTGCTTGGATCTGCGAAAGGCTCCTACAGGGTTTTTTTTTTTTTCCGCTTGGATCTGCGAAAGGCTCCTACAGGGTTTTTTTTTCTGCTGCTTGGAGCTGTGAAAGGCTCCTGCAGGGTTTTTTTTTTCTGCTAGCTCTCGTGGGCGTGCCGGCTTGGAGCTCCTACAGGGTTTTTTTTTTCTGCTGCTTGGAGCTGGGAAAGGCTCCTTCAGGGTTTTGGTTTCTGCTGCGTGGAGCTGCGAAAGGCTCCTACAGGGTTTTTTTTGTCTGCTGCTTGGAGCTGTGAAAGGCTCCTGCAGGGTTTTTTTTTTCTGCTAGCTCTCGTGGGCGTGCCGGCTTGGAGCTCCTACAGGGGTTTTTTTTCCTGCTGCTTGGAGCTGGGAAAGGCTCCTTCAGGGTTTTGTTTTCTGCTGCTTGGATCTGCGAAAGGCTCCTACAGGGTTTTTTTTTCTGCTGCTTGGATCTGCGAAAGGCTCCTACAGGGTTTTTTTTTCTGCTGCTTGGAGCTGTGAAAGGCTCCTGCAGGGTTTTTTTTTTCTGGTAGCTCTCGTGGGCGTGCCGGCTTGGAGCTCCTACAGGGGTTTTTTTTCCTGCTGCTTGGAGCTGGGAAAGGCTCCTTCAGGGTTTTGTTTTCTGCTGCTTGGATCTGCGAAAGGCTCCTACAGGGTTTTTTTTCTGCTGCTTGGAGCTGTGAAAGGCTCCTGCAGGGTTTTTTTTTTCTGCTAGCTCTCATGGGCGTGCCGGCTTGGAGCTCCTACAGGGGTTTTTTTTCCTGCTGCTTGGAGCTGGGAAAGGCTCCTTCAGGGTTTTGTTTTCTGCTGCTTGGATCTGCGAAAGGCTCCTACAGGGTTTTTTTTTTCTGCTGCTTGGATCTGCGAAAGGCTCCTACAGGGTTTTTTTTTCTGCTGCTTGGAGCTGTGAAAGGCTCCTGCAGGGTTTTTTTTTTCTGCTAGCTCTCGTGGGCGTGCCGGCTTGGAGCTCCTACAGGGTTTTTTTTTTCTGCTGCTTGGAGCTGGGAAAGGCTCCTTCAGGGTTTTGGTTTCTGCTGCGTGGAGCTGCGAAAGGCTCCTACAGGGTTTTTTTTTTCTGCTGCCTCTCGTGGGCGTGCCGGCTTGGAGCTCCTACAGGGTTTTTTTTTCTGCTGCTTGGAGCTGCGAAAGGCTCCTACAGGGTTAATTTTTTTCTGCTGCCTCTCGTCGGCGCGGCGGCTTGGAGCTCCTACAGGGGTTTTTTTTTCTGCTGCCTCTTGTCGCGCTAGCGGCGAAAGGCTCCTCCGGGGGTGTTTCTTTTTTTTCTGCAGCTTCTCGGCGGCTGGAGTCTTGTGTTGTGTTTGCGGCGGGGGCTTCCTTGGGGCCGGCCTGACGCGGTGAGAGACGCTTCGCGCCTCTCACCGCGTCAGGCCGGGAGCAACTGCGAGCCGCGCTGAGCGCGGCTCGCAGTTGCTGGGGCTGGGAATCGGAGGGACCAATCGGCAGGCGCTTCGCGCCTGCCGTTTGGTCCCTCCGGTTGTCTGTCATGAGGAAGGGTCCAATCCGGACCCTTCCTCATCCCGGACACATCCCGCCCCAGAACCCCTTACTGTTTTATTTAGTCCGTGGCGCCCGCGGCGCCACGGGCGGTGTACAGATAAAGTACTGGAGGCTAGATATGATTGCAGATTTGTTTAGTATTTATAATCAGACTAAAAATAGGATGGGGTTTTAAATTTTTTTTTTAATCCCTTTTATCATGGTGTTTTTGCTTTCTCAGGCAACCTAGAGTATAATCCTACCACATGGAATACAGCAGGGCTCAGTGAATCCTAACCTATCGAGGCCTTGTTGGCTGGAATCTTGGGAAGAAATGGGATTGGGATAGCTATCCACGTGCACTGCCTCCCTGCTTCCAACAGTGAAGAGCACGATGAAAGCTGTATGTGCTATGAAAACAAGAAAGGCATAAAAGTTCCACTAAACTCTCCCCACTTAAGCTGCTGAGGGGAAGATTGTGTTATGGATGGGATCCTATGAATGCAGCCCCTGTGCACTAGATGAACTCTCCCATGCCGCTTGCTTCCCCTTTTAAATGACCCCCATGGAAATGGAAGTGCTAGTGTAAAAGGAAGTGCCCACATAATTTGTTCATAGGATCAGAACCTTAAAAAAAAACCCAAACAGTTTGGTGTAGTGGTTAGGAGTGCGGACTTCTAATCTGCCGAGCTGGGTTTGGTTCCGCGCTCCCCCACATGCAACCAGCTGGCTGACCTTGGGCTCACCACAGCACTGATAAAACTGTTCTGACCTAGCAGTAATATCAGGGCTCTCTTATATGAAGGCGAATGTAAGCCACTTTGAGACTCCTTCAGGTAGAGAAATATATTTATATTTCAAATGGTAGAATTTGTAACCAAATATTTAACACAACACTTGGAATTAGAACATTTCAACTCCACAATTCAGTGGTTATACATTGTTTGCTGCCCTGAGATTTGAATATTTTTCTCATCTGCGAGACATAGTGGGAGGATTTGGATTGGTGGAGTTGCTTAATTGGCTCCGACCTTTATATTAAAGGGGTAATAGAAAATAACAAAACTTCCTCCCATAACATATACATCTAGTTCTAGCTGTGAAGACCCCTTCTAGCATCCAATTGCTATCTTCCTTGAAGAAATGGTACATTCCTATGGAAAAAATAAAGCAAATAAAATCATATCCACCGTTCAAATATAGCTGCTACATTACAAGCAACTTATGATAAACTTTTTGAAGCAGTCCAATTTTAATTTAACACTTTTGCCACTCTTTAATTACTTAGTTCACACTGTGGCTTTTCTAAGTAACAAACACATCAACATGTTCTTGCACCTGACACTTGCTATGACAGAGTGAAAAATAGCATCACTTGAAATGTGACTAAGGCCAGTTCAATGACTTGTTTTAAATATAGAACAAGCTCTTGCAAAGCTTCACATGTTTAAAAGGAATTCAACCTGGTTTTGCAGAAAGCACATTCCGGGACTCGGCCAACCCTAGTCATAAAACCCGGTCAATTCACATCCAGTTCCTTGGAGGTGTGCGATTCCTTCACCAAAGAAGAAAATACGCATTGGACTCTAAATTTGTTCTGCAACAAACCATGGACAGCAAAAACAAAGTGTTTTCTTTTTTTAAAATACTGAATCCAAGAAAAGGATGTTTGAAAGATTTCTTCAGTTCCACTGCTGAAAAAATTATATCTACCTCCTTCAATTTCTTAAAATGTAGGATACTGGGTAACATAATATCTGCCAGCGTATGGCCATTGTGAACGCAGCAATGTTAACACTTTCCTACGACAGCTATCTTGCTAATCTTTTCTTAATATGTAAAACAGACTGAAAAACCAGTTTGTGTCCAGTTCTATTGAGTTTCTGCCAATGTTATCAAATTTGAGTCTTGGTGCCTTTGTGATAGAAATTATGGTCACCTTAACAAAGTACACCGTACATTTTTACAGATTACTGCAATGGAGAGTTATCTGTGCTGCAGTGGACAGAAGAAGAGTTGGTTTTTATACCCGCTCTTCACTACCCAAAGGAGTCTCAAAGCAGCTTAACAATTGCCGTTCCTCTCCCCACAACAGAAGCCCTGTGAGATAGATGGAGCTGAGAGAGCTCTGAGAGACCGTGACTAGACTAAGGTTACCCAGCTGGCTACATGTGGATGACTGGGGAATCAAACCTGGCTCTCCAGATTAGAGGCCGCTGCTCTTAACCACTACACCACGCTGGACGGTATATCGAAAGTTCAAAATTCATTGTATTTTTGTTGACTGAATCAGAATATGCATTGGGATATTACAGATATGAAATGCACAGTTTTCCAATTAGGACATTATTAAAAACATTATAGAAAAATGTTTCTGACCATTATAACTGTTCTAATAGAAAACTATCTGAAAAACCTTTCTTCCTCCAGAATAACATTTGCATTTCTCCAGTGTAGACAGTGCAGCAAAACAGTGACAACCTTTCAAAACAGTTCCAAAAAAAACACATAATCTAGGCAGAGCACCTGGCTGAACCTAAGTGTTAGATACTGAATGACAAACACTATAAAATAAAGCAACAGCCTATGAATAACGCACCACAGGGTACCACCATACCTGGAGACTGTTGGGTAAGTCTACTCTTGCAGGGCCTGGTTTTCATTTATCTGTAAGCATGCCACTTGGTAGTGGTTAGGAGCGGCGGCTTCTAATTCAGTGAGCTGGATTTGATTCCCCACTCCTCCCCCACATGCAGCCAGATGGGTGACCTTGGGCTCACCACAGCCCTGATAAAGCTATTCTGACCAAGCAGTAATATCAGGGCTCTCTCAGCCTCACCCACCTCACAGGGTGTCTGTTGTGGAGAGAGGAAAGGAAAGGCGATTATAAGCCGCTTTGAGACTCCTTCTGATAGAGAAAAGTGGCATATGAGAACCAACTCTTCTGCTGCTGCTACTGCTACTGCTGCTGCCAGGATTGCGAGACAAGGATATCAAATATAGTAAAGGTATGAACATGGGTTTTTGGATCTTTTTTGGAAGGAATTTGAGGGTAGGGGAGAAAGCCTATAGACTCATACCCTATAGATTAAGTACAAAAGCATCACTTGTAATTAACAACTCCCTTCTATTAAGGAGTTTGTTTCCTCTGGTGGAAGACTCACTCAGGAGGTACACTCATAACTCAACAGAGGGAAATCAAGATTCCAACTCTTGATTCACAGTTTTCTGCATTATAGGATTAAGATGGAAATGAGGTAGCTGTGTTGACTAGGGGTTATACACAATGCATGTCTTTTTCTTACGTGAGTCCCCAGGTCTCACTATAAACAGCTGTTCTTCCCTCCCTCAAAGCGCTTGATTTTTAAATTGTCTCAAGCCGATTGCCTATTCTGGCATGGAATCCCATGCTTTCATTCATAGTTGAGATCAGAATCAAATACTGAAATATGCTTACACTCTCTAATAGTAAAACATTTCTTGCAGGGAATAGTGAAATGTGTCATCAATTTTAATCCAGAAAAAGAAAAAACAAGATCTCTGGGTGGTGGCTGACGATCTCCTGGGATTACAACTGATCTCTAGGCGACTGATCAGTTTACCTGGAGAAAATGGCCACTTTGGAAGATGGACTCTATGACATTATACCCCACTGAAGTCTCTCTCCTTCCCAAGCCCCACCCTCCTCAAACTCCACCCCCAAATCTTCTAGATATTTCCCAACCAGGAACTGGAAGCATGAATGGTTTTAGCTATAAGAAGTTTAAAAAGATTGTAGCATAACAGCAATATTTCTTATTTATATCTGTACTAGGGGCCAGGCCCATTGCATTCAGGAATACAACAGGTGCTAGATTGGACAGAGGGCTGGAAGAACTCTGAAGATGGCCTCCTGCTCCCCTCTCCCCCCAGGACCTGGAAAGGCTGCAGGCAGCTGTTATAGAACTCACCGGCAGGGGCAGGTCTCACATGGCAGAGATCTGCAACCTCCGTGACTTGGAGGGAAATGGAAGGAGTAGGGGGGTGAGGGATGGAAGGCAATAGGCTGGCCACTGAACAGATAGGCAAGCCGGTTGGAAGAGGAGGCACTCAAAGGTGGGATAGCCACCCTGAGTGGGTGTGGTGCTTAAGACATGAGGCACACTCCTCCACCAAGCTCTTACCAGAAATATATTATGTGGAACAGATTTGGCTGCAGAAATATTTCACTAATTAATTCAAGTTCATCTTTGTTCACCCCCCCTTATGAGTGTGTATTTCATTTGCTTCAACTGCACATACCTGTCATGCATATATGGGTCCTAACGGTATACACCTCTTCATCCTCTCAGTAGCCACTTTGTTCCCTGCTCAGCTTCTTCTCCCCACCCCCATGCTAATAGCTTTCTCTCCCACCAACCCTGACAATGTAACCTCAAATATAGCACCCAAGAACTGTTTTAATTAATTTCATCAATTTTGGTTTTTTAATCTAAATTTTCTTTCTGTTTATAATATTTTCCTGTAATTTTTAGTAGTAAAAAATTCCCTCTATTTGTACATGGTCCTGTTGTGCAGACTTTTTGAACAGTTCTTTGCTGCCTTTTCCAGAGTTAGTTATTAATAAGCATTTAGAACAAACCAGCATGTTGTGTCCTGGTTCCAGCTACTATTTCCATTTAGAAAGTTCTGATAACTTTGCAATAAATGCCCAGACACTACCTTGGTGAAGAATATAAATATTTTGTCATTATAGTGGAGTACCAACCTCACTGTACTAGTCATACTTGCATTAATCATATCATATGCCTGCATAAAATTGCTGTTGCATACTATACAGTGCTCTAACATATCGAATATCCTCATAGCATTCCACCTTTACATATAAGGTAACCAGGCACAAAGATGTAATTTCATAGAGGTTTTTAAATGCCCGTCCATACTCACGTTCTGGAATTCTTGGTAAATACAACAGAATTTTCTCAAACACCTCATTTACTAACTACATTTTGGTAGACCAAAAATTAACAGTTTAATCAAGAGTGTTAAAGAATATGTTCAACAGGGCAGATGAGCCCTCCAGCAACTTGTCACAAAATATATAAAGAAGCAAGCATCTGCATGGCACACTCATTGCATTAAATAAGGCCTCAATTTTTATAAATAAGGAATGTATTTCTATAGTTCTCATCTTACATCAGATACGTTTAAAATTAAAAAGGCCTTGAATGGATCATAACTGGTAGCCTATTTTTTATTTATTGCTTTCCCTTAGCTTTTTCAGGTTCTGGAAACATAAGAGTGCTAGCAAATTGTTCTCCTAGCTAAGCATATTTTTACTCATCCGTTTTTAACCTAATAATTCTTTAAAAGTTATATCCAATCATTACTTATTTAATTTCAACCTCCAATTCAGCCGGCAACTAATACAATCTTGCATGAATTTTCAAAGTCTGCTCTGGAAAGCCCTGGGGCTTCCTAGGTTAAAATAAGTTTGCTGATCAGGCAAGCTTCCTGGAAAAAAAAAACAAGGGGTGTTCTTTTACTTATCCATGATGGAAATGCATAGATGTAGAGATGCATTAGCATGTTTTAGGGTACAGTCATAGTCCATCCAGGGCAAGATGTTATCCAACAGCCCTGGTTTTCACATAAGCTGATATACATTCCAGCACATGCACTAGAATTATCTACAATATATACTGTTTTGTTCATAACAAACACATTTCCTGAAGATACAAAGCATCAAAACTACTTCTGTAAGATAACCAACATCAAAAATTACAAATAAACCTACTTTCAGTTAATATGTAAAAGTAACTGCTGATTCCGTTTCTAAAATTTGGCTCAAGCTTAAGTAATCACGTTTTTCCTACCACCCCATAATAGTTATCTTCCTTTACACTCCTTTTTTCTGCTGCTGCTTTCTCTCCCAGTGCAACTAATCAAAATGTAGAAGCCACTCAATTAACAAAAATTTTGAATATGATGATGATGGCCCCCATTCACTTTCTTCCCTCAGCAGCAAGATTTCCCCTGTTTTTCATTCCCTTCTGTGACTAAGCCTCTATTGTAACATAGTTTTCTCCTTTCTTGAACAACTCTGGCTGTCCCACCCGGTCACAATATAATATATTATCTGCTAGCTCCAACTGCACGTATGAGAAAGTGAAGGAATTTGAGGCCCCTTTAACTTTTACTTAAATGGCACTCAAAAAGTTTTTATATTCCAAATTAATGAAATATTCTATTGAACATAGAAGGAAAAGGTCAGATGAAACTGGCACAAAATTCTTGACTCAATAAAGATAACTCTGAGGCAAAATCAGTACATGCACAGACTTTAGTCCTTATATGTCAGGTTAATGAGAGTTTCTTAAAGTCTCCATAATTACTTAAAATATTTATGCTGAAAGATTTTGTTCCAATGTTTTCCAAACACTCCAGCACACTTAAGAGACACATTATACTAAAGAAAGAGTACACCAGTACTTATCTTGAATTTTAAGCTGTGTCTCAAGGTTTCTACAGGCAGTTTCTAACCGCACCAGCTCAGGGATCACAGCATTCTTTAGAGTGAACTCCCTGTATGACAGAATACAGAATTTTTTTCTCCCTCAAGAAGATTTGGCCCCTCTCTTTGGCCTGAATGGGAATCTCCATCTAACTACCCACTCATCCTTGCCAACTTTTTCCAGTTCTCCTGTCTGTGTTACACAACAATCAGTCAGGACTAAATTCTGAAACTCTCAGCACTTGACTCTTCTTAAGCTAAGGCTGAAATCAGACTCAATTTTACTTAATATCTAGTTCAGAAGTATTTCTCTGTACTGCTGATACTAACCAATCAGACTCCTTGGAGCAGCAAGGTTCTCTGACTCGCTGAAGAATTAACCCTTAACCTGTTAGTACAGCATGTCTAAGCTGCTTAAAAGTGCAGTCACAAAGACACAAAGCAAATGATGAACTAATAGCTACAGAATTAATAACAAACTCCTTATGCTAAATAAAGAAGGTCAGCCCCACAGGAAGGTAATACCTATATTACTTATACTAGGTATTGTATAAAAGGCAGAATGAAAGAAAACTTTTAAAATAATTAAATAACGTTAGAAAGAAAAGAATCAGATGAACTTGTCTCATAGCTTTTCTACATTCCTTTAAAAAGAAAGCTGTCCAATTGTACCAACTCCATATTTCCTAATCTAACATGACACATAATATACACCACATTTGCAGAAATCTCATTCTATTATGCGTTTAAGGTAATTAATTTGGAAACTTTAAAAGCCTAAAAGGGGGGAAATGGTAGTTAAATCTGCTTTAGAATCTCATCTCTATAATGGGACCTCAGGCAAATTCAATTTCATTGATGCAGTGTTATCACTGATAGACATACTATGATAACCCAAAGTTCTGGGAAATAGATGGCTTTTAAAAAGATCCATTATAGCCCATGTGCTGCTAGAATACCAAGTTCCTAAATACTTCTGCGATGTCATTATCAACAGAATAGCAATGTCAAGCAGAAAATGCCTCAATCTCAACTGTCACAGATAAAATTCTAGAATGTGAGCTTTCTGCTTGTGCCATGTAATTCCATTCACAACTGAAAAGAACATTCTGTCAAGTTATTTTTTCTCTATGATGTATACCTCGGAGTTTGGGAAAATAAGATCTAAAAACATAATTTCTGTGTTGTGTTTAAAATGTTAACATGACAGATACAACCATGGGGAAAATTCTGCAGAAAGGTCTTGAAAAGGTCAAGCCAGTTCAGAAGAGAATTTATTCTACATACAAATATTTAGTAACTAATGGTACTAGTCTTCCTTCTACACAGCAGGAGACCCAGCTAGGTGCAGTGATTAAGAGCAGCAGCCTCTAATCTGGAGAACCAGGTTTGATTCCCCACTCCTCTACATACAGCTAGCTGGGTGACCTTGGGCCAGTCACAGTTCTCTCAGGGCTCTCCCGGCCTCACCTACCTCATAGGGTGTCTGTTGCAGAGAAATGAAGAGAAAGTGATTGTAAACCGCTTGGGGACTCCTTGTGGTAGTAAAAAGTGTGTATTCAAACCAACTCTTCTTCTGGCACCATCAAACACTATTAACATGCATGTACAAGCTGGGCACTATAGCAGTCTGGGAAATGGGTTGCCTATACATGCCTCCCATATGTTTGCATGGCTCTCTACTTGCACATAGTTCTGTGCATAATGCAGCTTAGTAGACTATCTCAATGGTATCTGAATTGTGCATGGAAAACTGCATTCCTCAGAATCCACTGTTGCACATGGACTTGGAGAGCAAAAATACATGAATCCTTGTACTGGCACTATGTCTTCCCCGGGAAAAAAGGGGAGGCTGATTTCTAAAAACAAAGCTAAGCTTAATGTAACATTTTGTTTGGAGAGATTCATCATATAACAGGTACAAGACATTCTCACATATTTTGGTGTTTCTCACATGGATTTGGTATATGTACTGGGGGCCAACTTTTCAAAGATGTGGGAATGATATGAAAGTGCTATGAGTTTTGCAAAGGTTTCCTCCTGTTATCTTTAAAAAGCTGAATTCTTAGGAATGAAGAGTTGAGTGAATCCTTCTTAAATTAAGATGAATATCTAGGATGGCAAATATTGTCCTATACCATTCTGTCAGCAACAGAATGACTTATGCTACAATTAGACCTCAAAGCTGGAATACTGATGAATAGAGGGGTGTCACTAAAAGTCTTCAGCATAGCATTTTACTTCTTCTCATCATAGCATCTAGCTATGGGAAAGTGTGGCTCAGAGGTAGACATGTCATCTGTTTGACATGTAAAATGAATCACAGAGTCATAAAGTTGGAAGGGGCCATATAGGCCATCTAGTCCAACCCCCTTCTCAAAGCAGGATCAGCCCAAAGCATCCAAGAAAAGTGTGTATCCAACCTTTGCTTGAAGACTGCCAGTGAGAGGGAGCTCACCACCTCCTTAGGCAGCCTATTCCACTGCTGAACTACTCTGAATGTGAAAATCTTTTTCCGGATATCTAGCCTATATCGTTGTACTTGTAGTTTAAACCCATTACTGTGCGTCCTTTCCTCTGCAGGCAACGGAAACAGCATCCTGCCCTCCTCCAAGTGACAACCTTTCAAATACTTAAAGAGGGCTATCATGTCCCCTCTCAACCTCCTTTTCTCCAGGCTGAACATTCCCAAATCCCTCAACCTATCTTCATAGGGCTTGGTCCTTTTGCCCCAGATCATCTTCGTCACTCTCCTCTGTACCCTTTCAATTTTATCTATGTCCTTCTTGAAGTGAGGCCTCCAGAACTGCATACAGAACTCCAGGTGTGGTCTGACCAGTGCCGTATACAATGGGACTATGACATCTTGTGATTTTGATGTGATGCCCCTGTTGATACAGCCCAAAATGGCATTTGCCTTTTTTACTGCTGCATCACACTGCCTGCTCAAAAAAGCCCCTAGTTCAATTGCTGACACCTCCAGTAAAAAGAATCAGGTGATGTCAAAACCTGGACCCAGCATAAAAGTCTGGAGAGCTGCTACTAGTCATATTAGAAAGTACTTATCTACATAGACGAAGGCAAAAAAGCAATACACGTCAGAAGCAAATCTAATTTTATTCACTAGGGTTTACTATTAGGGAAACTATTAGGATTGCATCACAAATGTCTGACTCATGCTGATTATGCACAGTGGGGAAAGGCTGGGCTGACGCTTCATGGCAGCAGGGCTAATCACCACTCACATATAACCTTACCACTGGTCCTGCCGCCCTCCTAGCCCTGGCCCACTTTAGGGCCTCAGATGCCCCGCAGCAAGGGAGTGATTTTTTCGGCTTTTCTTTCCTGCTGCGGGCACCATAGACACCCAGGCCAGGCCCATGCATTACAGTGTTTCAGCAGGGACAGAATGTTCAGTTTTGCAGCACTTTGCGGTGGCAGATTGACAAACAGGATGTTTATTTCAACTTCCATGAAGGTGGGAGTAGATTATCATGCAATCCCATACTCATGAAAGTAGCCCCCTCCGTACTACCGCCATAAAGTGCAGCAGAACCTTCCTGCCATTGCTACATGTGCACATGCAGAAATCCAGGGCAGATCATGTCCATCGGAAGAAATCTTCCCCCATCTGTACACAGGAAGTGGTGGGGCATGGTGCCCCTCTGCAAGAAACCAGCAGTGGCCCACCATTGTTGCTGCCATGTATAATAAGTCTCAGTGTAAGGTAGATTCATGTGCATGTGAATTCATTTTTCTATTCACATTTCTAGCTGATGCTGATTCATTAATGATGTGATGACATTATATCAGGCCCATAGGCACGGAAGGGCAAGAGGAAGTAGTGTCTGTTCTTCCCACCCACACATCTGCCCAACCCGGCAGCAGTGCCCTAGAGACAGGTAAGAAGCTGTGGCAGGAGCTTCTGAAGTGGAGAGGGCACTGAGGGCTGACAAGCACTGGCGGGAGGAAGGCGCAAAGAGACATGGTACTTGGGGCCACAGAGCTCCAGGTCGGTCAGTCCTCTTACTGCCTTCTTTTTTTTTTTTTTTTTAATAGACCGTTTATGCACTGGAGGTTTCATGCTGGGCTACAAGCTGGAGTTTTAGTTGTGGCGGGTTGCCTCATCTCTTCCTGCACCGACATAGGGGAGCATTTGGCCTGGTACACGTCATCCGCCCCTGATTTGTGCTCCTGCACAGGAGCTGGGGCAGTGAAGTTCCCAGTGCATAAACGGTCATAGAGAGTTTTTATTTTATTTTCCAGAGTTGAAGACAGTGAGATACATGCAATCTACATTGTTAATACAGAAAAGGAGAGTTATGCTCTTCATTTGATACACTTGGTTCCCCATTTTAATCCCCTTTGTAAATAGTTCAGGTAAGGGCCCCATTGTTCTTGAAAGGCCTCTTCTATTCTTCCGTTAACTATTAGTGTCAGTTTGGCCATCTTGGCAAAATCAGCTAGTTTATTCAGCCAGTCTTCTGTCGAGGGTAGTTCTTGCGTTTTCCATTTCTTGGCCAATTCTAGTCTTGCTGCCGTCGTCACATAGAAGAAGAAGCTCTGTATGTGGGTTGGGAAGCACTGCGGAAAAACATTTTGGTTCCCCGTTTCAATCTTAAAAACCCTCTTCTCTTCATTTAAGATTATAAAACTGGCTACAATATTATGGACTTTTACCCAAAGCTTATAGACTTTTTATAGACTTTTTCGCGTTTGCACCACATTTAAAAAGAGAAGTCTACTTTGTTACCATCATTTCAGCATTTGTTTGCATAGTTTCTGACAATTTTAACAATCATAAACAGTTTATACTTAACGTGGTCCTAGAGCCCTCCACATTTCCACTAGGGAAAGGGAAAAAGGAAAAAAAACAAGCCTGCTTAGTTGTACGGAAAGAAGAGAAACAAATATATGTTTATGGGTTGCTAAGGTTATTAAGTTATATAAGTGTACATTGTTAATACCAGAAATAATAAAATGGAGTCTTCATTAATTAGTAGAATAAATTCTTCGTTAGTTACATTTACACCTCCTCAGTTAGGAACCTCCTTTTAGTTATGCTTTAAGTTTAGGCTGAAAGTCACTACAGAGATATGTTAGATAATTCAAATTCAGCTATCATAGGAAATCTAAAACCCCACACTATAATGTAAGCCCATTCCATTAGGTGTCTCCTTTTAGTTATGCTTTAATTTTGGGCTGGTAGACACTACGAAATTAGATTTAATAATACAAATTCAGCTTACTTAGAAGATCTTAGACCTCAGATTAACTTCTTAACTAGTTATATTGCCTATATAGCTACGGAAAGGAGGGAAAAGAGGAAAAGAATTTCAACCACTGTGTTACATTTCCATTCCCCAAGCTTCTTAAGGGGGTCTCATATCGAGGCTTGTTACGTCTTGTGGCTCCCATTGACTAATATTCTGTCCTGTTGGTCTTTGGCTGGGAAAGTACAGTTGTAGTCTTTCCCTCGGAGTATACATCGATAAATCTTGAAACAGTTGTACCTCCTGGACTCCAATATCAGTACAGATGTTTTTCCAAGAAGCTCCTGAGGGCTGACAAGCACTGGCGGGAGGAAGGCGCAAAGAGACATGGTACTTGGGGCCACAGAGCTCCAGGTCGGTCAGTCCTCTTACTGCCTTCTTAACAAAAAATTCTAGCCACGGACCTGCATTACATCACATAACTCTGTGATTACAAGATACCCTCAGCAGAGAACATAGAAATACCAGCCATTTTTAAGTGGCAACACCATGTTTCCAGCATGCCTATCTACATTCAAAGACTGACACTGTTCAAAGTTGATCTTGAGTATGGTATTCTGTAAATCCACAATGTGCTGAAAGCCTATAAATGTATTTGACTAGAAATGTGGACATAAGAACATAAGAAGACCCATGCTGGATCAATTAAAAGACCTATCTAGCCAACCAGCTATCTCAAGCAAGCTCACAAAGTGGAAGATTGCAACAGCATCATCCTGTCTGGGCTCCCCACCATCTACTGTAAGATGGAGTAGATATCCATCATGATTCATAGCCACTGATAGGTGAGTCCCCGAAGAATCTTAGTATCATCCTTTTAAAGCAAGTTGCAACCATGACTGGTGGTACCAAGTTCCACAAATTAACTAAATGCTGTGTGAAGAAATACTTCTGTTTGTATGTCCTGGATCTCCTATTCTTCAATTTCAGTGGACAACCCAGGGTTGTAGTATTATGCACAATTTTATAAACCTCTATCAAGTCTCAAAGAGGCTCTTATGGTGCAGAGTGGTAAGGCAGCAGTCATGCAGTCTGAAAGCTCTGCCCATGAGGCTGGGAGTTTGATCCCAGCAGCCGGCTCAAGGTTGACTCAGCCTTCCATCCTTCTGAGGTCGGTAAAATGAGTACCCAGCTTGCTGGGGGGTAAACGGTAATGACTGGGGAAGGCACTGGCAAACCACCGCATATCTGCCATCATAACGCTAGAGGGCGTCACCCCAAGGGTCAGACATGACTCGGTGTTTGCACAGGGGATACCTTTACCTTTATCACGTCTCTCCTTATTCATCTTTTTTCTAGGCTAAACAGCCCTAAGTATTCACTGATCTGCTTAAGGCAGCTTCTCTAGTTTCCTGTTCAATTTGGTGCTCTCTTTCTGATCTGTTACTCAGATTCCATCAGCGTATATGTAAAGATGATATTCTGTGCCACAATATGCATCACTTTACACTTGCTCACGCTGAATCTCATTTTAAATCCCAATGCCCATTCCTCCAATATAAAGAGATCCTTTCATAACTTTTCACAATCTTTTTTGTTTTACCCATTGTAAATAACTTGATCTCATCTGCAAACTCAACAAGTAGAAAAGCACCAGTTCCAATTGGTTCCAATTGGACCCTGCTGCTCATATTCCTCCTGTGCTGCTTAACAGGATAGGCATGGTACCAAGGTGAGAGATACAGTCTAAGGTTGGGGCAAGCAGTAGTAATGAGCATAGCTAGTATCTAGTCCAAGGCTGGGGCAAGCAGCAATCAGGAACATGGTCAGAAGGTCGGTGAACATCAAGGCAGACAGAACAAGCCAGGCAGTTCCTGGGCAAGGATGTGCTAGTTTTCACACATTGCACTCACACTGACCTACAGTGGCAAACCACTTATATAGGGCATGGCAATTCCCAATCCTGGAATTACTTCCAGGAACTGGGTCCCCGTATTCAATCCTCATCCTGATAAGATCTCCTTTCTTAGTCCAGTTCCCTGCAACAGCAAGCCAGTAAATGAGCACTATGACTTTTTAAATTCTTGTTTCTGCTCTATTGGTACATGTGCTTCAGATGAGCTTTTCTGACAGTGCTGATGGTTCAGGTGTGGGAGGTTCATGACCAGATGTACCTTCTATATAATCTCTCTCCAGGGTTTGTGCTTCAGACTGTGTGCTTGGCTATGTTTGGACCCAAACTGATAGAGCCAGATTCCTCATCTCCCAAGGAGACCTCCTGTGCCTCATGTGTGACTTCCATTAAGAGAACAGATAATTTATTCCTCTTCTCTGCTCCCTGTTGTTTTAGCCAATTTCCAATCCAAAGTAGAAGGTGTCTTCCTATCTCCTGACTCTAAAGTTTATTCAGGAAACTTTGGAGAGGGGCTTTGTCAAAAGCTTCTGGAAACCCAAGTAAATGATTTCTATTGGCTTATTCCTGTCCACATGTTTACGTAACATTTTCAAAGAACTCTAAAAGTTTTGTGAGCATTTACCTTTGCAGAGGCCAAGCTGGTTTTTAATCAGCAGGGCTTGTCCTCCTTCATGCTTGACAATTTTATTGATAATAATAGTGTCAAATAAATGTAACAAAGTTAATAATAATATTTCAAGTCGCTTTATTCCTAATAGACAATTTAACAATGTAATATTGTAATATATATATATATCACACTATTTTGGTAGGAAACATCACTATTTATTTTGCATCTCTAATACATGCTTAAAATCTACTACACTTGCAGTGTAATTGCCAGAGTCGGTCAATTGAAATAAATGGCTCAGATCAGAATAACAGCATAGGATTGCACTGTTAGCTGTATATATGTTTCATGCTGTCCTTATATCCCTTTTCCTTGCAATTTTGTATGATTGTAGCCTCTTAGTTAAGTAGCTTCCAGTATATGACATTCCAAATAAAATGTGGAGGTTATTTGATGGTATAACATTGGGTATATTATATGACTATTAAGAATTGGTGACCATCATACCAAAATCTATATTCTAGCCTACGTGTCAATCAAGGCTCTGTTTACCTTAGCTAACTCAATGAGAAGAGATAGGGAAACAAGTAAGTTACGAGTAACAAAAAATACTAAGAAGAAAAACAGTGGCCACAAAGTTAGGACTGTTTTGAAAATGCAGTTCACTAGTTTCAGAAGATTTCTTATTCACAAAGGAAGTAGTATGTAATATATACTGTATGGGCAGCTCTTACTGGTCTACAAACACTTAATCATATTAAAACCTATTGTAATCTGGCTTTGACTCATTCATCAATAGAAATAGCACACTAAGGGACAGAAATCTAGACAAGCATAGTACTATAAACTATGATAAATGAGTGGCTTAATTTTTCAACAGCAGGCAGATTATGTCACTGTTTCTGCATGGCATACAAACACACAGGGGCAACTCTGTTCTGAACTAATACAGCCCTCAGACAGATGAAGATGAGACAATTGACACTTTTAAACAACCAAAAGAAAAGCAAACCCTTATCAAGGAGACAGTGAAACCAATAAAACAAATAGCGTTAAGAATCTGTGCATTACATTATAGATAAATGGAATTAATGCCAGCAACAGTGACAGCTTTTTGATGGATACAGGAGATTGGATTCAGATAACTCTAAACTTCATTACACTCTCAGATCATTTTGACCACTTCTTCCTACTTCCCATGTCCTCAAAATGGTTTTGAGGTCTAGATTCAGTCCAGTGAGACTGGGAGAGGAGAACTGCAATGACCTAGGTTTCTGAGCCTGCTTTTAAAATATAGAAAAAACCTGCTCAAAGCTTTAGAGTCACCAAGGTCTAGTGGTTAAGAGTGTTGACCTCTAATCTGGAGAAGGGGGTTTGATTCCCCATTGCTTCACATGCAGCCAACTTTGGGCTAATCACAGTACTGATAGAGCTTTTCTCACAGAGCGGTTCTGTCAGGGCTTATTCAGCCACACCTACCTCACAGGGTGTCTGCTGTGAGGAGAGGAAGGGAAGGTGATTGTAAGCCACTTTGAGATTCCTTTAGGTAATAAAAAGTGGGGTATAAAAAACCCAGCTCTTTTTCATTCCAATATACACTTCTTTACCATAAATTCAATATGTACATTGTCTACTAAGGATAATACACCACTCTGCAACATGAAAATAAAGAGTTCAAAGCACATGAAAAATACAGCTTTTAGTGAAATACTTGACTGACAGTACTAGAACATTACTAGAACATTATGAAATGAAATTTCACAAAGATTGCGACATCTTTATCAGATCGCTGCCATTTCAGGCTCTTTGACGCTGCCTGATGGGTTTTTGACTTAATTAGATGCAAGTGATTCTTTTAAAAAATCTTAATGTAACTGTGAACCAATCTAGATTCATCAAGTCAATACTTCAGAGAACCTTTCACTAAAACAACAACAAAAGATCCTAGAAGCTAAGCATGCCTATTGACAAACAATACAAAAGCCAGCTGGCAACAAATCTCTCAGGTTCTTCACCATATTGTATCTGCTTGACTTAGGCTTCGCTATTCTCTACATAAAGCTTCATATGGCTATAAGAAGATAAACACTGGTTGGTAGATCAGAGCACAGTTAGCGTGTTTGTGTGTTAGGTGCCATTGTAAAATAGAAAACTTTGGGAATTACTTTATCTGGAAAATTGTTATGCAAGATTTCTTTTGTGCAACTACTTATGTATTTCTTAAAACATACTAGTGGAAGAGAGACTGCGTATATCCGTCTTTATTGTTTTCAATTTTTTAATGTATGGTTTCAAAACTTTTATTTTCTACTTGATTTGCTAGGCCCTTCCTAAATATTAATAGCTATTGATGGAACATGCCATTGGAAAGAAAATCACTAGTCTCATCACTCCAAATTATTTCATTCATTCATTCATTCATTCATTCATTCATTCATTCATTCATTCATTCATTCATTCATTCATTCATTCACCAACTTCTATGACACTTCTTCCTGGGGGCTCACTGTAGCTTACAACATGTCAATACATCCAAGTTCAAACACTTAAATTTTAAAACTAATTTATATTAAAAACCAATTTATATTAAACCCCAGGAGCTTCTGCCCTCTCTCCAGTGGGCTGATATTGGCTGTATGGCATCCAGATGTTATTACCTGTGTAGGCAGGCCAGTTACTGTTGGTGTCTTATGGGCTTCAACATAGGCATAGAACAGCTTTGTCTTGCAGGCCCTATGGAACTGTTTTAAGTCCCACACAACCCTGATCTCACTGGGAAAAGAATTCCGTCAGGCCGGTACCAGGTAGAAAAAGCCCTGGTTTTGGTTGAGGCCAGTTTCACTTCTCTGGGGCTGGGGTTCTTGAAATGGATTCTGTGTGCTTGAGCACAGGCTCCTCTGTGGGGCATTTAGAGTTTGAGGTACTTCTTCAGGCTAAGACGTCTCCCCCAATGAAATAACCACTTAAGTTTGAGGAAGGCTCCTCGGGCTGAAAGAACCCTAAGCTAGGATACTATCCACCATATCTTAAAAAATGGAAGTATTCTGGGCTAGGGCCATAGTAAAAAAAAGAAAGAAGAAAAAAAAAAGAACCTGCATGGAGGAGGCATAAGAAAAGAATGGAAGAGGGGGCAAGGTTTCTAGTTTCTTAAACATTAAGATTCTTTACACAAGCAGAGTGTCTGCAGGTATGGCACTCAGGCCACTGGCCAAGGCTGACACAGATTTATTTTGGTCATCACAAATGTCATATTTTCCTACAGTGAAGACTCGAGACTGACAGGATATTATGCTCTGTCAGCTCTTTGTAGAGCTGTAGAGAACTACTTATTTTTCGGATCTTCAAACTTTCTTGTGCATTATGCATCATCATTCAGATGTAGTGAAATGACTGGTATTTGCATGGCCTTAGGAGAAGAAGATAAGTGCTTTAATCACAAAGGCAGATACACTAAAGAAGGACATGCTTTAGACAGGGGACAGACTTCAAGGGACCTCTGAAGGAGACAAACACTCATGGGCTGAAGAGAGGTGACCAGATGGAGAAAGAAAGTAAAAATGAGATGAACAGGGCCTGAATAACAAACCTGGAACTATTAAGCTATTCCGGATGTTTCTTTAACATCACAGGCATAAGTTTTCGTCCTGGTGGAATAAGACTGCATCGATAGCCTGATTTTCCCTATGCTCACAGGCTATGATCTACTGCCACTCAACTGTACACTTTTGCTTGACATATCCATTGATTACTTATATCTTTAAAATACTGTTCTTTCTTTCTGATATTGGAGTTATTTGGTCTTTGCAACCTTGGACAAAGATGGTTTGACTCAAGCTTATCAAAGAGAAGCCAGGAGAGCCAACCAAGTTAGGAATAGCTAGATTTTCAATGTTTTCCCCTCTCTCCATGGTGGCTGAAAAAAAATTGGAGTTTGAACTTAAGATCTGCATTTGAACAGAAAATCTGACTGTAGGCAGCCAGAGTGCAATTTCTAATGGTCTGCAGAGAATAATAGAGAGTAAACCTATATGTAAAAGGGATTGTTGCAATAAAGCTGAATAGGAAGTCCTCATTTAGCTATAGCAGCTTGAGACCAGGGTTAGCAGAGTGACACCCTCATTCTACATTATCAAAACAAGGGCTTACATCTTGCCATTTCACCTTACATGTCTGCAATGAAAAGGGCTACGGCCTTCTTAAAAAACAAAAGCTAGGAATTTGGACCTGGGATATAACATAATTTGAAAAGAGGTATGTTGTAGACCAAAACTCCTTTAGCAACAAACATATTAATCAAATTATATGTACTCCTGTTGTATTAAATGATTCTCTGAAAGATTTACAGTCAACAGTTCAGATGGAATGGGAGAGCTTCTGCTAATATCCAAACAGTGGCTATTTATTCTGCTAGTGGAGGCTTTGCTATCCAACGCTAAGAAATACTGAAATGGATTAAACTTATACGTTTCCTTTATTTTGCCCAGAACAGAACATAAACTCTTGATTTTGGGAATGAATGGACTCATTTTTTAACTTTTTAATGATCATTACAGGAATAATGACAGCATATCTGAATGTTATATAGAAATTATATATTAATAAGATTAAATCAGAGCCTCTTGTGGCGCAGAGTGGTAAGGCAGCAGACATGCAATCTGAAAGCTCTGCCCATGAGGCTGGGAGTTCGATCCCAGCAGCCGGCTCAAGGTCGACTCAGCCTTCTATCCTTCTGAGGTCGGTAAAATGAGTACCCATCTTGCTGGGGGGGGGGGTAAAACGGTAATGACTGGGGAAGGGAATGGCAAACCACCCTGTATTGAGTCTGCCATGAAAATGCTGGAGGGCGTCACCCCAAGGGTCAGACATGACTCGGTGCTTGCACAGGGGATACCTTTACCTTTAAGATTAAATCACTTGATGTATACCAAGTTGTTGTTCCTTTGTCCCGCTGTATACTTGTATTTACATAGTTTGAAAATAATTTTTTTAAGTGGCATAAAATTAAATGTTACAAACTCAAACACTGATTTGGATTGCAGTATTTCACCACATTGTAGCAGAGCCTCTTGTGGTACTGAGTGGTAAGCAGCAGAAAAGCTGCCTGAACCTATGTCCATGAGGATGGGAGTTTGATCTCAGCAGCCAGCTCAAGGTTGCCTCAGCCTTCCATCCTTCCGAGGTCAGTAAATGAGTACCCAGCTTGCTGGGGGGTAAAATGGTAATGACTGGGGAAGGCACTGGCAAGGCCACCCCGTACTGAGTCTGCCATGAAAACGCTAGAGGGCGTCACTCCAAGGGTCAGACATGACTTGGTGCTTGCACAGGGGATACTTTTAACTTTTAGCAGAAAATTAATAATACAATTATATTTTATACTGGAAAAGGAGGATTATATTCAACATAGAAACATCTTCTGGCTATGCTCCTACCTAAGTCAGCTGACTCTCATTCATGAACTTTTTGTGGCGGTTACCCTGTTTATGGAATAGTCTTCTCAAAAAGCTGAAGAATAACCCATGCCATTTCAAAGGGGGCTGTAAAACTGAACTTTTTGAAAAGGGCTTTTTGAATATCTGTATTCCTGTTTTGTTAATGAACACTGTTGGGTTTGTTTGCAATTGTTTTATTTTTAATTTTCTTCCCAGGCTTAAGACCCAGTTGTCCTAGGGGAGGGCTACAAATATGTTCAAATAAAATAATTAAAAAAAAAATTGTGCACAATAACTCCAGTTATTACTGTTGGGAAATGTGAGAGTAGTGACAATGAATAAAGCTGTATTTGAAGCTACAAAATCCATGAGTGGATCTCCAACATACTACCAAGGGGGAAAAAACAGCTTATATGGTGGGATAATGCAAATAGGAAAGTTAGGAGTAAGCAGTAGATCAAGACAAAATGTTCTGGACAATTATGTAGAGGACTTCATCCAAGAGTGTATTGGCAGAGATTGCTCCTTTTAATCATCATGATAAATGTTTTGCTTTATTCGGTCAACCACCAAATAAACATTTCTTGTGCATATTGGTAGCAATCAGCCAGTGACAAAAATCTAGTGGAAATCAATTACGTCCAATAAAGTAAATCCTTGATGAATAAATTGTTTAAGCCATATGATGTTAATTAGATTTTACAAGCATTGTGCAGAGAGAAATCATGTGCACAGAAAGCTGAGTATTAATTGACCTTACTTTTTGCAGAACAGAAAATCGAGAACAACTTTTCTCCCACATGTAATATAAATTTTAGCTTCTCTATTGTAGGTAAAAAAGCACCATGACTAAATGTGTCATTGAAAATAATATATAAAAGCATTGAACCCTAAGGGAGAAAGAGTACAGATGTTTTTTGCTTTTTTTTTAATGCAAGTAGTATACAGATATAAAAAGAAGTGTACGTAAAAAGGCACAGTGCTTGGAGAATTTGAAAAGCCAAAAACATGTAAAATTTGTAGCTTGAAATAACTAAACAAAAATTCTATGCATATTAGAGTTTATAGTTTATTTACCAGCTATTTTTTCAATGTCATGGCTCTGTATTTAAAACAGAATTTACTCCACTTATTCATATAAGCCAATGGAATCATAAGCAAAAACTATAATGGAGAATTGAATACCATATTAAATAATTCATACTGCATGCCCAATTCCTTCAGTCCCTCTCTGCCCTAGCCTCAAGCTAGCCTCCTGGTATACCAGGGAACTATGGGAGAAAAAGAGGGAAGTGAGATGGCTAGAGAGAGTGTGGAAGAAGACTTAGTACAAAGTGGCAAGAGCATCTTATTGCAGGCTTATGAAGGCATATGAGATAGCAGTTAGGGCAGCTAAACGAGAGTTTTATGCTCCCTCTATTGTGTCCACTAACTCTTGCCTGGCCCAATTTTTAGGGTACTTCAATCTCTGACTATCCTCAAGGAAAGGCACCAAAATGTTGGTCAATTGACACTTGGCTGTGAGGCATTATCGAGAATTTTGGTGGATAAGGTCTTATCACTCCACCGGGACCTTCCTGACACTCTTGATACAGTACAGGAACTGGAGGCTCCGTGGATGCCTTGGGGGAATATATTTGATGTCTTCAGTTGTGGCCCAGATCAGATGCAAGGTTTTGGTATTAACCTTTAAGGCCATTCGTTGCTTGGGACCACTCTATGAATGCTAATCTGCAAGTGGTCCCTGGTCCCAGATAAGCATGCCTGGCCTTGACCCGAGCCACGGCTTTTTCCGTCCTGGCCTCAACCTGGTCAAATGAGCTCCTGGAAGAGCTGAGGGCCGTGACAGAGCTTTCTCAGTTCCGCAGGGCCTGCAAAATGGAGCTCTTCCGCTAGGTCTTTGATTGAGGCCAGCACCATGAACAACTGGGGCCCCTGCTCGGGCCAACATGATACTATTCTACGAACCTGTGATGATTGACTGTATCAGACCCTGTGATGATTGACTGTAGAATAGAGAAAGAATGGGGGCTATGCCATCTCTTGTGTTTTTAGGATATTAGGAGTTATGACTGTTTTATTGGGGTTTTATGGGGGGTTACTTGGTTTTAGAGCCTCTTGTGGCGCAGAGTGGTAAGGCAGCCGTCTGAAAGCTTTGCCCATGAGGCTGGGAGTTCAATCCCAGCAGCCGGCTCAAGGTTGACTCAGCCTTCCATCCTTCCGAGGTCTGTAAAATGAGTACCCAGCTTGCTGGGGGGTAAACGGTAATGACTTGGGAAGGCACTGGCAAACCACCCCGTATTGAGTCTGCCATGAAAACGCTAGAGGGCGTCATCCCAAGGGTCAGACATTACTCGGTGCTTGCACGGGGGATACCTTTAATTGGTTTTATGTAACCCACCATGGAGTACATGGAGAGTGGTGAGATATAAACTGAAATAGTAAATAAATAAATAATTGGGAGTGTGCATTCTATTCTCTTGAAGCAAATGTATGTATGTATGTATGTATGTATGTATGTGTATATGTATATGTATATGTATGCATGCATATATGTATGTGTGTATTATTAAAACTAATTCCAGATTATCTGGTCTATTTCAGCTACCAGTCTACCTGAAACAAATAGAAGCTAAAATTTCCCAGCTTTTATTCAGGTGTCCCCAACTTCCAAACATTCCCACAAATTGACTTACTTCAGATGGAAAGAGAGTGGATGTATACATGCTGCCCCCCCCCACCCTGCTGCTGTCTGGTTGTCTGTAGAATGTAACCACACAGAAGAAATGGAAATGAAGACACCCTCTCCCTGTGATTAGCAACAGTACTTTCAAAACACTGCTGATTAAAGGGAAGAGGTCTACATACGACCAGTAATATTTAACCAGAATGCCTAGTTTCAGCCCAGTGTTATAGTAGAACTTCTGAAACACAGATCCACAATTGTAAACAATTCATCCTAAATGGTCCCTTTCCTTCCCAGATACATTCACAATGACAGAGGATGCATATTAATGTGCACAAAGAATTTGACACTGCTTTCAGTGGAAAATACACAATTCAAGAAACATCTCATATTACTGAGCAACAAGTTCTTTACATAAATACAACATGGGACTAACAAGATTCTTCTATCTAGTCCGATCTCAGAGCTGTTTGTCATTACACTGAAAGAGACACAAAGCGACACCCTAGGGAATCGCACCCTTGTCAAAAGAGCCATGAAAACATAATCCTTGAACAGGAGGTATAGCATGTCCATCTGTGTCATAAGGACAGCATCCTCCAGAGATTTAAGTTGCACTTATTATTTTAACCTGAAAATTTGACTTGTCTCTTTCATAAGTAATGCACAAAGTCTTTCTTAAAGCATGCAGAACATTGGGGCCAGAAAACAAGTTGAGGTCTTGATAAACTATTGCACAGGAGTAACTACAAGTGCTGTGAAAACTACCATAGTCATTGGAATTTATAACTGCACTAAAAGAACCAAAACATATTTATAATAAGCTCCACATTAAATTCTGAAGATCACAATCCTATGAAAGCTTACATGGAAACAAACTTCATAAATTTCGATGGGATTTAAAGCTCCCATGAAACGGCTACTCTAGTGTATACTACTGCAGGCAAGACTGTAGCCAAACCTTCATTGACTAAATATATGGGCTAATTTTCAGAATAAATCATTTTTCAAGTAACACAAGAAGGTGCCTGTCTATAAGTAGTGAACATACAATTCAAAGATATCTACTTTCATTTTAATTAAGTTCAACTACTATAATAAAAGTAATTTGTGAGAAGCTTCTATACCTACTCTGCCAACACATAGATCAAAGTGTTTGGTATGGCTGAACTATATGGCAGACGTAAAAAATGCTGAAGACATGACGTATTCATAAGCTGACTTTAGTGAGGCTTCTGCTGCAGGAGTGATTTTAGGTCACAGTCCGAATAAAAACATTAAATTAAAGCCCCTTACACCTACTTACAATGTCTGCTTGTACATGTCACAGTTTCTATTTCACAGAATGGCTAGGAATCTGGAAGACTAGGAGCAGAAATGTATCAGAACTTTTTCTCTATGGGGAGGTGTAAACAAAATTTGATAAAAGCACAAATTGAGTATTATACTGTGGTTCAGACTATCGCCTTTTCTGCACATGCAACTTACTTTAGATTTTCAGTATAGTCAATTCAGTAGGACTTTACTTCAAATCCTGAGCCTGCATTCCACACCTCTTTTACCCTCAGATTTTCTATTGGGAATTGTAGAGCATGTTTTCTGAGAAAAACCAAGGTATTTTTGATGTGGAACACATCTTCTGGCATGCCCACTGAGATGGAAATGGGTATGGATGTGATGTCCATAGCTCTATCCCAGGGAACATGCCAGAAGATGTGGGGAGGCCAGCAGCAGAGGAGGCTGAAGTGCCAGTTGCAAAGCTGGTGGAAATGGGGCCCCTATTGCGGCTGAAGCCGCTGCACAATTGCACAAAAGCTATGGGATGAGATGCCACCCATGAAACAGGCTGGGACCGCTATGTGACCTGCACAGCTGCTGCAGGATGAACCACCACCCCTGAAGTAGGGCCACGGTGCCACCCTGGCACCCCACTCCTCCAGCTAGTCCCACCCTCAGCAGAGCTGGGCAGGCCAGAGAAGCCCTGCCACTGCGATGCTTGGCTTATGGGCCGGCCCTGCCCTCTGCAGAGTGGGGCACGCCAGGAAATCCTTGTTGCTGTGGCACCTGGCTTCCTGGGCCAGCCCCACCTTCTACGGAGTAGGGCAGGCCGGGGAAGCCCTGTTACTGAGGCGCCTGGCTTCCTCGCCCATCCCCACCCTCAGCAGAGCAGGACCGCCTTAGGAAACAGGGAGAAACCATACCCACCAGTAGAGGGATGCTGTGACAGGTAAGGAGGGGGAAGAATTTGTGTGTGTGCATGCTCATGTGTATCTCTGAGAAGGTGGGGGAGGGACCAGGAAAGAGAGAAAGGTGGGAGGGGGCAAGGTGAGAAAGGTGGATCGGAGGGATTGAGGGGAGGTGGGACCAGGCAGGAGTGGTGGGTGGGAGAGGCAAGGTGTGTGAGAAAGGTATGCGGGGAGGGATTGAGGGGGGTGGGACAAGGGAGGAAAGAAAGGTGAGAGAGGAAAGTGAGGCGTGGAAGAAGGTGTTTGTGGGGACGGACCAGGGTGGAGAGGCAAGGAGGGAAAGAGGGAATGAGAGTGTGTGTATGTGTATGTACAAGTGTTGGGGGGGAGGGCACAGGATCATAAAGTCCCACAGCAGGTATGTGTTTCACATACCCTGCGATAGTTGGACTATCACAATAATTTTTGTTTTGGTGCCATGTGGTTGTTCTCTCCTTATTATTCAGTTTTGTACGGGTGTGTATTTTAAAGTTATAAGTAGAGATTCTTCAAGCTTCATTTAATGTCCACTAGCCATTTTAGCGGAACATTACAGGTTGTCTCTCCTTCATCAGTGTGCAAGCTCTACTGCTTACTTTCCCCATCTTGTCAATTTCATTAAAAAAAAAAAGAAACACAATGAGTCTCACAATAAATTAGTTTGTAACAATCCTGGGATTGCTAGAGGGAAAAAATATTGCCAGGTAAAGCTTTAAATAGTGTGTATATGTATGTGTGCTGTTTAAACCATAAAGCAACCTTCCTCAAGTTTTTGATGTGAAACATATCTATTAGTGCTTTTGGTGAAACAGAAGAACTCATGGACATGATGTCCATTAGTCCCACCCCCACCTCCCAAGCGCACTAGAAGACAGCTGAAGGAGGCCACCATGGACGTGGCCAGTGGTGGTGGCAGTAGCCAAGGAGGCCAGCCCATCATCAGGGAACTGACCAAAGTTTCCCAAGGAGCAGCAAATGTGGCACTGGCCAGCCCAATCCAGCCTGGTGAATCCCAGAGAGTGGTGCAGGAGATGCAGGCCAGCCAAGCCCTGCCAACACCACCCATGAGTCCCAGGGGTAGCAGAGGTGGTGCAAGCTGGCCAAGCCCTGCCAACACTGGGGAGTGGCCCAGCCTAGCCCTGCCAATGCCACCCAGTGAGTCCTGGCACTTGGCGGAGGCAGCATGGGCTGGCTATGCCCTACCAATGCTGCCCACAAGTCCCAGGGAGCAGCAATGGGGTCCTCAAAGGTAAGAAGAGCTGGTTCTTACGTGCTGCTTTTCTCTACGAGTCTCAAAGTGGCTTACAATTGCCTTCCCTTTCCTCTTCCCACAACAGACACCCCGTGAGAGAGGTGAGGCTGATAGAGCCCTGATATTACTGCTCAGTTAGAAAAGCTTTATCAGTGCTATGGTGAGCCCAAGGTCACCCAGCTGGTTGTATGTAGCTGCATGTGGGGTAGTGTGGAATTACCTGGCTCGCCAGATTATAAATCCACACTCCTAACCACTACACCAAGCGGGAGGGAGAAGGGAATGGGGGAAGCTGTGTGAGTCTGGGTGTGTGTGAGTATGTGTGTCTGATAGAGGCTAAGTGGGGGGATGGACCTGAGATGAGGTTGGGAAAGTGAGAGGGCAGGGGGAAGTGTGGGGGAAAGGAGTCTTTGTCTGGGTGTGTGCATGCATGTGTCTGAGAGAGGGAGTGGGAACTTGTGCCACTTCAGCACCATGCCAGCCCCCTCTGCCCTTATGTGGATGTTTTCCACATATGGGTCAAGAATCCTTATTGGGGGGGGGGGATTATTTGCATCCACCCAGAGCCCCTCCCCTTTCCACACCCTCCAGGCCCATCACTAATCATTGTGGAGGGGGAGGCTGACATGGCCATATATGTTCATGTCACCTGATAAGAATGTAACATATTATTTGGAAAAGAAAAAGAAGAAGAGTTGCTTCTTATATGCCACTTTTCTCCACCTGAAGGAATTTCAAAGCGACTTACATTTGCCTTCCTTTTTCTCTACCCACAACAGACACCCTGTGAGGTGGGTGAGGCTGAGAGAGCCCTGATATCAGTGCTCGGTCAGAACAGCTTTATCAGTGCTGTGGCAAGCCCAAGGTCACCCAGCTGGCTGCATGTGGGGGAGCACAGGATTGAACCCGGCTCTCCAGATTAGAAGTCCACACTCCTAACCACTACACCTTCCAGGACCATTAAGAAACCCCAGGGTTTCGCAAAATCTTGGTTGAGAAAGCCTGACTTAAAGAGATTTGTGCCCTCTGTTCAGAATGCTTATCGCAAGTGGGGGACAAGCAACATGCCAAAAGGATGAGGGGCACTTTAAAAGCTATCTAGATCTCGCTTTCAGGGTGAGTATGATTAGACTGAGTCGTCTGTATAGAGAATTAGAGAAGTAGAAATTAAGACTCAACAGCCACTTCTGGAGAAGTAACTTTTAGAGGGTGATTACAGAAGGTTTCTTTATGAATCATACAGAACAGTGTCTGCCTGTTTGGTCAGCTATTAAACTCTTCTTGACTAAATGCAGGATTCAGAAGAGGGAATGGGGGGGGGATTAGTGCACAGAAAATATCACTTGGAAAAACCCAGGATTGAACTGGGGACCTATTGGTCTTCAGTCTAATGCTCTCCAACCTGAGTTAATGACTGTGTTCAAAGTTAGAGCAGAAAAATGACTTTCACACTGCCTGCATGCCAATTCAGTTCATATTTGTTTGATTTCAAAATGCTCAAGTGGCTATACGTTAATGGAAGGCTAACATAAAATGAAATGCCTCACCTTCCACCAGCCTTCTCCTTCCCAGGTTGAGGTGGTCCAATAAGGAGAGATCAAACATGTGGCACAATGTGGGTGGTAAAGTGGACTCCAAGTGGTGCAAAAAGCATGGTAAATCCAAGGAAATCATCATGCCTTTGAATTACCTTTGCCTTGAGAGAAAAGCAAGTGGGGAAACCCCTCTCAGAAAATATGGGGAAACAGCAAATGAAAAGTGAACTGGGCATGGAAAAGAAGAAAATCCACGCAGAACAAAAAAGAAAGCCTGACACATGTGTACAATGAAAATAGGATGAAATGCAGAATAAAAAAGAAAACTTGATGAGAGTGTACTGTGAATTTAAAGAAAACACCAGTGCATAAAAAGTCTATGGGTTAAGCAATGAAGAGGAAGTTACTGATCCACAGCTATTTTCCACATGCATGCATACAAGGGGAACCGTTTAGCAGACCGAAGAAATACTGGCAACATGGTGGAGCACTGACTGTTCCCATGCCACTGTGCATGCACAAGAATCACTTCCAATTTTTAAACTAAGTTAACTGTCTTTCCACAGATTTCTCCTGTACTTCACCCAAAGATCTTCCATACCAGTGTTCAGCTTTTTACATGCACTCCTATGTTCTGGGCTATCCAGACAACATATAAAGCCCTACCAGCATATTTGTACTTACTGGACTCACATCTATCTAGAAGGGCCTATTTACTGGCAAGGATAAACTCATCATTTTATAGAGTAGGTTCCACCAACTCCCTGTATCAGAAAGGTATTGTTTATATGAATGTGAAGTGCAGGACACATTTATCTGTATTGTATTGGACTGTCCAGCCTTTTTGGTCCAAAGAGCTGCAATTCAGAATTATTTGACAGAGTTAATTTCAAGATGCTGTTACAAGTTCCTTACTCTAAAATCATTGCTAAAGTTGTTGATGTTCTTGGGAATATGTTAAGAGTAAGCAGTCACTATTTGTCAATGCAGGAGGGACAAGCTTGGAATTGTATAGTATGATTTATCTTCTGGTATTTAGCTACATTTTCTCCGATTTTGGAAGTTTTGTTATGCCAATAAAGGTGCCTTGAGTCTTGAGTCTACAGAAAATATTTAGACCTATAGTTTTATCAAAGAATTCTCCTCATTTATGCTAGATAGCTTCTCCCACAGTTCTGTAGTATACTCTACCCCACAGTGTACTAAAACTGTTCGGATATACAAATGTCTTTTTATAACCTTAGTGCTCCCTTGAATTGCTGCTTGACATTAGAAGACCAGCATTTGTTGGTGTCATAGTGAAGACCAGCACTATTTCTGCACTAAATTCTTTAAATACCTGTTTATAGCATTGATGCAAAAATATGGTTTACTATATAGTCTGTATATAGGTGCATATGCACATTCAAGAGAGTTTCCAAATAAAACAACACAATATTTATTTCAGTGGCAATTCAGTGCTTTTATTTTTACTTACTTATTCTGCATCATGTTCATTATAACCCAGTCTGAGGGATATACATTCTTCCCAATTAGATTCTTGAACATAATAAATGTCTCCATCAAGAAGTCCTAAAATAAAATGGAAATCTGTTAAAAACTCCATATTTTGGACACATCAGCTGGGTGAAGAAAAATTCAGTAATTTCAAATTTATATCATGGATCTTGCTGGATAACTAAAAGAAAACTTCCATTATCTAATGATATGTATCTAACAGTATGTACCTAATGACTCTGACATTTAAATATCTTACAGTCTAATTACAACAAAGAGTATCATGTCGCAATCAATTTAAAATTATTATTGATAGCACAGGATAAGGAAATAATTGGGATTCATAATTATCTGATACAGAAAATGTTCAAAATGAATGCCAGATAGTGTGAAATTGTGACAGAATAATAGTTTCTTTTTTAATCTGAGACTTTTTGTTAAGGTATTTAAAGTTATATTGCAACTTCCATGACTTTCCAAACAAAAAAAAAATGATTTAATGTATATATTATAGCTTAGAACTGGCTAAAAAGATTTAGAATTTAGAAGAAAATACACTGTTTTTTCAGTCCAATCATTAAATCAGGGGTAGTCAAACTGCGGCCCTCCAGATGTCCATGGACATGAATGCTGGCAGGGGCTTCTGGAAATTGTAGTCCATGGACATCTGGAGGGCCGCAGTTTGACTACCCCTGCATTAAATGGTTACTGTGGTTCAGGTGGGATCATTCCAGTAGTGCATAACAGTATTTTCACATTAATAGAGTGACCTTGCAAATTCAAAACTTATGAGGTTAACATGAGCTGTCAGTAGATTCAAGAGGGTCTGACACAGTTTTTCAGTGGCACCTTTAAGATCAACAAAGTTTTATTCAAGTTGTAAAGCTGTGTTATATAATGGATGAATTTTAATTCTAAGCACATACTTAACAAGCTCCGTAAACAGGTCTTTACATTACATGATTAAACAGAATCATTACATGATTACTGGTATTAACTCTTATCCCCACATCATGGGGAGAAAGCAAAAAATAAAAATCATGATCAGCCCCGATATTTTGCTGAATACAACCTTCCTTTCCCTTACATGTATTTTTTTTTCCTTTTGCATAAAATGACTGGTTTCCTTGCAGATCTTGCTTCATAACTTAATAATTGAGACTTCAGTAGGATTTATGCCCATGTGAGCAGGGTCAGAATCGGGCCTGTAGAATCAGCTCTGAATATTTTATGGCTGCAGAGCCACACTCTCTTAAAGTGGATTCTACTTCATACTTTATTAGCTGCACTGCATGCTTCAGTTGCTGAGTTTTCACAAAGTTTACTAAAAAGTCAGTAGATAAATTTTCATACTGTTTGAAGATCAGCTAGCCTTCTTTATTAGTTATGGAAGGCACAGAGAGATATTATTGGTTCAAATTTGTTTCTGTGTTTAAAATATGTAAATTATGCTCCACTATTCCCCTAATTAGTCAATCAAGAAATATTCAATAGAACTTCTATACAAAGCTTACTTATTTTAAGTGGTAGCTTGCAGGATGACACCTGCCCCCTCACCAACATAGTCTGCATTCCCCAAATGCCAAATGAGCACCTTTCCCCTTTCCTTTGTGCTTCCTGAAACAACCAGTGGGAGTAGAAAATTGAAAGGGGTACAGGTAATACTGTGGTACATTCCAGGTTTTGTGTTCCCACCACTTTTGCTTTTGAGGGGGGGGGGAATATAAAACTGCTTCAAGAACAAAATGAATTCTGCCCCATCAAGTAACCTAAACTGTGCTAAGACAATGAGGAATTATCCCTTGGTCCTTTCTACCTGATGACTCTGTTCCTTTCCACCAGGTTGAGAGAATCAACTGAGGCTATTTTTGTTGTGGTCCCTTGCATACTCCCTTTTGTCCTGAAATACTGATTCAAAAATATACATATTGACACATACTATAATGGTCAGCTCTGTCCACAAAAAGCAATAACAAAAAATGGTAAAATGGAAACTCCTAGCAATACTTAGAACAGTGAAAAAACAAGAGTAAACAGAACTGAAGTTATATTTTTATTAAGATGGTCTATTCTGCCACTCCCTCTTTAACTTTTTATTTGAAATTCCATGCTGATACTAGGCTTTCAGAAGTAATACATTTGAGGGGTGCTTTCTCTACCTTATTTTCTGCCATTTTCCCTTACAGCATTGTGTAATGCAAAAGAAAACATTTCTTGCTCTTTCCAACAGGCTATCAAATATTTCATGAATCATGAGGCTTTTACAGTTTACAAGTTTTTCTAATATATAATAAGTTTATAAGACTGGGAAAGGAGGTATGAATCTAAAATACTATTCTGTGTTAAAAGAATTACCTTTCCTGAATCATCAACCTACTTAAGTTTTTTCTGTATGAATCAGGATTGATTGATAGGGGCCCACTGTACTATGGTCGCCACTCAAGTCCATTACGTGTTGTCAGTGTTCCAGTAAACCAAAGGAATATTTCAAATGCATTCTAAAGTGTATTGTATGATTTAAAAAATAATATATTTCTGAGGGCCAGCATAGGCAAAGTTACATGATCTAGCTAATTCTCATGGGAAGAGAATACAAAATTTGCAGCCATGTGGAACACTGAGCAATTATCAGGAACATCCACACAGCTACAAGAACACAGGAACTGGCCTTTGTACTTTGGAGAGGCACCACAGTACGGAGGAAGCGGTTTCATTCCTGGCATTTTTAGTTAAAATGTTGCATGGCTGGTAAAGACTGCTTAACAAAGATACTAGAAAGCTGCTGAAAGCAAGAATATTTATTTATGTTATCATTTATTTATTTTAAAGCATTTCTATATTGCCTTTTAATTCAAATAGGAGAACATTAAAACAGTAAAGCAGCATTTAAAACAAGGTACATATAAAACATTTATATGCAGGATATATAAAATATTTAAACAATTCAATAAAAATATATAGACTTACAGACATAACACAACAAGGAAGGTGTGACAATAAGAGTTACTAGGGGTATGCCAAACAAAACAAAAAAAGTATTCACCCGCGGACAGAAGACAGCAACAGACGGGGACTGATGAACCTCTCTGAAGAGGGAGTTCCAAAGTTTTGGCACAATGAGTAAGAAAACCCTTTTTTTAGGTTGCCATCTGTCTGGAATCAGATAGTAGGGGAGAACTGAAGCAAGGCATTCAAAGATTACTGGAGTGGTCGCTAGGGAGAACGTATTCCTTAAGGCGGGGATCCCCAACCTGGGGTGCATGGACCACTATGGTCCATGGGAGCTCTGAAGGGGGTCCATGGGAACTTGGAAGTGGTGTGGTATGGGGCAGGGGCAGGCTGTCTTCTCAGTTCCTGCTTTCTTTTTGGCCTACTTGAGGCAAAGCTGCCATAGTAGCAGTAAAGGCAGGGAGAGGGAACAAAAGGAGGGCTAAAAGTATGGGGAGTGATGTCACTTCTGGGAGCAAGGTAGGGGATGTGGTCAACTGACATCACTTCTGGGGCTCCCTGGAGTCTGAAAAATTATTTCAGGGGCTCCTCCATGGGCAAAAGTTTGAAAAAGGCTGCCTTAATGTATACTGCCCAAACTGTACAGGACTATAAAGGTTAATACCAGAAAACATAGTATTTCACCCTATGGGCAAGTAATCTGACAATACATCAGCAGTTTTACACACTCTCATTTAGATCCTGTATGCAGGATCTGAACTGCCTTTTCTTGCAGGGTTGAAATTCTTCAGAAAAGTAAGCAGGGTTCTAGAAGGCAGTATGTTCTGTTTAAACAAGCTGTAGAACCTGAAGGTAAAATATTTTTCCCCATGTCAAAACAAAGAGATCAAATGAAGCCAAGGATCAATTGCCTTATATCATAAAGCAGCAATAAAAGTAATTTCCCACATTTCCCAATGGTATCCAGGTCACTGCATCAGACCTCTAAAGTAATACTTAAATGGACAAAATAGGCAATTAAAGTTTCAGCAACAGAAGTCTAAGTATGACTCTGCCTGAATAAGATTATTCAGAACTGTGAGAATAGGAAACTCATTATAAGCTCACGTACAATGGAATATGTTTCAGTAACAAATAAGGCTGTAATCCTAAGTATTATCACTAAAACACATCCCACCAAACTCCAGAGGGTTTATTTTAGAACAAATATACTTAAGATTGGGCTGTAAAAATTGCCTAAAATGAGGGGATGAAGGTAATAAAGCACTGCTTCCCAAATTGTTTCTCAGTCAATCTTAATTTGTATCTTCAATGACAAAAATTGGATTGAGTAGCTGTAAATGATTTACTTCCGATTAAGACAATAACAATAAATGGAGGGTGAAACTGCATATTCTCAGAATGGGTTTAAAAAAGAGAATAGAAGCAGAACTGTAACCCACTGAGCGAATCTAATTAGGACTGAGGTCATAGAATCCTGTGTCCCTATAGACTGATGTAATCTTTGGGGGAAAAGTTCAAAAGCTTTAAAAGCTTTTTGTCTTCTTATTAGGTGAATTAATCAAAAGGAGCACTAACTGTGGCATTAAAAAATCTAATCTGAAAATAAGAGGGGAAAAGAATGTGAAAGCATAATGCTAAAAACATTTAAAGCAATTTAAACAGATCAGAAACAGGAAACCAGGCAGGGATGCAGTTGCATCATTAAGGAAACAAATATGTGAAAAGACAGGAAAATTTACAACAGAGAAATGGATCCTTTACTTTAAGTTTCACTGCAGAACTTGCTAGGCGGACAGCTCCAGTTTTAAAGAGAGGGTATCTGAAGAATTAATTCACAGATGAAGGTGCAGTCCTAGGACTAATTGACAAAGTACAAATTAACAAGTCATGATGAAGTCTAGACACACAAGTACTTATGAAGCCCAAATGTTAAAGTGCTACCAACAAAAATATACACCTCCCCACTAAAATCAGACTGGAAGACAGCCAACATGAGACCAATTTTTTTTAATGGATCAAAGGTAGAGCTGAAAAATTACAAAACATGTTAGCTTAATTTGTATTGTAGAGAACTTGTGCTGCATGAAGAAACATCAGCATGGCTTTTACAAAGAGAAATCTGCCTTACGAACATTTTAAAATTCCTAGAGAACACCAATGAATATGCAAATTAGAGAAAATTCAGTACACATTGTATACCAATTTTTTAAAAACTGCTAAAAATGCAAATTCCAATAAATTCTTGACTTGTTCTGTTGACAGCTTCATTGTCCAGCAAGTAGAGAGGGCAACCAGAGGGCCTGCTCTTTTAGATTTGATTTTCATCAACAGGAAGAACTGGTAGATGAGGTGGAAGTAGGAGGCACACTTGGTAGTAGTGACCATGTGATTTTGGAATTTACAATTGTGGGAAAGAGAAAACCTTTATGTAGTCAAACATATAGACTGGACTTCAGGAAAGCAGATTTGAACAGACTTAAGGTATGTTGGGTAGAGTCCCATGGTCAGAAAGACGTAAGGAGATGGGAGTCCAAGAGGGCTGGGAGTTTCTTAAAAGTGAAAAACTGAAGGCTCAATCACAACCAGTTCCCTTAAGAAGAAAAGATGGAAGGAGTCTAAAGAAGCCGGCTCCATAAGCAGCTGTCAAATTATTTGAGAAATAAAACAGGGTCACTTAAGGAAATGGCAGGAAGGCCTTATTACCAAGTATGAGTATAAACAAATAACCAATGATTGTAGGGAGAGTATTAGAAAAGGAAAAACTCAATATGAGCTTAGGCTAGCAAGAAGTGCTAAACATAGCAAAAAAGAGTTATTTAGTTATATTTCAAATAAGAAAAAGAGTAGGAACACTGTAGGACCACTACGAGGACAAGAAAGTGAAATTATAACAGATGATGAAGAGAGGGCTGAGCTGATCAACTTCTATTTCTCCTCAATCTTTTCTTGTGAGGGAAATAGTGATCAATGTGGCAAAAACATATCACAACATGGGTGATGGGAATGACGGCCTAGTACCAATGTGTGTGCAGTCCATAAACACCTACTTCCTTTAAATGAAACAAAGTCTTCTGGGACAGATTAATTGCATCCAAGGGTACTAAAAGAACTTACAGATGTAATATCTGAACCTTTGTCCATTATTTTTTACACTAATTGGAGAACAGGTGAAGTACCAGAAAACTGGAGGTGGGCAAATGTTGTCCCCATCTTCAAGAAAGGGAAAAAGGAGGATCTGAGTAACTACTGACCATCAGCTTGACATCTGTAGCTGGCAAAATTTTGGAACAATTCATCAAATAGTCGATCCATGAGCGGTTGAAGCAGAGAGCTGTTATTTCTAAGACTCAGGATGGATTTCGCAAGAACCACTCATGTCAGACCAACCTTATCTTTGAGAAAGTGACTATCTTGCTAGATCAGGGGAAAGCTGTGGACATAGTTTATCTGGATTTCAGTAAAATGTTTGATAAGGTTCCACATGATATTCTTGTTGACATGTTGGTAAAAGGCGGTATGGATCCTAATTCTGTCAGGTGGATCAATAACTGGTTGACAGATCGTACTAAAAGAGTGCTTGTTAATGGTTCAGCATCTTCTTGAAGAGTGACAACTGGAGTGTCCCGGGGATCTTTCCTGCGGCCTGTGATGTTCAACATATTTATAAATTATTTGGATGAGGGATTAGAGGGAGTACTTATTAAATTTGAAGAAGATACTAAACTGGGAGGGTAGCAAACGCAACAGAAGATAGAATCAGGATACAGGATATTCTTGGTAGGCTCGAGAAGTGGGCTAAACTGAATTAAATGAAATTCAGTAGGGACAAATGTAAAGTTTTGTGTTTAGGTAGGAAAAACCATATACAGCAATATAGGATGGGAGAGACTTGGGTCCATTCTGCACAGGTTTAATGTAGCAGGAGTGTGGCAAATTGTAATCGCTACTAATATGCAGTTATGCACAAAGTCGTACACAATCTGCCACACTCCTGAAACAGTCCCGCTAGAAGCGCTTCGTTGTACCACTTCCAGGGAAATCCCAAAAAGTGGATTCACCCTCTGGAAAGCGCTACACTCTTGCAACCGATCTGCAACACTAGCTAAAAAGTTCTGTGCGTTACCATTGTTGCGGTTTCAGCAAAGTCCCTCCCCCTGACTCTCTCCTCTGAACTTCTAGCGAAGCGATTGCCATTTTTTTTTCTCGGAGCGAGCGGAGAGCAACTTCATTCACCCAGCGAGGCTTCTCCAGCTGCAGTCCCTCCACAGAGCTGATTTAAAGCTCACCTCAAGTCACCAAGCACAACACAGCCCCGTTTGCAAGTTCCCTTTATTTTCAGCCGAAAATCGCACCCGTGCATGGGGGGGGGGGGTTTCACTCGGGGGAGCGTGGCAACGATGAATCGGCAGCTCACAGGCCAGCTGCCAGCTAGATGGGTCTCTACGTTAGGAGGAAGCAAGGAATCAAGGAATCAAGGCATATTCGTTGCAACATGTGTTTTTCTTTAAAAAAAAAAACATGTTCTTAAAGGAAAAGTGGCTTTTCCGGAGCATGGTAACAACTGCCCATTGGCTGCTCGTTTGATTGAGGGCCAGGGGCGGGACAAAGCACGGCAAAAATCGCTTCCTTTCTAGCGATTTTTGCCGAGACCGGAAACCTGTGGGAAACAATTGAAACGCAACTGGATTCCACTTCAAAGGCTACAAACGTGTTACGCCGAATTCCACTATTTTAAATTCTGTTTTTTCTTTCCGTAATCAATTTGCCACATTGATCCTGGTGTGGAATGGGCCTTGATTTGGCTGTAATATGTGCAAAAAGGATCTAAGGGTCTTAGTAGACCATACATTGAACATGAGTCAGCAGTGTGACTCAGTGGCTAAAAAGGGATTTGGGGCTGTATCAAACAGAGTACCATGTCCAGATCACAGGAGATGATGGTACCGCTTTATTCTGTTCTGGTTTGGCCTTACTTGATGTACTGTGTTCAGTTTTGGGCACCCCAGTTGAAGGGGGATGTAGACAAACTGGAGCGTGTCCAGAGGAGGGCAACAAAGATGGTGAAGGGTTTAGAGACCAAGGCTGGGGGAGCTTGGTCTGCTTAGCCTGGAGAGGAGACGACTGAGAGGGGATCTGATAACCATCTTCAAGTATTTAAAAGGCAAACATATAGAGGATGGCGCAGAGTTGCTCTCTCTTGCCCCAGAGGGATGGACTGGAACCAATAAATGAAATTAATTCAAAAGAAATTCTGTCTAAACATCTGGAAGAAGTTCCTGACAGAGCGGTTTCTCAGTGGAACAGGCTTCCTTGGGAAGTGGTAGGTTCTCCATCTTTGGAAATTTTTAGATAGTTAGATAGCCATCTGATGGAGAGGCTGATTCTGTGAAGGTTCAAAGGGGTGGCATGTTACAGTGGATGAGCGATAAGATTTTGAGTGTCCTGCATTGTGTGGGAGGTTGGACTAGATTACCCAGGAGGTACTTTCCAACTCTGCTATTCTACTCTAATCTAGAACTTGGCCAAAGTGGAAAATGCAGCTGCAAAATGGTAAGCACTATTTGATTTAACTAGCATAAGGTTACAGAAATCTCAACCGTAAAAACTGATGGTTTGTGAATTGGCTCTGACTCTCTAGAAAATAGATCTTGAGACCATGTGCATGGTCAATTTCTGTATGGAAGCAATGAAACTTGTAAATGGCTTTTTATTATTTCAGAAGGAACTGAAAATAAAAACAGCCAGTACCATAACACACTTATATAAATCTATAGCCCACATTAATAGGAATAGTGCGTAAAAGAGCTGGTTACCCCACCTCTAAAGAAGAAATGGTAGGGCTGGAAAAAGTGAATTAAAAGGGGGGAGGATGATCAAGGGAGTGGAGAAACTTAATGATGAAGAAAGCCAAAATTATCTGGGGCCCTTTTGTTTAGGAAAAGGAGATAACCAAAGTAGTTCTCATTCAGGGCCTCCTAATAAAACTGATCAAAACTAGATCCAAGGCAAACAGAAGAAAGCAGTTCTACATAGAAAACATTTGCTGCCATAAGAGTTTTAAAAGGTACATTCATAAAGCCTAAGTTAATAAATGGCATTAGTTATGGTAGCAAAATAGAACTTCAGTGTAATGTCTATGAAAAGGAAGTAGTTAAATTTCAGTTGCTAGTGGATGTTCATGCAAAGGTTTTTTGTGATTGTGCACTATATGTGATCACTCTGAAAGCATACAATTGGCCAAGCAAAAATAAGATGTAGGATGGGCTCTTTGTCTGAACCAACTGGTCACTTCCTGTGTTCTTATGTAGAAATTATATTAATATACTTTCTATTTCCTGCTTGATCAGGGGGGTGGCCACATGCCAACTCCAGTAGGCGCATTTTAGCTAGAGTGGGAGGGGAAGCGGGGTTTGTGTGAAGTTCCAGTCAGTATTGAAGGAGGTCGGAGATACATTATTTCCAGCCTTTTGTCCCCTTACTGTAAACCAGAGCAAGCCTGGGGAGGAGAAAGTGCTGAAGGAGCATGAGGTGGATTGTTTGTTTTTGTTTTCCTGACCAGCTCTGCTGCCAAAGTGAGGGAAGAGAGGGTAAGTGGGGGTGGTAGCCTCAGGGAGAACAATGGATGTGTAACCAGGCTAGGAGGAAGAGGGGGGAAAGAAAATTTGAAAGGCAAATGTCTGCATGAGGAAGAATGGGCTTTCAGAGCACTTTATCTAATGAAGAGGATAATATCCATGTTCAGATATCTCAAGGAAAAGGTGATGTCACTCTAAAGTGGAGCTAGGAATAATAAATCCAGTAGACATCAGACTAGAAATCATATCAGGTTCAAATTGCTCTTTTAAATCTGAGCTGAGAGGATAAAAAGTCCAGATAAATCCCTGCTGCTAGTGCTCACTTGCAACTTCTCTGACAGGACCCTGACCCGTGGGACACAACTGGCTCCAGTGCAGAGCCAAGCACCTGGTCCAGCCCTTAAATCAGGGGGATGAGTTGCCCCAGGCTGGCCATATGGATGCAGAGCATGTTGAAAGTATCCTAGGATAGCTTCAGGACATGGACTACTTAGTAAAGGGTCAGTCAGTTGTTTGAGCTGATTCTGAGATCCTCTTCCCCATGCAGGAAATTCTGTCTGCTGCTATTCTGCTCCACCAAATGTGCAATCAAACTATAGGTGGAGTTCCTTTCCCCACCCCCACCCCACCCCCATATAGTCTTTTTGACCTCCTGCCTTGATGTCCCACCCATGGCAGCAAAAGTGCGGGGAGCCTCCCCCTGTATTTCTCCCTGCTTAGAAGGAGGGAGGCTTTATATCCCACTTTTTTTGTGGGGGTTTTATAACCCACTTTACCTTAAGGAGTCTCAAAGTGGCTTGCAATCACCCTCCCTTCCACTCCCCAAAACAAACACCTTGTGAAATAGGTGGAGCTGAGAGAATTCTAAAACAACTGTGACTGACCCAAGAAGACTCTGCCTTCTTGTGGCAGAGTGGAGATTCAAACCCAGTTCTCCAGATTACAGTCCACCACTCTTAACCACAGCAACATTCTGCAGGCAAGGGGGGTTATGCAAATTGTTGCCCAGCAGGTCTTATTGGACATCCTGTTACATAAAGTTTCTGCCTGCAATACTGAGGAGCTACTATTATAGTTATACTAGCAAGAAAGCCCATTGCTGATCCTGCATTGAGCAGGGGGTTGGACTATGATTCTATGTGTCTGTCTCTGACATGTCTGAGAGGAACATGGCTAGCATCCAGGGAGGGAGGGCGGAAGCTGTAGGGGCAGGGCCAATCAGGGTGCAGCCAGATTGGCGCTATTCCAACTTGGACAGCCAGACATGTTCCACCCCCAAGGCTGTTTCACAAATATATAAAGGAACCATGGATAAGGATATAACCTCCCACATATTTTCTGGCTAGCTTTGCCTCCTGTGACAGCCATTTTATGATTGTCCCCACAGTGCTGTGTCGGAACTCCCAAGATGCCCAAGGACTCACAAAGGTTGGGAACACCTGAGCTACTGTATAAATCTAAACTGAGATTATTATTATTATGTCAAGAAAATGGCTACTATTTTCTTTCTTACATTCCCAAGCAACAAAATGGATGAAACTAAAGAATATATGAATTGCATTTGCCATAAATCGACGAGTCCTAATTCATCCCTTCCTCTTTACAACATATAGTGAGAAGATTCAGCTCCCCTTCTCTCTCAAACTGTTTAAAATGCAATACCATAGACCCTAATTCCCTCAAGGTAACAGAGTCTGTAATCTAACACAGTTGATCAGACTTCAGGTCATCTTCTAATTAATGGATCTCAGCCAACAAGTTTGGTTGCTATTTTGCAGCATGCATTTTGCCATATGGCAATGATAGTTCCAGGCCATTAGAGAGGTATCTACTTAGCTATAAATTCCCTTCTACGATGCTCTAATTAAGTTGTATCATATACTCAAAAAGAAAAGATTAGAAAGAATCTTGAGGAGTTTGACTCACTACGGGAATCAATAATCAAACATATCTTTAAAACTCTGCTTGCAAAGTAATGCTGAATAAAAAAGCAGCTTTAGAAATAAATTATACACAAAGAAAACAAACATTCTTGGGAAATCTGGCAAGGATCCCATAAAAACAAAAGGAAGAAAGATTTAGGTAACAGAAATGTTTCAAGGAGGAGTTTGGACCAGTACAGCACTAGAATTCTTTGTAAATTGCCCAGAACTATAGTTTAGTTTCAGTTTAGACAAAGGATTCAAATACAAGAAATCAATTGCTCCTCCCCTTCTCCAATAACTTAAGCCATGTTTTCAAATGTTGACTTTCCTTAAGGATCAGTTGTTTCGTCATTTAATGATACAATCTTTGTTCTTGGCTCAAAAGGTGAACACCAGTGCTGCATCGATTTTTATGTCAGGTCATGTGGCTCACATAATAAAGTTTTCCAGCTTTGTAACTTCTTTTATCAAAAACCAGCAAGAACACAAGCAATGCATTGAGAAGCAAAAAAAAAAAAAAAGTGTTTCAAGCGGAACTTACAACAACATCAGATCTCATCTTCCCAAAAGTCTTGATTAAATGAGCATAATGATAATCTTCCATTTGTCTTAAAATAGCAGTCATGCTTGCAACAAAATTTCCCTGCAAACAAAGGAAAACAAATATTTAACAATAACCATCCAAAACACCACTCATTTATACTTCAATTCTGTTTTTCAAGCAATTCTGAAAGAGAAACAAAATAAACCAAAATACTTCAAAGTAGATTACTAAATTTTTCCACGTGTGGAAATACTACTTCATTTTTAGATGTCTTCCCTATCATTTTGTCATAGAGTTCTGGTCCATTATTTTGTTATATATATATGGAATATTCTCTTTCAGTTTAACCTTTCTTTACACCCAACCACCCCAACCCCCTTAAATCCAAAAGCATGTTTATTTTGTTCCTTTATCCCAATCTAGATAGGCACCTGTATCACATATTTAAAAAAAATAAATTCAAACTGCAATACAAGGTAACAAGTACATCTTTGCAATAAGAAATATACTTTGAAAGGGCAAACATTCTTTCTTATAACATAATAAGAAACATCAGTTGAAAAGCGTTTGGTTTCTATAACACATTTATATGCAGGTTCCTTCTAGGGGGGAACGAGGGAGTTTACAAAGAGCACTACCATTGCCATTAAAACAGCATGCATACCAAATGCATCAGTTCCAAAATATAGTATCCCTACTTCTTTTCCTTGTTCGCATTCCAAATATTTTAACAGTCATGGGCTTCCAAATATGCTTTTTGTTGATTATGTCAGGTAATCGGGACATGACTATTTCTTCAGTCTGACAAAATGAATGTACAAGTTTAGCGCCTCATAGATCGTTTATGCACTGGGAACTTCACTGCCCCACCCCCCTGTCAGGAGCACAGCTCTGGGGTGGATGAGGTGCACCAAGCCAAATGCTCCCCCATGTGGGTGCAGGAAAAGGTGGGGCAACCTGCCACAATTCAAACTCCAGCTTGCAGCCCAGCATGAAACCTCCCGTGCATAAACAGTCATACATTTTCAACTTCCTGACTGTGTAGCTATTTGATCACTTTTCCTAAGAGGTTGGGACCATAGTTACTCCTTTGCAAAAGTATGGCCTTAATAACTAAGTTATCTACATTTATTTCTGTTTCTAATAGCTTTGATCATATGCATATGCTAGCCTCATTCTGTTTGTTTAGCAATTTAAATTATGATGAAGAAGGGCAACAACCAAGAGACATTAATCTGAGGCCTGAGGGAAAAGATTGTGCTGACTATATATATGAATGGAACACAGAGACCACATGGATTTAAAGATGAATTCTCAGGAGGAATCAGTACTGTAGCAAGATATTTAAATGGACATATCTCCCATGCATATTTGTGACTCCTCTATAAATGGTTACTTATTTAAGATAATACATGTAAACACAAAACTTCTCTTTCATATACCAAATACTTTCAGCTTTTATCAAGAGATTCTAATCCCTTCTTTGAATTGGACAGTGTTTGTCTCTGGGCATTACCATGATTATTCTGATAAACAAATAAAGATAAATCATTTGCTAAGAGAGATTATTACATAACTGAAAAACCTTATTAATTAGAATGGTAAGAGTCAGACACATATAGTGGTTAGTCCTTTTCTATAGCCATTTAAAACAGGAGACTGTACTTTAGAAATACTCAAAATATACAGAAGAAACACAAGCAACTGGAGAAATAGTTATTACTGCACAAACAAGAAATAATAATCACATCAAATGAAGGTGGCAGTAAATAAGACCTACAGCTTTATTCTGTGTGTGTTTGATTGCATGTTAAGAACCAACAAGTTACTTCCAATTTTAGGTGACCCTGTGAACTAATGACCTCTAAAATGTCCTGTTTTTAACAGTCTTGCTCAGGACTTGAAAACTTTGTTCTGACTTGATTTGATCTATAACCCACTTATTGGTCTTTCTGATGATCTGTAAAGCTGTCCTGCATTTAAAATGTATCAACTTCCTGTCTGCTTTGTTCACAGTCCAGCTTTTACACCCATACATAGAAATGGGGGAATACTATAGTATGCATTATCTTGATCTTAGTCACCAATGACACATCCTTACCATAAGAATCTTTTCTAGGCCCTTCATGGCTGCCTTCCTCAGTCTCATTTTCCTTCTAATTTCTTGGTTACACTCTCTATTTCAGTTGATGATCGAGCTAAAGAATAGTAATCTTGAACAATTTCAATGTCTTCATTGTCAGCATTGAAGTTGTCTGATTTCCCAAGTAGTCATTGCTTTTGTCTTTTCTTAAATTCTTTACCCTGAGCAATGCCTATTAAAGGAAGCTTGGAGAAAGAGGCATCCTTGGACTCCAGTCCAACACTGAAGTCTGACTCAGTATATTGTACCGTTTCCTTTACTGAATTTTGTTTGAAATCTGTCAGTTCTCATTCCATATATAGCAATAGTCTTTGCTGTTAGATTTTGAGCATCACTTTACGGTTAGATATTAAGTGATGATCATTTAGTTGCTGCAATTTTTGATGTCTCCTTTTAAAATTGGGATATAGAGTGAGGGTTTCCAATCTGTAGACCAGTTTTGTTTTCCATATTTGTTAGTATATTCTTGTTAAGATTTGGATAGATACCATTTTTGTGGCTTGAAACAGCCCTGTTGATATCCCATTCGTCCTGGTGTTCTCAGTGTAGATTTCTAAAACTGCATGTCCTTCTTATTAAAAAAAAAAAATCTTCTGAGAAGGAATCTGTCATCCTTTCCCATCTTTTCTCCCCCCCCACCCACCTTATGTTCTTATATAGTGATTAAAATGTGGAATTTGCTGCCCGAGGAAGAAATGATAGCAATAGGAGATTAGATAGCTTAATGGGTGGCTACTAGCCATGGTGATTGAGGGGAACTTCCAGATTCAGTGGCATTGAACTTCTGAATCCCAGAGTATGAGGCATCATCAGGGGAACGTTTCAGCCTCTATAACCTGTTGTGGGCCCTCCAGAGAAACTGGTTGGCTATTGTGTGAGATAGAATGTTGAATCATTAAATCTCAAATTGACCCATATTTGAATCAACCAGATCCCAAAACAAGTCAGATTTTTGTGTGTATGTGTACCACTGTGTTCTTTACTTGCCCTTTAAACTCTTCAGGAAGTTTTAAATTGCATTTTGGCACTAAGAGTGTTTTGGTGATTTTCTTCAGTTTTATTTTAATTTTTGATATTAACATTTCATGCATGTTTACTCAGAAGCACATCCCATAAGTTCAGTGAGGTTTACTCATACATGACAGCCAAAAGGACAGCAGCCTTAACTGAAAGGAAAGACAATGCACCATGGAAGAAAGAAGGCTTATGGAAGAAGTGCTAGGATTGTCATATCCCTCAATCGAGTCAGCAAATCAAATGTATTGTTTATTTGCTACCAGCTGTTTTTGTTTGCTCCTAGCAAGCACCATAAAAAACAAACAAACATGGGAATGATCTTTTCATTCTCATCTCGCTAATTTGTTCATGCCAAGAAAAACTGACCTCTCCTACTTTCTTTATATGAGAATGCAGCAAAACATAACTGGCCACAGTCAACGCCTGAATCCTAATGTATCTGATTTTGCTGATCTAAAATGTTATGGTTTTGTATCTGCTCATCACTTAATGTGGAAACTGAAATATGAGTGGGAGCACCTTTTGTTCCCAAGGGCTCACAGTCATCATGTACTAAGAATTTACCTTTAATCAAAAGAAAAACAATGGTATATGTTCTCATAGTTTGTAAACCCAAATGAATAGCTAGAAGCTGAATACAGAATGACATTGGATAAGGATTATGTATCAACTGTTCTATTTGCTAATGTTTCAGCTTTATGTTTTCCCCTTACACCCACATCTGCAGTAACTTGTGAATGTGAAATACTAACTGGTTATGTTACTATGATTCAGAATGTTAGAAAAGCAAAATAGGACTGCTAAAGGTGTCCATTAAGAGGGCAAGTGTACACAGGTGAAGGAGGGCTGAAAGAGGGTGAGACAAAGGTGGTAGCAAAACTAGAACAGTAATATTAGGATGATAGGAACGGGCCAGATAAGAAAAGGATTTTAGGTATATTAACATTAAAGACAAGATATAGAGAAAAAAGAGTGAGGGGGATGGAACAGTGTGGTTAGAAGCTACACAAAACATGATTGGGCAGTTCCTCTCTAGTTTCCCCTACACCAAAGGTAGGATGATCCAGGTAGGATGATCAGACAAGGTGAGCGATGCAAAGGTTGGTGAAGGCCACTTTGCTTAACATACCACATATACATTTCTGCTATTGGATTTCCTAGATGATCTCTACTCAGCCTCTTCTGTGTTGCTTAGACAGCTGTGCCTTGAGTGGCTGCACTTGACATTCCATATTAATTACAGCTCCCTATCTCACTCCAAATTTTTAATACACACAATCAGTTAAACAGACTTCAGTGTATTTGTGAACATGAAGAATATTATGTTTGTATCCTGCAGAATTAATGCTTGAGACTGGGCTGTGTAAAAAGAAAACAGTTGCAAACTGTCCTGATATGGAATTTTAAATGAGCTATATTCCTCATGCTCCCCCCTCCCAACAAATCTCAGAATACTTTATTGTGATAAAGTAAATGGCTTTTCTAACTATGCATTTTCCTTACCGCTCAATATCTTATAAGGAGGAGAGCTGGTGCAGAATGCAGCTCCTAGGGTCCTCACAGGAACACCTTGGAGGGCCCATATCCAACCTGTGCTGAGGCAGTTGACGTTTGTCTCCTGGATCATTTATTTATTTATTTATTAGATTTTTATACCACCCTCCCATACAGCTCAGGGCGGTTCACAGAAAAAATTGCAGGGGTGATACATAGTCTAAACGTATAACACAGTCATAAATAACATATCAATGATAATCTAATAGAGGCTTCAAATAGAATAACTTAGACAAAATCCCCAAATAGGTCAGGCTGGTTTAGTTCATGGATGAGGTGCCTGAGAGGGGACCAGCAGATGTTGTTGGGTCAGTTGAATTCAAGCGAATGCCTGGTGGAGGAGCTCCTTTTTGCAGGCCCTTCAGAATTGTGGGAGTTCAGGCAGGGCCTTGATCTCTTCAGGGAACTAATTCTACCATGTGGGAGCCAAGATAGAGTAAGCCCCTGCCCTTGTTGAGGACAGACATGCTTATTTGGGGCTAGGAATCACCAGCCAGTTGGTGGTGGCTTTTTTAGGGATGTAAGCAGAGACAGTATCTCAGGTACACTGGGCCCAGACTGTGTATGGCCTTGAAGGTAGGAATCAAAACCTTAAGCCTGATCTCGCATTCAATTGGGAGCCAGCTGAGTTGTTGGAGTACAGGCCAGATGTAAGATCTCCATGGTGTATTAGTGAGAATCCTGGCCCCAGCGTTCTGCACCAATTGTATTTTCTGGCTCAAGGATAAGGGTAGGCCTGCATAGAGTGAGTTGCAGAAGTCCAGTCTAGAGATGATCGTCACATGGATCACTGTGGCTAGGTGTTCTGGTGCCAAATAGGACACTAGTAGCTTGGCTTGGCATAGGTGGTAGAAAGCCTGCCATGCTACTCTCATGACCTGTGCCTCTATGTAGAGGGAGGCGTCGAGGATCACACCCAGGTTTCTGGAGGACTGGACATTTAAGGCCATCTGCGGCTTGGGCCCCATATATCTGCGGGACCTCCTGTCTCTTTATGCCTGCTGCAGGGTATTTTATTCTGCAGGTGTGAATCTATTGGAGGTACCTCACCCACAAGAGGTTTGCCTGCCCTCGACAAGGGCCAAGGCCTTTTTCGTCCTGGCCCCAACCTAGTGAAATGAGCTACCAGGAGAGCTGAGGGCCCTGATGGACCCATATCAGTTCTGTTGGGCCTGCAAAACAGGGCTTTTCCACCAGATCTTTGGTTGACGCCAGAGCAAGGTAGATTTGGATCCCTCCTGGAGCCAGCCATTCCTTCTAGCTATCCTGTTCTCCCCCCCCCCCCCGAGGCATTTTTAAGGAGTCTGTCGAGTGGTGTATGATTTGTTGCCATCTAGTGTGGTTTTAATGGAGTGTTAGACTGTTTTAATGAGATTTTATTGTGAGTACAGATGTTCCCTGCCATGAGCCATTCCATGGGAATGGCAGGATACAAATTGAAAAACAGATAAAATTGGGCAAAATACTACCAGCACATTTCCTCTCATACCTCCAGAAAACAAGTGTTCTTTTCTTTAAATTGGAAATCTGGGTATCAAAGGGTGCAAATTAGTCATCTAAAATATTGGCAAAATGTTGCTCACCCAGATTCATTTGAAAACCGCAAAAAGAGCTTTTCTCTGTGACTTTCATTACTTTTTCCACTAGAATTGTAAATAACAAACCATTTCCAATGCTCAGATCACAAGGCTAACCAACCAGAGGCCTAAGGACTAATATTCTCAATACACGCATGGAGATTTATTAAGTTTATTATAACCTATATAGGCACTTCTATTAAAGTCATTGGTTGGCTGCTTTGGAAGCAAGAACATGAATTCTGTGCTCAAGCACAGTTTCTCTCCAAGTAGAAATACTTGATGATTGTTCCCCTCCCACCCAACCACTTTTAATGCTTGTCTTCCATTATGATGTTATGTGGTAGACAGAGCTTTTAAAACTACGTTTCAAGGAATGCAGGAGAATACCTTGCTCTACCTCTGCTCCTTGCAAACAATAAATTCTAGTTTTTAATGTTACACAATATTTTGTTTTGTCCTGTTTCATTTTAAAAACCACAACTTGGATCAGATGAACCTAGAAATACTGGCACTAAAACGATTTAATTTTCACTACAGTTTTTAGAATTTGTTTAGATTTACTGTCAGATTTAACCTTTTATTTATCACATTTGTTGCATTACCCTTGAGAAAAGTTCAAGGCAGCCAATACACAATCCTAAGTGGGCTGATACCCACATAGGAATTGCTCTCATGCTCATTTGCACTGCTACACTGACACTGGTACGGGCAATATGCTTTTAATCGGCTTCACAGTGACCAGTGGAATTGACTGAGCACAACATTCTCTCAATACCTGTTAACAGATATTAGATTTTGTGCATTGTAAAATAATAATAATAACACACATATGGGATAATTTCTGCACCCACTTTTGGCATTTGGCATATCTAATAGTTTAGCATTAACCTCTGTGTCCTATTGTGATTGGTGATTATAGTAGTTAGGGTATGGCTAGTCACTAAGAATAAAAAATTATGATACAGAGACACACTGCACGTGTAGCATTAAAAATAATTTCATTCACATGCAGCCAGCTCGACTGACCTTAGAATAGTCACGGTTACTCAGGTTACCCAAGTCAACAAGTGTACAATGGATTGCACCATGTCAGATGGTAGGTGTGTTCCCCTGACTTGTTATTTTTTTTCCAATACAGCTATAAATAGAAAGCCAGCACAGCTAACTAAAATAAGAGCTGAAGTCTTTCTCATTCCTGTGCTAGTTTTCTGTTTGTCTGCAAAGGAGCACTCATAATTATAATCCACTGCTAGGGTTGGGCACTTTGGCACCCCAAGCATCTGGTCTCTCCTGGCGCAGCCGAAGCACCCAACCCTGTCTACCTGCACTGTGAAGTGGTGAAGTCCATTTCACCTCCTCCGCAGTCTGCCACCTCAGGTAGTGTTTGAAAACGTGCTCCTCTCTCTCTCTCTCTCTCTCTCTCTCTCTCAAACCCATTCTTAAGGGTGAAGTTCCTGCTCATGCAATCAACACTATGCTCCTGTTAGATTGGTAATTATCCAATAGAAAAGTCATTTTTATGCCCTCTTCAGCTTAAACTCCTCTTTGTTCCCTATTAAACTAATCCTGAAGATTCCTTCTAAAGAATTTATATTTTTAAAATTCAAAATACAGAATTATCTGCTGTGCCACAATATGCAGGGACATGGCAAACTTTTACAGCATAAACGTGTTGCCAATTGGACATATTGTTAAATTTAACTCTGTACCAATGATTGCCAACTTCCCATCTCTCTTTCAACTTAGTTAATGACAGCTCTGGTTTTGTCCTCCAGTTCCTCTAACGCAGCCTTTCTCAACTTTTTTACCGTTGAGAAACCCCAGAAACATTAACCAGGCGTCAAGAAACCCCAGAAGTGCTGCAATCGTGCAGAATACGGTTGGGAAGCAAAGCTGTGTACACACCCACTCGGGGCCCCTCTTCTTCCCATCCCCTCTAGGCCCATCACTGGCCATTTTTTTGGGGGGGGAGGGAGGGTCAACATGACCATACATGGTCATATCACCCAATAAATGTTTAACATTTTTTTAAAAACACATAAAATGAATTAACTCCCACCCATTCAGGGAACCCTTCCAGGGCCATTAAGAAACCCCATAATGAAATCCTGGTTAAGAAAGCCTGCTCTAATGCTACAGTTTAGGGTTCAGCTAATGATGCATAGATGGGTGAGTGTTGTTTTTAGTTTCATTTAATTCTTAAACCGGACAGTGGAATGCTTCGCGAATTTTTTTTTTTTTTAAGTTCATAAGTAAAGACCAAAAAAAAAAAAAAATGAAATTAACCAAACCTTGTTTATCTACCAAAGTGTTTAATAGGAGAAAATTGGTTTAATGGTTTTATTCTTTTTTTAAAGGACAGATGGACATTTCTTGCATATAAGGAAAGATTTAATGGAAAATTCCTGTTGAAAACAAGCGATGTGCGAAGAATACTGAAACTCAATAGATGCTCCAGTTGCTTGTATAATGCCATACATTACAAGCATTTCCAATAACCTATCCAAGAAGCCCGTTACTGTTATTCCACCCTCTTAATAGAGCTATTTTAATGATTATAGTATCTCTTACCATGCTCCCATTGTATTTTGCTTTACTGACTGCAAAGCATATTCATTAGCTATGTTATTTCAGGCATAATAAAACAAAAATATTTTTAGAGGTCTGTGAAAGCTCAATAGTACTGCATAGCTGAGTGAGCATCTGAGCTACATTTGCAGATATATTTTGTATAGAAGATCAACTAGTACAGGCCCAGTACCCAAAAGAGCCAGAATGTTTTTCTTGACATACTGCTTTCTTTGCACACAAAACACACAGATGATAGTCCAAATAACTGCTGCTGAACTGTAGATCTTTCCTTATTGGCAATGTTTCACTGTTAATACAGATTTAAACATAAGAACATAGTTTGGAAAGCTAAATGCAATCTTTGTAGAACAACAATGATCTATGGTGCTTGCTTAATATAATTGCTGCTACTTTCAGTTCTTGCAAAGGAAGCTATATGAAGAGAGGCTGACTTTGTAATTTATATATTGGAATTGCACTCTACCCAAAAATCCATTTCAAATAAACTGTATAATTCAGGTCGTAATAGAATCCTTTATGGACAGAAGTCAACATTTTTTTAAAAATGGGCTAGGATATTGATCCTTCTCCCGCCACAGCAAACTTATTAAGACTGAATTACTCTTGCTTCTATTAAGATCTGGTTGAAGGCACAGTACATCACAAAATACAATTTGGGGTAATCTTAAAACTTCAGCTATCTCAGGTGAAGGAAAAAATTATTTAGCTTCTTCACTAGACAAGCTTCAGGGATACACTGTTAATTATAAGAGAAATTACACAGACTATGTATTAGTTGTACCTTGGTGTTACAGATCAATTACACTGCTCATCAGTGGATACTTATAATAATATATTATATTTGTGTTAATACTTTGTAAAAGGTTTAAATCTTCATTGTGCTTCTTTGGATAGATAAAAATTAACAGTATGAAGAACCTGTAAGACCCATATGTTGCCCTTTGTTGTGCTAATATAAACAAAGCTTTGCAATTACCCCTCGTATAAAATTGAAATTGATTTTTCAGAAAATTAGATTTTTCTTTGTTCTGCCTGGAGTGACATACTATATTAAGGAGGGGAGCAGTATCTTGGGGATCCAATTAAACATTAGAAACCAATGAAAGATAAACATTTGAAAATGTTACTTGCTATTGCTGAAGAGCCAATAGGCTGCTATCAACATAAACCAAAATCATGACAGATCTCAGTTTGTATGATCGTGTTTACAGCAAGCAACCCAACCAACTATCTTTAGGATCTAGGTACCACCAGGCCTCTCTCCCCACACCAGTTTTCAATGTCAATATTTTTTTTAAGGTAAAGGTATCCCCTGTGCAAGCACCGAGTCATGTCTGACCCTTGGGGTGACGCCCTCTAGCGTTTTCATGGCAGACTCAATACGGGGTGGTTTGCCAGTGCCTTCCCCAGTCATTACCGTTTTTTTTTTAATGGTACTTTAAGGGAGAATGTGCCCATGACAGAAGTGATGGATTTTAAGCAAGCTTGAACCATGGCACAGGTTCTCTACCCAACCCCATTAAGATTCATAACTTAAGGAAGAGAACAATCAAAATTGCTTCTGATGAATACAAATAAAATCAGTAGCCAGACTGCTTTATTTTTGAAATATTTCCCGTTACGCTTATATCTTATTGGAAATACTCCAACCCTTTATCAGTTCAATCGCACAAACCACCCAGGCAGCAGTATTTTTGGCGGTGCCCATGAAACTTCACACAATCTGAGATAGATTCCTCGACATCTGGGATGTCAAAAAGAGTACTGAGTACCACTCCTGAGCTGCATGCATGTCCATATTTCATTTAAGAGGTGTGCCTAACATCCTCTGTCGCACCACAAGAAATGCTGCAGACCTCTAGGATGAAATTAATCCATTGCTTGGATGGCAAAAAGGTTTGTCAGTTCTTATAAACTTAAGGCTTCTCTTATCCCCAGCTGCACAATAGTTTCAAAGTTCATGCGATGCCTAGATTTTCTTCACCTGTTACTGACCCCTTTCTCTTACGAAATTTCCAGAAGCATTTCAGCAGAACCCAGAATCCATCATTCCCTTACTTTTCAGTTTATGTTGCATTTTGAACTGACAAATATTTGGTACTATCAGAAGTCTTCTTAAAATTTGTTTGCCCATTTTGTAACCAATTAAGAACTGTAGCTTGAGACAACTTAATATTATGCTCTCTGAAGTTGCCCTGGTACCGGTTTAACTTGTAGATTCCTCACTAACAAATCTATTTATCTTTTCCTGTCAAAGAGATGTCGGAACTTTAAAACACGACACTTCAAACAACTTCAGAGAGTTCTAGAGAACTGCAGAGTTAGCTTTATGAAAGATAAGAACATAACATTTACCTTTTAAGTCTAGTGCACGGCAGATTTTGATACCTGACACAGCCGTAAAAGAAGGGGGAAAGCATTTCCACTTTGAAAAGGCCTGCCTGTATTTGCTTTCCTTAACTTCTCGGGGGGGGGGGGGTATATATGAGGAGTTAGAATTCCATTATTCCAAATATAGAATTTGATTTTCAAATGCAGTTGCAGGAGACAGCTGGATTATGTCAGTAATTAAAAATGCCTGTCCCCCAGAATGTTTTAAGCTTCCACGGGGGGGGGGGGGAGAAACAGGCACGATGTGGGTACTTTCTCTTTTTTTTCTGCTGGCAATTAAAAGTAATGTGGGGAGAACTTTCCATTAAAAGAAACTTCATGGGTAGAAAGAGCACATTTGCTCCCATCACTGCATGGCCAACCTCCATAATGTGGCCCTTTTATCATTTCACAAAAGTTAATTATTTTGAATCACACTTCCTAGTGATATAGTGCTTTTAAGAGGCAAAAGGTGTTAAAAGATTAACATCCAAACCCATGTATTCCTCCACCACAAACAGGACAGAACAAAGTTAGAGTCCAGTGGCACCTTTAAGATCAACCAAGTTTTATTCAAGGTATGAGCTTCCGTATGCATGCACACTTCCTCAGATACAATGTCATGGAATGGAAGTAATCAGATCATACATATAAGCCAGTGGTCCCCAGCCCCCAGTCCGAGGAACGGTACCGGGCTACGGCTCCTCCTTGTCCTCCTCCCTGGCTGTTGCCTCAGGGACTGCCCTGCCACTCTGCTGCCGGCTCACCTTTGGCGCTCTACAGCGGCCGTCATGGCTGGGACTCCCGCTCAGCGTGGCACTGCACAGCTGCTGCTGACAGCGCCCCCCAGCGGGCGGCGGGATGCTGGCAGCAGCGGAGTCCCTCCGCAAAAGACCCCCCCCCCGGGCCTCAGTAAAATTGTCAAGCACTGACTGGTCCCCGCTGATAAAAAGGTTGGGGACCACTGGTTCAAAATTTATTTTTCATAATATACTGGTTACATCCACTGCTGTTGTTTTTCTCCATATCAAGTAAAGAATCCCTGAACTGCTTTTTTTGCAGCACAATTATAGCGCTTTATTTTAGTGCCAATTGTTTGGCTCTGGATGCCATACACAAAAAGATACAAAATGATGTGCACCCCTTATCTTGATCATGGTATTCTGTATACCTGATGTCTCATTTAAAAATGTCTGCCTATTATATGCAATTCAGGTGGGCACATGGAACACCAAAGGGTAAGTTTTGTATATTCCAGGCATCACAACAAGCAAGACGCTATTATTATTTTGTAGCCCAAAGCTGCTCTATCATAGAACTTGAACTTGTAAGAGGAATGGCCCCTTGAGGTTTTAAAGGCACGATACAAAATGTAAAACGTTTTTTGTTTTTTTTAAGTTGGACAGGATAGGGAGAAATGTGCAGGTTCCTTGGTGTGCCACCAATCCCCCAGGAGTCAATTATTATGACCAAGTCTCAGGTAAGGTTTGCTAGTTGACACTTTATGTTGTTTACCCATTCTGATTCATAGAGCCTTAGAAACAAGAGACAGAAAATACCTGCACAATTGAAAACCTTGAGCATCTAAGGAACAGCCCAATCAGGAACCTTTTGTAACCCCTTGCTGTGCCTTGAGTTCAGCTTTCTTCAGCAGATATGACAAACCATGTCTTGCTAGCGCATGCTCACATTCAATACCTAAATGATGCTTGTCTTTATCCCAGTTGTATTTTTCAAAACATGGCTCATTAGGATATGCAACAGCATAAAATAGGAAGATTGGCCACTGCTGTTTAAGGCAAGTGGCTACCCCTTTCACATAACCATGTGTCTATAGGAACATAATGTTTGTGTATTTTATACTGATATAGTAGAATTGCAAAAGCAACTTGATGGAGTTCCCCTGTTACAGCTAATGACATCAATATGCTTCCAGCATTGCTTCAAGACTTTGTTCAGTGTCTGGGTGATCTTATTCAGCAGAAGGGAAACCTGAAGTATTTTTTTCGTTTACAAGGGGGGGGGGCACAAACAACATAAACAGAAGTTACAAAACAGTCATCTAAGAAAACAACTGAATCAAGAACTCCTACATTCTAAGTCTAAAACAGCAATTTATCATATAGCCCTCGGCAAGTTCTTGCATCCCCTAACCTAAGTTCCCCACTAGAAATCATGAACACCACTGCATCAACTTGCAATAGTATGAGTAAAATATATACTGCTACACCTATCAGAAGGGCTTTGAACATGAGAGGCACTATATAAATAAGTTATGACAGTCAATCCTAAAGGGATCCTACAGAAAAAAATATATAGAAGGAGATGACTCAGTATGTCAGTATTGGAAAGAATTTGCAACACACAACATTTGCAAACATACTGTGAAATCATCCAAGTGGGACAAAGTATGAAGAGATATGGCTGGCTGGCACAGAGGGAGAGAGAGAAGACCATAAAACATTCCCTGCTGCATTACTTCCCAGTGATGCTTCTGCTGGATTTCCCTAGCATCATAAAATGCCTCTTAAACCATTGCAATTGTATGGATGACATATCATCCAGAACTTTTACCAACACTTGTCCCTTAGTTGAAAAACTTCGCAGGAATTGTTTTATAACTCCCTTTCTCTGTGTCACTCACATACACACTTCCAGAGAGTCATCTATGAGCTTCCCATACACTATGAAAAGTATTTTATGATGGAATAAGCAAGACCTGTAGGGTGCATGATTCAAAAACATATGAAGAATATCTTACAGGAGTGTATTTAGCATATTAAGGAACTTCCTGATATTTTTCAAACAGTATCCTTCCATGTCCTGACTGGCTCATTTGGAGACTCCCTGTTCCTTTGAATATACTTCTTCCCTGCTTGCCTTCTGAACAGACTGAATGAAAGACAACAGAAAACCAGTTAGGCAGTTAATCAGATCTCTCTCTCCTCTTTCTATACAAAGTTTGTTTCTCTTCTTAATAAAACTATTTTATTCCTTTAAGTAGCCTGAAGTTTTGCCTCTTTGCACATTTAAAACCTGCTAACACAGCATACCCCTAGGTAGAAGCCCAAGGCTTCTGGAAGGGCCCATTGCTGCTGATCTGCATGCCTTTCCCCCATTGGCTTTCGCCATCCAGGTTCTTCCTCATCCACACATATCATCCAGCATTGTTAGGGAAAGGATGTGTGTGTAGTATAGGCAGTTGTATGTACAACGAATGGGAGGACTCACAAAGAGTCAGAATAAACATGCAAAGGCACATGGGTTGGTGGGTAGGAAGGGAGACATGGATGGATGACTAGTGGTGGCTAGAAGAGTGGCTTAAATGACTTAAGCTTACACACTGATTTTTCTAAGCTCAAAACAGTTTACAATATTTTCAAGCCCAAAAGATATATTATCAAACCCATAAGATATATAAGTAGGATAAGAAGTAAGTAAGAAGTTTCAACTTGGCCTTATTCTGAGAAGCTGCCAGTGCGGTACAGTGGCTGAATATTTGTCAAGGTTCAAATTCTCCTTAGGTTTGGATGCTCACCTGGTAACTTTGGTCAATTTGCTGTCCCAGCATAATTTACCACACTATTTCTGGGCTTTACAAAACTCTGATGTTCTTTGAGAAAATGTGGAATAAAAATATAATAAATAATGCCAATTCCGTACCTTTGATTTTGTCTGCACCATGTATTTTGTATGCAGCGTCTTCTAAATCCTACATCTAAACCAGGCTTTCTCAACCAGGGTTTCTTGACAGCCCAAGAAGGTTTCCCGAATAGGTGGGACTTAATGTTTTATATATATTTTAAATAAGGAGTTCAGCAAGGCTGTATACTGTCGCCTTGCCTATTTAACGTATGCGGAGAACATCATGAGAAAGGCAGGATTAGAGGAGTCACAAATTGGGATCAAGATTGCAGGGAGAAATATCAACAACCTCAGATATGCAGATTATACCACTCTAATGGCAGAAAGTGAAGAGGAACTAGAGCCTGTTGATGCGGGTGATGGAGGAGAGTGCAAAAATTGGCTTGAAACTCAACATCAAGAAAACAAAGAGCATGGCATCCGGCCTTCTCAATTCCTGGCAAATAGATGCGGAAGAAATGGAGATAGTGACAGATTTTATTTTCCTGGGCTCCAAGATCACTGCAGATGGGGACTGCAGCAAAGAAATTAAAAGACGCTTGCTCCTGGGGAGGAAAGCTATAGCAAATCTAGACAGCATCCTAAAAAGCAGAGACATCACCCTGCCAACAAAAGTGCGTTTAGTCAAGGCTATGGTAATCCCAGTTGCAATGTATGGCTGCGAAAGTTGGACCATAAGGAAGGCCGAGCGTCAAAGAATTGAGGCTTTTGAACTCTGGTGCTGGAGAAGACTCTTGCGAGTCCCTTGGACTGCAAGGTGAACAAACCGGTCAGTCCTAGAGATCAGCCCTGACTGCTCCTTAGAAGGCCGGATCTGCGGGAGGGGGGGGAGAGGTTAGTGCGGCCACCAGCACGCCGGCAGTGAAAACATGCATGTGCGGCAAGTCCACACATGCGTTTGAGCCCAGTGGGGTCCCAAACGTGCATGCACACATGCACGTTTGCACCCGGTGGGGCTGCAAACACGCATGCACGGCAGGTCCTGCACATGTGCGTTTGCGGCCGGCGGGTCCACGCATGCACGTTTGCGCAGGGGCTGCTGCGCATATGCGGGGCCCGGATCACCCTCCCCCCCTACCGGTCCGTAACTCAAAAAGGTTGCGGACCGCTGATCTAGACAATACAGTAAATAGTTTTTAAATGAAATATATTTTTTCAATGATTGTTTCATGCCTCTGGAGCAGCCTCTCAGCAAAAACTGCAGGCAAAGCACTTCATCTGTATTATCATACAAGTTTTCTATTGATCATTTGAACTCACATGGCAATTTTTAAACATAGCAGACCACTATGGAATTCTGATCCTTTATTTTAATGTACAAATGTAACATTCTATTTTAAAGAATGTTTTAAAGAGAAAAAATTGCTCACCACTATCCTTCATGAGCTAGCAGCAAAAACATAATCTCAGTCTATAGGTGTTGAGTTTTTAAGAATTAAATCCCCTGAATATTTTCAACAAGTCATTGTAATGAAATATCTGTGAAGTTTCTTACTTTTTCAACAATTAAATTTTCAAATGGGAATCTTCAGATAAATACCTACAAAGGTCTATATGAACAATTCCTCTACGATGTTCTGAAGTTTCTCTACATATTATTATTTTGTGGCCTTTGAAGATTGACCTCTCTTACTTACTCTGTAAGAAGAAATATGTCAAGAGAATTAAATTTTCAATGGAAAATTAAGCCTATAATACAGATTGTCTAAAAGCATAAAGCTATTTCAAGACAGCAGCATACATGGCATTCTCCTGTAGCTAAGGTACATTGTTATCACATTATAGTAATTAACTATAGAATTTCACAACAAAATTCAACCCAGCAATGGTTTTAATCAACTTGCATTGCTTGCTTTAATGCAATCAAAGCATACTAGACAACATATGAAAAATGATTCTTGCTTTTTTCTCATCTATCATTTCCAAATAAAGTTTATGTGGGGAGTCTCTAATATAGAGCTATGGTTCATTTTTGCTAATTTCTGGTGTTCTTTCGGGATTGCTGCTTATTTTTAGTTGGGCTTTTCCCCTGAAGTTTTCTGTCTAACATAAAAAGGATGCCTTTTGTTTTCATAATGCTCAAATAAAAAACCAAACTGTACCATGGAGACGCCAACAAACTGAGTTTTAAAAAGAGTCAGCAAATCTCATCAAAAAATTCATACCACATTATGAAAAGTACTTTGTTAATTTACTTTGACTTCTATATAATTTGGTTTTTAATTTCTCTTAATGTAATACTTCAGGGTTACTTATAAAACTAACAGGTGATAATAACTCTTACTAAACAAATTAAATTACAGCCTCCTTGCTCAACAGTTGTGATCGAAATCAGTGGTCCCCAACCTTTTTATCACCGGGGACCACTCAACGCTTGACAATTTTACTGAGGCCTGGGGGGGGAGTTTACTCCTCTACTCTCAACCACTGCCCTAACGCTCTCTGATCGCTATGGTAATGTTTAAACATCCCTTCAAAATAAGATACAGACACGCCACAACAATGAACATAAGGAACATTTTATTTTCATGGAAATTTTAACTCATGACAATGACAAATCAATGGGAACCCTGAGCTTGTTTCTCTGCAACGAGATAGTCCCATCTGGGAGTGATGGGAGATAATGACACCCAAAGTGTGTTGTAAAGGGCCGGTGGGGATGAAGTAAAGGGCCGGGGGGGGGAAGGCGTCCTTCGCGGCCCACCTCCAATTAGTCGACGGACCACATGTGGTCCGAGCCCACAGGTTGGGGATCGCTAATCTAAATCACACCATGTGATGGAATCACAGTTTGAAATGAACAACAGCAAATCTTGTGCTTGTTCTCTACCTCTCTACCCCCATGCCATTGATCTTTAATTAATAAAGCCTGTGATTTATTTGCACAAACTACCAATACAGTACAAGTGAGATGGTAAGACACAGAAATGCACTATTGTTCGACTGATGTTGAAATCAAAGAAATATTAGCATCTGGACTAGGTGAGATCCTTGGAAGAATCACAAATCATACAACTATCTTCAATTCTTGCAGTACACTATATGGCAGCAATTTCTTGAATTTATACAAAGGTTTATGTGTAAATTCTAGTCTGTCTTCCATTGATACCCCACAGAGTACCTGAAAGGGAGTGAAAACAATTTTCATCTCTGCCAGCTTGAATCTAAAAAAAAGTAGTGACATCCAGGCTCACAGAGGTACGTGGGACATATACCTGCTCTAGAGCTCTTTAATCCATCCCCTTGCCCCTCCCTCCCCTCTCTCTCTCTCACTCTCTCTCTCTCTCTCTCTCTCACACACACACACACACAAACCCCTTCCCTCCCCACTTCCCTTTCCCCTCTCTCTCCTTCCCCGATCTACTTCCCAGTCCCTCCCACCTTGAGACAGACACACAAGCACACGCACAAAGAGTCCTACCCCCTCCTTCCTTACCTCTTCTCCCAGAAGGCCTCGGCCTCCTCTGACCTGGAGGGCAGTGCCTGGGCCTGCACTGGTATCATGGCCTGAACACCAGCCCCTGGAGGACAGCCGCCCCACCTCGGGAGCCACACGACCTCCACCCTGGTCCCCAGAGGCCTCCCCACCACCCAGGCTCCATGCTCCTTCACCCCTTCCACACCTTCATGGCGGCGATGGCCTGCCCAGCCCCCACACTGACCCACAACTGACCAGGCCTCCCTGGGCAGTGCAAAGTGGGCCAGCCTCCCTTCAACAGCCCATGCTGTCCCAGCCAGCCACCTGCTGAAGTGCCCCACAGCTTCTGGCACACTCCCTAGAGTGGGGCTATAGAAATCAAGTCTGTACCCATTTCCGTTCCAGGGGCCACACCAGAAAATGTGTCCCACATTTTAAAAAAAATAGTTAATCTGAGGACTCTAAAGAAAATTGCAATTAGTATGGGAAAAGAATATAGGCATCCTGTTATGTCATCAGATATATCCTACATAAATCAAGCATGAACATATAGATAAAGATTCTTACGACCCCTTGGGTTGGGTGATTCAGCGGTGATTTTCATGGAAGGGAGGCTCGGGAGGGGGGGGGAATGGAAAGTGATTTGTTCTGGTCGACATCAAGCAAATGCCTGGTGGAGGAGCTTCCTTTTGCAGGACCCACAGAATTGTCCAAGTTCCATTAGGGCCCTGATCTCCTCTGGGAGATCATTTCACCAGGTGAGGGCCAGGATGGAGAAAGCTCTGGCCCTGGATGAGGTCAAGCGAGCTTCCTTGTTTCTTTTCAAATGACAGATAATATGCCTTAACCAATCAACAAATAACAATAAGAAACAGGATTTTATAACTAACAGGTGTTGTTTGATCAAAATAACCAAAATAACCTGTAAGCCTCCTTGAGTCTCCTTCGGGTAGAGAAAAGCAACATATAAGAACCAACTCTTTATATATTTCAAGGGAAATATAATGAGAGAAAATAAAGGTGATGATAATTTTTGGAATTTAAAAGTATTTTATGCTGGAATAAGCAAGATCTGTAGGGTGCATGATTCAAAAACATCACCTTCCCTTTCCTCTCCCTACAACAGACACCCTGGGAGGTGGGTGAGGCTGAGAGAGCCCTGATATCACTGCTCGGTCAGAACAGTTTTATCAGTGTCATGGTGAGCCCAAAGTCACCCAGCTGGCTGCATTGGGGGGGGGGGGTGCAGAATCGAACCTGGCTCGCCAGATTAGAAGTCCACGTTCCTAACCACTACACCAAACTTCTTATCAAAATGGATTATATTTTTAAATGGTTGCACAAATGGGAAAGCTAGATAGATTACACTCCACTGTTCCTGAAAAATGAAAGTAATAATAATTGTTAGCCAATTAAAATATACAGAAAATATAAAGGTGTGTTTGTGTGGAAGATATGGTTATTTCAAACTCCCATGTTATAAATTCATTGCTACTCTGAGGGCTTGAGCAAAAATGAAATAAACTGGATCCGTTTTATTAGATTTGCTCTTAGAATAACAGAAAAAGGTTAGGCAATATCCACCCACTCCTTTAAAAACTTTTCCTACAGATAAATGATGTGACCAGTTACAAATACAGTAAAATCATAAACGAAGGAATACGTAGTATTAGATTTGTGCTGAAAACAAGAGAGAAGGCTTAGTAGGGCAGCAGACTGAACAAATCTTTTGAACAAAAACCAGAAAACTGCAAATGTTCCCAAATCCCTTTGAAACTAATAGGGCTCAAATATATTTTATACTTCATTTATTCATTAATTAAAATATTTGTATCTCACTTTTCCTTGTGGTTCAAGGCAGTTTAAAATCATAATTAAAATGTTTTAAAAAAACCCTCCAAATAACTCACCTTCCTGTAGTTAAAAACTGTGATGAATAAAATGCCTGCAGTATTGCCTCAAAATTTCTGGACCAGCAGTAGTCTCACCTCTTTAAAAAGTTTATTCCACAAAGTAGGAGCAACAGATCGTGACTCTGGGGGAACTATCAGTAGGTAGAAGCTTGAGGACTATCGTTTGTACATAGGGGATATATGGGAGACAGTCCTATAAATACATGGATCATGAAGGGCTTTGAATGTCATAACCAGAACCTCCAACTGGTCTTGGAACAAAGCTGGCTAGTCCCAGACAATATGGAACCTACATTCTGAACCAGCTGAAATTTCTTATTTGATTTTAAGGACAGCCCTATGTAGAGTGCATTACAGCAGTCCAACTGAGAGACTGAGTAAGCATGGCCAGATCATCTGAGGGCAGGACTAGAGAACGTAGTGGCCCTAGGACAAACCTAAGCCCTTCCAAAACAGCCTGGGCGAAAACAAGGCCCCCCACATACAATAGTCCTTGGTATTTTTTAATCCAGGAGATAAATCCCCCCCACCCCAAAAAATGCTTCCCTGGAACAGTGTGAAAAAGTCATCCCAATGTGAAGTCAGTAGGTTTCTGGGGTTGCTTTGTATCCCAGGTGAATTTGGTTTATGGAGAGAACACAACATGTAGTAGCTGTCACTTTGGGGATGCTGTTTAGTAATGTGCAGTTGACAATGTCTTAAAACGACTAAGTTGTAGAGCCTATCCTCTGTTTGTCAGAGAAGTGCAACTGTGGTGAGAAAGCCATCCCAAGATTAAAATGTTTTAAATTGTTATAGCAACCAATTAATATTTTTTCTTGTGGAACTGTATGAATTGGGAAGGGGGGGATTAAATATATAAATCAGTAGTTTTTCTTCATGATTTTAAACCAATCTACCTTGTTTCTGTCAAAAGCACTTTTATTATCTATACTAGTCTCAAAGCCATTTTAAAAATGGGCTTTGAAAGGGGCGGAAGACAGGAGGGCATGAGAGACTGGCCGCGGTTAAAGGAGTGGAAAGCACCCCCCCCCCGGCCAGTGGCAGCGACGACAGGGCTTTGCGGCCCGCAGGGAGGCTACAAACTCCCCAACCCAACTCCCTCCCAACAGGAGCGTACCTGTGGGACAAAAAACCATGTCACTGCCTCATGGACGACAATGGAGGCCGCAGCCACAAGGCTTCTAGCAGGCAAGGAGGGAGGATGGGAGCTGGAGGGGGAGGGCCAATCAGAGTGGACCTGGACGGACAGGGACCTGGACAGTCTCCGCCCAGGAGGGTGTTTTCCAAATATATAAGGGAGCAAGATAGTGTTAAGGATAGCCCTCCAAACTGGAGAATCAACATAGCAGAAAAACTGTGAATGCTCTGCTGTACCCATGGATACATGAAGCTTCCTTATATTAAATCCAGACCAGTTATTAAGATCAGCATTGTTTACTCTGACTGGCAGAATCTCGCTGGGTTTCAGACTGATGTCTTTCACATCACCTACTCTCTAATCCTTTTTAATTTGAGATTAAATCTGGGCTGTTCTCTGTGCAAAGCAGATGCTCTTTAATGATACCATGGCCCCACCCACTGGACACATTGCCCAAGCTTGTATGCATGAGCATCAATGTTATGGAGCAAGGCTGTTTGCATTACGGAGCAAGAGACTACCGAAGACTAACCCAGGACACCAAAATGCGAAATTAGGTTTCAGCATATGAAACAATATATTAAAAAAATTAAGGGATTAGGCATGACAACCACAAGTAATGACATCCCCCCCCCCCCAGAACAAAGAAACACAGCAAAATATAATTTCCCTCTCCTTCTGGAGCTACTGATATAATAAACTTGTGGCCAATTTCTTTTTTTTAAATCCCTATGCCAAGACCCAGTTTTGTTTCACAATTTCATACTTAACTCCTTCATCTACTTGGAATTTAGCAAAAAAGGTTCCTAGCACATTAAATTGATCAGCAGCCCTAAAAATCAACATTGCCTTATAGTTTGGTTTATCTAAATGATATAATCACAGTACACTTCCCTTTATCACTCTTACTTTTTTTCTTGTGGCATAACAAATAATAGTAATCTACAGATGGTTGATACGTGGACGGTAGAGGTGTCCATTTGGATAATCTGTACTGGAAAAGTACCTGAAATATACCTTCTGTATTTTTCTGAATACTATTAGTCAGATATAATTTCTATTTTTAGGCTATTCAAAATGGACAATCCCCCAAATAGTAAGGATTTTTTGGATCTGCTGGATAGTTGAAGGGTGTTTAAAAGGTTCTAGCCCTTTGAACACCTTCCAGGTGAACTCATGGCTTGGACAAAGTGTTTAAAAGAATTGCAAGCTCCTTAAACACATTTGGAATGTGCTTGTAAAGTACTGTCATGGCTTGCAGAGGGCATTTAAATTTTAAAGGGACCATGATGGTGGCACCTTCTTTGCAGGCCCATAGAACTGGACCCTCTGGTCCAATCTTTTTCAATCTTGGAGTGGTTTTAAAAAAAGTTAGGAGATATCTTTGTCTCAAGAAACAGCCCTGACAGAGCCCCAGATACTCACGGATAAATTCTTAATTTATACCCTATGACAGGGGTAGTCAAACTGCGGCCCTCCAGATGTCCATGGACTACAATTCCCACGGACTACAATTCCCACGCATTTGCTGGCAGGGGCTCATGGGAATTATAGTCCATGGACATCTGGAGGGCCGCAGTTTGACGACCCCTGCCCTATGAGGACAATTGACTATAATGTTCCCCATAGGGTATAATGGAGGAGGAAAAATAAGTTTTTCAAATATAAGCAAATTTGAATACCATACCAGTATCAGGCTTCAGGAATATTGGAAAATACTTTTAGTTTTGGGATTCCATATACATGAGCCTGAAAAATACCAGTTCATTTTTGGGTTTTTGTACATGCCTAGTGGAAGCTTCTGTCTTAATAAAGAGGATGACAGTGATGGAAGGACTGAGCTAATGACATTTCAGCCCTATGACTTGGTAGAAGGTCCATAAACTGAAATTTATGACGTCATGCAATTTTGTGTGTATGCTTTAAAGTAGCATTTGGAAGTCCAGAAAGGTTATGTAGATGAAAGGAAATGTGATTTATGGATAAGAGGTGGCAAATTACAGCAGTTAGTACACTAACTGAAGTGTGCAGAAGATTCTCCATCTTATTCCAATTGCATTCAAAGGCAACTTACTAAAACTCTCCATGGATTTGCCCTTTTCTTTTTGCCCTTTTCCCCTCATCTACTTCTTGTCCATTACTCTTCCAAATTTTTTACCTTTTGTTGTTGTTAGGTGCGAAGTTGTGTCCGACCCATCGTGACCCCATGGACAATGATCCTCCAGGCCTTCCTCTCCTCTACCATTCCCTGGAGTCCATTTAAGTTTGTACCTACTGCTTGAGTGACTCCATCCAGCCACCTCATTCTCTGTCGTCCCCTTCTTCTTTTACCCTCAATCACTCCCAGCATTAGGCTCTTCTCCAAGGAGTCTTTCTTTCTCATGAGGTGGCCAAAGTATTTGAGTTTCATCTTCAGGATCTGGCCTTCTAAGGAGCAGTCAGGGCTGATCTCCTCTAGGACTGACCGGTTTGTTTGCCTTGCCGACCAAGGGACTCGCAAGAGTCTTCTCCAGCACCAGAGTTCAAAAGCCTCAATTCTTTGACGCTCGGCCTTCCTTATGGTCCAACTTTCACAGCCATACATTGCAACTGGGAATACCATAGCCTTGACTGATGCCTTTGTCTTTTCCCCTTTCTGCTCCTTGTATCCACAACTATTCCCTAGAGTACTTTATATTTCTTCTCCCTTTCCTTCATACCTGTCTTCAAAATCCACCTTTTCTGTAACATCTTGTTTAACTTCTTCGGCCCCCTATTTAAGGCATCCTAGACTGGTATAAATAAATTCATTATACATCCTCTCATCCTTCTATTCACTAGCCTCTATAGCAGGGGTAGTCAACCTGTGGTCCTCCAGATGCTCATGGACTACAATTCCCATGAGCCCCTGCCAGCAAACGCCTGCAGAGACTCATGGGAATTGTAGTCCATGAACATCTGGAGGACCACAGGTTGACTGATTGACTACCCCTGCTCTATAGGCTTCCTTGATTATCAAAAATGAGACCTCATCCAGGATGCTGTCTTTTAATTATAATAACTGGCAAAGTACCATATACATACATAAGCACATTAAGATGCTTTACAGGCTCAGATCTTTATGGGTCAGGCCACTTATTCATCTAGCTTAGCACTTAGTGTTTATTCTGACTAGCAGGAACTCTTCAGGGTCTCAGGCAAAGAAAGGTCTTCACCCCATCACCTCCTAAATGAAGAAATCTGCAGCTGATAAAATTATGAGCCATTAAACATCAAAGAACTGAAGAGACGAGGTGACTGAGCCATTTCATCCAAAGTTGATTATCTGAGCTACTGAATGAAGAATGCATAGCTGCTATTCAGCTCTGAGATGTTCATAGCAAATCCATCCAAAGGTGATTCACAAGAGGGTCACTACAGACTCTGCTTTGCAGCCAGATAACTAGAAAGGCTGGTGCCAGTGACTGAAGAAAAGAAGAGACTTGTGTAGTTATTTATTTATTTATTGGTTTTATAGACCGCTACTATCTACAAGCAGGCTTGGGTTGGTTCACATTGCACATTATACATACATTTGTGTTATTAAAATGAAAGTTAAAACAATAAAACCGTGAAGTGCTCTGATTTTTCCTCTTTTCACCTATCAGCTATGCAGAAACTGGTTAGAAAGTGAACTGAAACTGCAACAAAGCATTTTTTAAAACTATTTTAGGAGGACTACCATTAACAAGTTACTCCTGGAAAAACACCCCATACAATAACTAGTAGGGCACTTGAGAATCTGTAGACTCTAGCCATATGCTGGGCTAAATGTTGTGCCACCGCTATAGCAGCCTTATAAGTCTTGGCTTGCTCATGGCATGGATAGTGCCTATCATCTCATCATGTGCTTAGAGCAGTAATACATAACTCTTTCAGCAATGGCCGTATGAGAAGTGCGTATTTGTTTTGACTCTGTGGCCATCAATGTTATCCTGTCTTTTTGCTGCCACAGAAAGGATATCAGACAGTAGAAAAAGATATCACAAGATGTCCTTAACAAGCCACCTACTATCACCTAATATCACAATGCGTAAGAGCACCACCATAAGTGACTAGTACTGCAGAGACCACTGGGACTTGAGTGCTGAGCCAGTGTCAAGAACCCAGAATTTAGTCCTATTTGCTCTTTCAGAATAATTCTATGGACTAATCTTTCCATATTGGGGGGGGGGGGGGGAGTTGGTCCTGTATTACTCTAACGTTTAAGGGGAGAGTTGGTCCTGTATTACTCTAACGTTTAAGGGGAGAGTTGGTCCTGTATTACTCTAATGCTTAATGACTTCCAAAGGCACAGCAAAAGTAATGTTTGCTTTTCCCCCCAATGCAAAATTTTGAGTCGTTCCAAACACCAAAGAAAGAAAAAGAACAGTTGTGTTAATGCTAGCAATCTAGCAACTGCCCTGTGATTTGCCAATAATTAGATTTACAAATAACTAGAAAAATAAAAACAGACTATATGGGAGTAATCTTTGCACATCAGGATTAATACAACCCCCATGTCCTGCATTGACAGCCAGTATTAACAAGAAAGGAAAATTATTGGTTATCTTCTGTGGGTAGTCTCACAAGAAATTAGATTTTGAAATAGAAAACCCCATCAAATAGCCCTCTTGCATTCTACATGCAGATTATTTATTCATTCAAGATGCACCATGGAAGGCACTCAATCCATACCAAGTTGAACAGCATGGACTTAACAAACAGTCCCACTGAACATTTCTAGATAAATGATCTCAGGATCTCACCATCAGTTTATCTAGCATTGGCAGCCAAGAACCTTTCTGGAAAATCAAAGGAAGCCTGGGTGGGTTCCTTCTGCAATTAACCAACCGGCTCTGGAGTTTCTAAATGCCCTGTGAGAATGTGTGTCACTTGCATGCACTCCAGGCTCCCCTCTCATCACAAGGTGGATTGGGGGGGAGGTCCAGGTCAGAAACTGTGAAGCAGGTCGCTTTTGGCCCCCCCACTCACTTTTAAGAAGAGCTGGTTTTTATGTTCCCCGCTTCCTGGTGGAGGAAGAGTAAGAGGGGAAAGATTTGGTTCTTATATGCCGCTTTTCTCTACCCGAAGAAGTCACAAAGTGGGTTACAATTGTCTTCCCTTCCTCTCCCCACAAGGCACTCTGAGAGCACAGTGACTAACCCAAGGTCACCGAGCAGGCTGCACGTGGAGGAGTGAGGAATCAAACCCGGCTCTCCAGATTCTAGGTCTCTGCTCTTGACCACCACACCAAGCTGGCTCTTTAGAAAAACGGCAACCAATTTACTGCGAAATTTAGGTTCACTCTTCGCATACTACATGTTTTCAAAAGCCCTGACCGTTCAACACTCCTCCTCGTCCTCTCTCATTCTGGTCCAGTCTACAGGACCCAAGGCTGACGCGGCGCCAGAAGATGCATTTCAATCGTCATAACGAGAAAAGTGACCCCACAAAATTCGCCGCCAAGAAGAGCCGAGCGCCTTCCCGACACCCACCTTCCGAGGTGCTGAAGAAGCTAGCCCATGCCTCCGCCTGTCTAGGTTACCTCGGTTTCTTTCTCCCTCCCTCCCTCTTGCCAAGCGCCCATCGTCTTAAGTGCTGTAAACTCAACAAGTTCCTGCTCGCAGGCCGCCTGCATCAGAGGGAACCCGAGAACTCTCCCTAGCGGAGAGCCCGCGCCAGTTCCGTCTCTTCTCCAGCGGGATCCAGACACACGCACGCGCGCACGCACACATACAAACCAAGCGCCAGCAAAACAGCACACGCTCCCTTTCCCTCATGCATTTCCAAAAGTAGGAGGGAATTGAGCTTGCCCGAATCCTCCGTCTGCAAGCCAGGACGACTACAGAGAATGCTTCAAAGTGAACAGGTCTGGAATCCGGGCTTGAAACGGCGGCTGCTCAAAGGACTCCCGCCACCCCCTTCTTTGGCTTCCGCCCCATAATAGCCTCTTTTTCTCTCCCCCCCCCCCCCCCCCTTTCTCCCTGGCTTTATCGGATCTGAGATCTCATTGAAGGCAATTGCAGTAAATGAGGACATTTTCAGGACTGCGTGCCTGCCTGCTGCTTTTGGAACAACTGCCCTCCAGCCACGGCTGAATTAATATTTCACTGCGAAATCTAACGGCGAGGACGAAGGAAGAGGAGGCAGTCAGTGGTGGTCGTGGGTGACCAAGTCTCCGGGAAGCGATTCTTTCCCCCTTCCCCCCCCCCCAAAAAAATTCCCTTTGGTGTCATCTTGCAGCAGATGCTCTTACAAGAGTGGATCGTTGCCCTGCAAGCTTGCAGAAGTGAGCTGGGAGAGATGCATCATCGCAAAGGAACTGCACAGACCTTTACTTATTTGTAAGGAAGCGTAGTAAGGTAAGCATCGCCCTGCAAATCAGCCCAGATTTGTGCGAGGGCTGTACAGGCTGCCCCTAAATTCCAGAGGGATCCACGAGTGCCCGGGAGCCTCCGCATCTCGCGCTGGAAGAGGCTTCCCTGCAAGCTGTGAGTTACCATGGCTGCCTAATTAAAACTTCACGGGCAGAAGTGTGAGCAAATATGAGAAGCGTAACAATTTTAAGGGAGGGGGAGGGGGGTCGCGTTATGCAATGGTACGTGGCTGCCTGGAAACGCAATTGCATCTTCTAACTTTCACGAGAGACGGGAGTAAAGGGGGGGGGAGGCGAGCGGAGGAGGGCGGCTGGGAAAATACCACTCCACATGTTAGCATTTCGCCGTTCTAGAAAAATACCATCAGCCTTGCGCGGGTCACTCGCTACTAGTTAGGGGAAACTGCTGAAGTGCTCCGATGTTCTGCTGCCGCTGCTGCTCGACTGGCTCTTGCGACTAACTACTCCGGGTTACGGACGCCGTGATCCTGACGACTGTTATTCCCCCCCTCCCCCCCAGAAGAGACCTTATTTAGAACTACCTTTGCTGCATGGAAACGGAGGATACTACAAGCAGATTTCCATGCCAGTAAGTTGCAGTGCAGTAGAGTATTTCACTACCACCCCCAGCCCTTTCTGTGGATCTGTATCTACCTGGCGCTTGTTAGGGGCTTAAATCTGTTGAAATGGGGGGGGGAGGGGGAGAGGCGGCATTGCCTTGCAAACGGAGGGGCTCTCCAGATTTAATGCTAACCTTGGTCCGCTCTGCCCTGCCTAACACGTTGAAAATCGGAAGTCCCATGCAGCTGCATCGGGGGGACGAGACAAAAGGGCAATAGCGCACCTCGGGATCCAAAGTCACAGAGACCGTGTCGTTGGGAGTTGGATCCTGCTGCCTCATGCGGGGAGGGGGGGATTTTCCGCCTTGCGTCTTTTAGTACTCGAATAAAAATCTTCTCTTGTGACCTCAGCCTCTCTAATAAATGCAAAAGCAAGCTCCGATAATATCACGGGGCAACAAGGATTGCAGTTTGCCAGCCGAGACTGGGTGGGGGAAGATGAAAGATAAGCCCCCGACCGTTCTTTGACAGTCTGGAGAAAAGGAACAAAACGTTACAGTGTGTGCTTTTATCTTGAGGGGGAGGGTCCTTCCCCAAACGACCTGCAGCCCCCTCACCTTGCACTCCAACACTCAGAAAGCTAGACTAGGGGATGATGCACTTTAAATTCGACCTTGCCTGTCTAACCAGTTTAAATTATCTGTAAGGCAGGTTGAGAGTATTTAACTCCATAGGAACTAGAATCTGGAAGTTTAGAAGGAGCATCCTCCCTACAAGAACACAGGATCATATTGTGATAAAATAATGCTAGCACCTTAGCTAAGCACAGAGAGCAGTGGTGTATATGTGTCATCCATTCCTTCTGATTTTGCATTCCAGCAAGGATATTTTATATTCTGTGCCTCAGATTCTGTGCATATCAAGGTTAAAATCAAGATGCTGGCTGAACGGCTGCCAGCAGAAATCACATGATGTGACCAGTCCACGTATTGCACACTCTCAGTGTATTTTAACTGAGCTGACTAACAGAGTCCCAAACCTTCTGGTAAAAATGGTAATCATGGAAGGAAAGAAGACTGCAATCCTAAACAGTCTTAACAGCTATGTAAACTCATTGACTTCTGTGGACTTTGAAGTGCGTAGCTTTGCTTTGGACTGCACTGCAAAGTACAGCTAATGCTATTTCTTTTCCTATCTAATTCCCACCCACCCATCCCCAAAGTTGGAAATAAAGTGTGGTGTCTTTTTAGTATCCATTCTGTACTACATTGAAGCAGCACAAATAAGTTTAAGCCAGTATTTACTTATACATAGACAAGTAGGCATTTTGAAAATTACTGCTAACCTGATCACATCAGTAATAATACAGCATCTTGCAAATATTTTAGGACTACTGCCAATACATTATTTACTTACTTTTTAAAAAATACGGTGTATAAGTGCATCTATGCTTTCCAGTATTAGGATTAAAGTAATGTAACCTCGGAACACCTTGCATTATTGACATTCACTTTACTGTGACTCTCCATGTAGCCCTGATTAAAATGATGTGAAGATACTCCTTAATTTTAAATGTTCTGGAGAATGATAATAACCTTTTCAGGAAGTAGCCATTTTGTACAGCAGACAAATATTCAGTTGGACCAGGAGATTTAGATTAATCAGTTATAAAAAAGCATTCACTGATGGGGGGGGGGGATTAAAACTGTTTATCATTCAGTACGCTGGTCTGTTCATTAAGCTAACACACAACCACTCCTGCGGAATCACCTTTTGGTTTGCAAGTTAGCTGGTCCACCAACAAGTACAACATTTGGTGACATTCCAGTGACAATCAGGCCGAAGCTACCTGTAGCAGAACATATTGTCTGCAAAGCAATGATGTATGGTCACCATTAGAGAGGTAATATTTTCATGAATGTTGAAGTCATGCAAAAATCCTAAGCTTTCTTCCACCCCTGCCCTTGGAACAACAAGTGTGAAAAACTAAGAATACATAACACTTATACGTTTTTCCACTTAAGAACAATATATGTGTGTATATAACTCTGCAGATAAAATGGTATTGTTCCACATATTTGAGATTAAAAAAATCACCAATAAATATAATTATAGATATAGTCTCTGTTAGAGATATTACTATGCATTTTTTTACAAGAATGTACCTTAATACATCTACATTTTTGCCAACTGGTGGCAAAAGGTTAAAAAGTAAAACTAGAAGCCACTAATTCTGTACAAATAAGTTTTACCACTTGAGCTCAAAAAACAATCCTTGGATCCAACCTAATTTTCTGCTCCTGTAAAGTACTTCCACTCATGATTTTGTCAATCCCTCTACTCTTATAGCCCCGCTTCCTATCTCAAACTGTTTCTCAAGTTCCCCTTACCCACAAGAACAGCATTTTCAGGAAGTTCAGTGAAATTATCAGGAAGAAAGACGCAGAAGAGATCCATTAACAAATCTTTGCTGACAGTAGCTTGGATTCAGCCCTGTAAATTGACCACTGTAATCTGCAAAAACAAACCCTTTTTTCTTGACAGTATGAAATAAAAGCCTTGGGAAATCCCTGCAATTCATTCAATATAAGCAACAGAACTAGGTAATGAGTTACATTTTATAACGTATTTGACATGTTCAACATTATTGAAGCATGGTACCCAGTCTTGGTAACTGCAAGTATGCAAAACTAGCTATCCTTTTATTAGTGTATCTGCTGCATCTCAGTAAATAACATTTATTTATTTATTTATTGCTTAAATTTCTATACCACCCCCCCATAAGGCTCAGGGTGGTTACTATTGAAAATTGTAGAACTGTTTGCATTCAGTTCTTTAATTAGTAACTTTATTGATTGATAGACTCCCTTCTCACTAAAAACTCAAGGTGGATTACAAAGTATGAAAAGCAATAAGATTTTGTGTTTCGATCATCATGAGTTTGCTATTCTGGACACTGAGATACTGATTAAAGCAAAGCCCCTCAAGCTGACAACATTGGTTTGTTTGTTGGCTGTGTGTCTGTTTTTATAAACACTCATCAGAAGATGGAGGAATCTCAGGCTCATAAGCAGCAAGGGGTCCAAATTTTGGTTTTACCAAAGCCTTGCTGCCATCTTTTAGGAGAAAAGATGGCTGACTCTCAGACTGCCCTTCTGCACCAAATACTTGAGGATGTTCTGTATTTCGTAATATAGTGTTATTTGCTTCATAAACCAGTCAAATTTAGAAGCCATTGCTGACAAAAGTCATGACAGAATCTTGGGTGTAAGAGTCTTACTGAAGTGCTAGCTGGTTGTACACCATTGCATTTTAAAATTCTATTTCAAAATTATTTATTTACAAGATTTTCTTTCCATTTTTCCATTACCATTACTTAGTCCCTATTTCAAGCTGTTTAAAGGAGAGCTGGGGGAGAAGAAATCCCCACTAAAGTCTTTAAACTTTAACACCACAGGCAGTTGCCCTAGTGCTTGAAAATTCAAAGCCAGCTAGAAAGCAACACGTCTTAAAAAGGGGGTACTTGATCAGTAAATTGTATTAGATAATTGCCCTTAGTATCAACCAACCTAGTAGAGTCTAGTGACGTGTAATTTCTTGACAAACAAAAAATCTGAATTTAAAATGTAAGCATTTACTCTCACAAAGCTACTGAACTGTGAAATCACATAGCAATTCCAGTAACCTGCTAGTCCAAATAGAGGCATCTCTAAGGAACACCAAACTTCAGAGAGTTCACAGTATAACATGGCAGATCACACTTGCTCATAACATGGTTTTTTAGACAGACCACACCATAATCAGGTACTGTAGAAAGGTGTTGAAGAAAAAGAAGAAGAGTTGGTTCATATGCTGCTTTTCTCTACCGGAAGGAGGCTCAAAGCGGCTTACAGTCGCCTTCCCTTTTCTCTCCCCACAACAGACACCCTGTGGGGTAGGTGAGGCTGAGAGCCCTGATTTCTCTGCTTGGTCAAGACAGCTTTATCAGCGCCGTGAAGAGCCAAAGGTCACCAAGCTGTCTATATGTGGGGAGTGCAGGATCGAACCCGGCTCGCCAGATTAGAAGTCCACACTCCTAACTACACCAAACTTAGAACAATAATAAATCACCAGTCCTAAATCCTAGGATCTGTCTAAAGTAGATGCCTGCATACTAGGTTATAATGGTAATGTTGAGGAGTTCAAAATAGAATGGTGTAGGTGTTGTGAGAGACCAGGATTTGAATTCCTACTCTGCCATGGAAGATCACTGTGTGACTTTGGTTCAGTTCCACTCTCTGCTTAATCAAGCCTGCTAGGTTAGAAGAAAAAGAAGGAAAGGAAAACAGTTGTAAGCTGCTTCAAATTTCCATTGGAGTGAAAAGTGGGATATAAATAAATGCAAATACATTCAATAGAGTATTGTTACCCTGTAGGCCCGTCATCACAACATAAGCAGTGATATAGAGTTGCAAATAAAATAACCACAGTAATAAACATCCTAAGTTCCAAGTAATCTGATATTCAAATTTACATACATTGAATCTATTAATTATACATAACATCATCAGATTTTTTTTGCGCAACATTAGTACCCTGAAGCCTATTTACTGGGCAGCTTACAACTTTCAGAAAGTAATAATACTATAGCACAAAAAGTAATTAGTTGCTTTAAAAAAACGAACAGATTTCAGATACACCTTTAAGATCTGGAAGGCTAAAGAACACTAAAGTATTCATTTTGTGCATAATATCCTCCTGGTATGTTATTTGAATTTAAGAAAAGAATGTGATTTCCTTTCATGTCAGTATTACTGACCAATCAACAACACCAATGCAGCTGGTTCCAATTTCCATTTACTAAAAAAATCCTCTATTCACCCATATGGGACTGTCACCAATAGACATGGACTGGAATACATCCAAATTCTTTTACTGGACAAATCTTTAATAACTAGACAGGCATTGTTTACATCCATGAAGTACTTCAGAAATGGCTGATTCATGAATGCGTGTGCACCACTTAATATCTCATTATAATGGCGATTGGTTTGCCACTGTGGTTTGCAGTTGGATTCCATTAAATGCCCATTGCTGAAAGTAACATTAAGCTTCATGGAAACTCTATGGTAGCCCTTTCATATATGCACAATTTCACTTGTATATTTCTAATAATCAATTTTCCCCAAAACTGTAAATAGAGAACAGAATTCTATCGAAATTGATAAAACAATGTATAAATGGCATGCAGCAAGCTATTCAATGTTTTCTGAAATTCAGCTGTCCTGCTACAGCTGTAAAGAATCACAGACTACATACATAACATGAAAATCATTTCTCTCTTTGCTTCAGCAAGTAATAGAGCATCCACTTCCAGCAGCAGTTTCCAGCAGCCAGTGTTAAACAAAGAGAATACTGTACTGTTCTGAATAGCCCTTCCAAATACTATTTTCAGTTTATCATTTCACAAATTGGTTCACAAGCCCTAGCATAAAAGTTTTATTTACTTTTAATATAATAAAATAATATTGGCACAATAAAATTATATAGTGTCATAGGTGTATGTACCAGAGTATGAAAACAAGTGATTGTTCCTTATTCCAAAGTTTTCATTCTATAGTCAGACAAAAGGGAAGGGACGGAGAAGGGAAGCACAATGAAGCTACATTGGAGTGGCTAGAGATTGATTTGGGTTCTGTGTCTTGCCTTGAGCTTGCTAATGGGAGGAGTGGGGCCTATATTGGCTAAACCAATTCAGTATTTTTTGTTAAAAATCATTCTTTTATGGTTTAGTGCTACTCAAAAAGTTTCCATTCTTTCATTCCCCCCCCCCCCATCAAATCATACTTTTTGTTTCAGGCCATGTTTACCCTAATCTTTACTTGCTTTTTTTTTTTTAATAAAATGAGAGATGTGATCTTTTCCCAATTTGGGGTGGGGGGTGGACACCCCAGTTCTCTAAATACTTATTATGTATTAGGTAAAATAGAAAAATACATGAACATTTTGGTTGTTTAGAAAATGCTTTATAGGCTAATTTCAGTTCCCACAGTGCGCATCTAAACTTTTAACTGGTAAGGTGTGCACCACTGTGTTTTATATTTTTAATGATTTATTATGATTTATTTATTGTTTATATATTCGTATTCCCCCTTTCTCCCCAATAGGGACACAAGTGGCTTACATTGTTCTCCTCACAACAACTCTGTGAGGAAGGTTACCAGCCCAAGGTCACCCAACAGGCTTCGATGGCCCAACTGGGAATTCTCCCAGTGAGGGCCCAGGGCATGAGTAGGGATTTAAACCACAACGCGGCACTGGCAGATTTCTGTTGTCTCATTTTCACATAGACAGCCGAGACATTTTGATTTCTTTATCCATTCCTATACAAAGTAAAGTTTAGGATGTCACATCATAACAGGACAAAGGAGTTATGATTTGTGTTGCATTTTAGAAGACATTCCAGACACATAGCTTTTCCTATTACAGTGGTGCTATGAGAAGAAAACAATATACCGGCTGAATTCCTGCTAAAATGCTTAGGCAAGCAGAAAAGCTTTCTGGGACATGTTTACACTGCATCACATTTTCTCTTCGAACTCCACTAGCTTACCTCCTGTTCGACTTTCAAGCACCAGTTAATATAGCTAGCACAAACCACCAAATGTATATGTAATTGCGCTCTTATCAGAGAACATCAGGTTGGTATAACAGTAAAATGTATGGATTCATAGGTTGTAGTTCAGCTATTCACAATCAAATGACTCCAATTATATAGCCTGGAAGGAAGTGGATAGATGACTTAATAGATATTAACCTCTTTGACCTTCTGACAAAAGGCTGGAAAACTGGGCTAAAATGAATTTCAGTTGTGATGAACATAAAGTTTAGGTAGGAAAAATCAAATGCATCTTCACAGGATAGGGAAGACTTGTCTTGGCCTTAGTACATGCAAAAAGTATCTTAGTAGACCATACACTGAACATGAGTCAACAGTCTGACTTGGTGGCTAAAAAGGCGAATAGGATTTTGGGCTGTATCAAAAGTACAGTGTACAGATCACACAAAGGGAAGGTGCCGCCTTACTCTGCTCTGGTTAGATCTCACTTGTGTTCAGTTTTGGACATGTGTTCAGTTTTGTGTTCAGTGTACTGAACAGAGTACTGTGTTCAGTTTTTGACATCACAATTAAAGAAGGATGTAGACAAACTGGAGTGCATCCAGAGGTGGGCAGCGAAAATGGTGAAGGGTTTGGAGCCTGAGATATATGATGAAGAGAGCTTGGTCTGTTTAGACTGGAGAGAAGAGGACTAAGAGGTGATATGAAATCTATGTTCAAGTACTTGAAGGGCTGTCACAGAGAGGATGGAGCGGAGTTGTTTTCTGTTGCCAAAGGATCAGAAAATTAATTCCAAAGAGTTTTCAGCCAAACATGTTGAAGAGGTTCCTGACAGAGTTCCTCAGTGGAATAGCCTTCCTCAGGAGGTGGTGGGTTCTTCTTTACAGCCATCAGACAGAAATGTTTATTCTGAGGACTTAGGTAGATTGTAAGTGGGTGGGCAGAAGGGACTATGTCAATGCTTGGCTCTTGTGACCTTGCATGCCCAGGGAAATTCTGATCACCACTTTGGGCTCGGGAGGTGAATTTCTTCCAGGCCAAATTGGCCAGGGATTCTTTTTTTTTTTTGGAGGGGGGCATCATCTGGGCATGGAATTGGGGTCACTGCAGTGGGCATTTGCGAATTTCTTGCATTCTGCAGGGGGTTGGACTAGATGACCCTGGAGATATCTTCCAACTCTGTGATTCTATGAAATATTAACTAATGGCTAATTACAGATTCTTCTGTTTATTTTAGATTTGCTGATAATACTGTCTCAATTATGCCATCTATATTAACAAGTCTGCAGAACTGTGCTCCCAGAAACTGTTCTCTGGATGCCTCTCAGTTACTAAATTTCATTGAGGAGAAACTTTGTGATACTATATCTGAGGTTCCAGGTTCTCTTCACCACACCATAGACTCTTTAAACAGTAGATGTACTAAGGAGAACCATAGAAGATCCCATAAGGTTTCCCCTTGAGCAGGTAGAATTTTGTAAATAAAGCTCACATTTTATAAACATGCTGAAATGAAATGCTGTTAATCAAAATACAGGAACCGTCCCAGTGGACCAGACCAAACATCCAGCATATCATTGGAAAGCTCATAAATAGGATATAAAGCGAAACAATCCTCAAAACAGACTTGTAAGCCTAAGAAACAAAATGGAGCCATAAGAAGAGGACAGTGGCAAGGTTGCTGAGCAGATCTGCAAAATTTGGGTTCAAATCCAATCTCAGCTTTGAAGTCAGCAATTCACCACTCCACAGTATATAACCTTCTGCTCCTCAGAAAAAGGGCAAGATATAAATGTAATCATAGAACAGTTGTGCTGTGAAAGATTTCATCCTCTGACCTATGGCAATCCCACCAGCCCCTTCTGTTTTCTAAATTTCCCACAAGTCTGTAGTCTTCATTCTGTGATCCTTATAGTTAGAAACCTGCCATTTCCCAGTTATGTTCAATTTTATGTTAGAAAACATTTTTGTTATCTGCAGTAAACTTGCAAAACTAGAGATTCAACAACAGCATGAGCACATTATATTTACATAGTGTTTTATAACCACAGATAATAACTGAATTAGGTGGCGATCCAATTTTAATAAACACAAGACAGAGGAAAACAAGCAGGAGAAAAAGAACTGGTATGAATTCATTATTATGTGTAAATTACCACAATACTCTCTTCCAGAGAGATGTTTATGGAACCTTTTAGGTGGACTGCCAGAAAGCACATTTGCATTGTGGAATCCTTTAGGTTTTTTTCTAGCCATATGAAACCTCATTATGCACAAGAATCTCCCATAAGACTGGAAGAATATTTAAATAACCCAAATTGGGCTTGTAGATCTATCCCAAGGAATCAATATGTACTTGAAGCAGTGCTGATCTCATGGGAAAAACCTGCACGGTCATGCTCAATCAACACGGGTGAATTATTCAGAAGTTTTTTGTTGTTTTCTTCCAGTTGAGCAGGAAGTGTTAAGTGGTTCCCCATGTGGCTGAAAACATCTAAAGGGATCCCCAAATCAGCAGGTCATAGCGAAGTATTAAAACAGACTTCTTGTATATTAAAAAATGTTCACACAACTTTTTGTTGATCTCCCTCCCCCACAGGTCAATTTTTTCTCTCAGGGTCAGTCTTTAATGCTGATCTGAGAGAACTTACCACTTTTAGTTTTATGGAAAGTTAGCCCTGGGTTATTTTTTCTTGTATTTTATATATGATTCTTTTGCTGGTTAAAGCCACTCCTCGGTATTATTGAGGGTATTATTAAACACCTTAGATAAATAAGCCTGAAATGAGATATTTTGGCAAGAAATTTCAGCAAGAAATTCCAAAGAAAGTACTGTTTTCACCAGCATTTAAAATTAAAAAATGTAACAGTTAAATATACATATGGCAGTTCAGAAAGCTGTTAAAAATAGGTTCCTCCCATGCATATTTACCCTGAAGTAATTACCACTGTGTTCACTGGGCATTATCTCCATGTAAGTATGGATAAGACTAATCTAATCAGAGAAGTATTAATTTCTGACACAGGAAATAACATATCACAAAGTTACATTACTTGCAAAAATGGACACAAGAAAACAAGTCTGACATTAAATACTTTTGACAACACATTTCAACATCAGAACAATTTGTAGTTCAACCATGTAAAAGCCTGCACTAACAACTGATCATAGTTTTTGTCTAATTTTAAAAAGTAACACCTCTGGAAATCTGCCAACAGCAGAAATGGAAATAGCAGGAAATGTTCCCCCCCCCCTTTTGAACTAGAAACACTTAACACTTAATTCTACACTGATACCAATAGGATTTGATCCAAAACTAATGTATATGCGCCCAATTCAAAACATACTTTTAAGAACACATGATGCTGCCTTATGCTGGGTCTATCAAGGTCAATTTGATCTGTTCTAACTGACAATGGGTTTCAATTGAGGTCTTTCACATTACCTATTATCTGATCCATTCAACTGAAGATTGTTATTTATTTGATTCATTATTTATAGTTAACTTAAGGTGGTTTACATCAGTATAAAACAAAGTTAAATATCATAGAACAAACCCACCCCATCCCTCCCCCTTCCCCTTCTGCAATTCAAAGACTGCATCCCCAATCATCACTTCTCCGGCAGGGTATGTGGAGGAGGGGTCTGGATGATGTTGTAGTACATGGCCTCAACCAAATGCCTGATAGACATGCTCCAAGTTGCAGGCCCTGCAGAACTGACAATGTTTGCAGCTCTTCATGGAGCTGGTTAGGGCCAGGATTGAAAATGCCCTAGCTCTGCTCGAGGCCAGATGCACTTCTCGAGGGCCAAGGACCACCAACCTGCTTAAGCTTTCAGAGTATAAGGCTCTGCAAGGGGCAAGGGGTGGTGGTCAGGCAATCCCTCAGGAGATGCCAGGGAATGAATTTACCACTTCCTAAATGCAAAGCAGATACGTTACCACTGATCCACAGTCTTTCCCCTAGACTCTTTGCTAGAATATTATGGTGCTTTTTGAGTAACATACAGTCTCATTGAACAAGTCTAGGAACAAGCCTCACAGTAGTAATTTCACAGTAGTCTGAATAAGCAACTGATGGAAATACACTGATAAAGTAAACATAGTGAAATTAAAGTAGCTTGAAGGTTTAAAAACTGGCTTAAATCTAGACAATTCACTTATTGTTCACTGGCATCCTGTTCAGTGAATATGTGCTATAATAACATTACAGATATGCACTGGCCCTGTGAGGTTCTGCAGGGTTTCATCTTATGCTCTATGCTATTTAATACCTGTTTGACTACAGAATATAATGCTATATAATATCTATATCCCTAGGATGTCATCAGTAGGTACAGCCTGCATTGACACTAATATGTTCTACCCTTCTCTTCCAGCCTTCCAGTTGGTTTATGTAGCTATTGAAAATAACAAGGGGGATAAGATGGAACTTAGTGGCACCCCACATGCCAACAGTTATGTGGCAGAGCAGGAATCCACCAAAACTGTATCCGTAGACTGACCACTCCCCCCTCCCTCCCAGATAAGACTCAAACCACTGTTAACACAGTATTCTAGTGTTGAGAGGCACCTCAATAGAATACTATAGCCAGTAGTACTGAAGGCTGCCAAGAGATCCAGCAGAACTAACAGGGTCACATCCCCCCTGTTTAGTTCTTAATAGAGGTCATTATCCAAGGCAACCATAGCTGTCTCTATTCTAGATTCCAGCCTGAAGCCAGTTAAGAAAATCAGTCTCTTTCAAGAACCCCTGTAGCAGTTGCTGTATCCATGCTAAATGATGACTAGCAATTGCTGTAGCATATAACAAAAAAACAGAAATAAGTGAACTAAACTGATAATTTGAATTACTGAATTATAATAGTTCCATGCCCTCCTTTTGGATATTAAAATTAAAATATTTATATTTTAGTTAACCAGATAACAAATTATTTTGAAATGGCTGGACAAAGAGAAAGTTGTGTTTAATGCCAAATTTTTAGCCATTACAACTATAAATGTTTTGAAATAAAGTGGCAAGCATGGTTTCTGAAAGAAAACTGAAATGTTATTTACTGATTCAATGTGAATTGCATGTTAAATTGATTACATAAAACCCCCATAAAGTTTACAACTGCATAAAGAGTTTTCTTTAAAAAAATACCTAGGATCATTGACGTTATTGTCCCTGTCTATGATAGTGCTCTTGCACAGTGACATTTAAGGTAATATGATTTTGGTATGATCTTGCTACTTACAACCTTAAGTTAGGCAGCTTGCATTCATCCATCCAGAAGTTTTGAAAAATACAAAGGAGATCTGGGTAAATGTACTATTCAGAATTTCAAGGAGTTAGCAGCCTTTCTCAACTTCGTTACTGTTTGTGCACTTTGGGGTAGCTACCAGTTTGCTCCCCTTCACCAAAGGGAGCCTGCATAAACAGGGCGGGGGCAGGCCTATGCAGTTCCATCACCTCTATCCCTTCCAATGCCAGAAATGGGGCCAGGGCAGGCCTATGTCATTCCATCACCCCCCTCAATACCAGGAATGGCCCAGAGGTCTATACTGCTGGGACAGAAAAAGGGCTGGGGCAGGCCTATGTCCTCCCCCTCCCCCACAGACACTTAGTTAAGTTAAAATGAAATTATTTACTTCTCTGGACTGCAGTTACTGCCACATGCAAAAGTCTCAGGCAGCAAGGCTGGCTGTATGGCTAAGGCCCCTCCCCTTCCCCCCCCAGGCCTGTTATTGGTCATGTCACCCAATAAATATATTTTTTTTAATTTTTAAATATACAAAAATAAATTAACTCCCATCCGATCACTGAAACTCCACCAGGCTGTCAAGGAACTCTGGTTGGAAAGCCTGGCTTATAGTGATCTTCATAATCTACTATCATCAATATAGATAAAGCAGGCTTATCAGGGACTTACTCATAGTCTCTCTTATCAGTTCTTCTAAATGCCACTTGACCTTTCAAACCCCTTTTTAATTCCTAAGCATTATATATTTTCTGAAACCACACGTATTTATCTTTTTCTCATGATAAACTATCATTTGAAGATAATGTTCTAGACTACTAACAAATGATAGACACCGCCTTGCAAAAAAAACAAAGTATTGTACTATGTATAATTTCCGGCCTTCTAGTTTCCATGGAGACAGGACAAGGTTGAACATAATGGAGAGTAGATCTCCAGATCAACACAACTTGGCATATTTTAGGTGCTACAAAAGGTACTATGTTCAGTACCAGCCACAGGGACTGCAGGGCGGAATCCAATTGGATAGGAAGTGCACAAAATAAAAACTCTTCAAGGCTAATACCTTGTACTAAAATTTTAAGTATAAATAGTAAACTACATGTATGACTTTAAGTATTTACTCCAAAGGTATGCATTATCGTTTTCTAAAAAAAAGGAGGGGCCTCTCTGCACTTGTGATCCATTACATAAAATAGCTGCACTGAGGAACAAGGGTCAGTGGCACACAATAATGTGTAAACAATTCTGATGTGAATGAACTTTCTTGGTCCATATTTATCTTGTCAAAAAGGCCTCCAAGTAAAATAGATGAGCCTGGGCATATTCAAATATATACTTAATTATTTCCTACCTGACATACGGATGCACTGGGTTTGAATAAAATGTAAGATAAATTCTTAATTTATCATTAAGCACTCTCCTTCATCCATTCTCCAAGAATTTGCCTCTTTTGCTCATAACCAGCCATGCCAAGGTATTTTCTTGCTTCACTTTTTGAGAAATCTGATTTCTTTCCTGCTGCAATGATTTACTTCTAAAACATGCTTTCAAACAGAATTAATGGAACATTAATTAAAGTTGTAATGATTTTAGGCCTGACAAGTATTGTAAAAATCAAAACAAAGTTTGAGTTCAATGGCATCTTTAAGACGAATGAAGTTTTATTTGTGGTGTGATAGAACCAGCATATTTTTGCCTTGCAGGCCCAGTTCTGCTTGTCCACCCCCTATTCTGGCTGGTTGTCCTTCAGGAAGGCGACAAAAGGGACTCTCTGGATAACAGACAGTGCCAACAACTGGTTGTAATACAGGGCTGCAGCTGGGAGAACCTTGTTGCCCCTTTTACTCCTGAGGCCTGGCCTCTGTGGTCTCCCACAGCCCCAGTTCATGAGTGTCTTGGGAAGAAGTTCCTGCAAGCTGCTTGCCAAGCTCCCTCCCCTAATTCCTAGGTCTTCCCTTTGCACTGGGCTAGCATTCCCAAGACAGGGGAGCACTACATGGATCAGAGAGCCATGGCCAGCTTCAAACTTATCAAAGATTTATTATTTATTTAAAAAACAAGGTTCAAAAGCAGATCTTTAGCACAGAACAGAGTTAAGCAAAAGAGGCAAAAGAAACTGGATGTAACACAATTTTTCTGTCCCTCAAATATACCCTATCCGTTGTTAAGCACAGGGCAGATGCCTTTGCTTAATGCTTTTCCAAAGGTCACATTGCATGGTCACCTCAAAGCCACGTGTCCAATATGGCTGCTCACCTGTTCTCCCAAGAGCAGATTCCTACTCTGATGGTCATCAGGTGAAAGACCTCTTCCTCTTCTGGTCAGCTGTGGAAATATCTTCTCCTCTCCCACAGAAAGCTCCTCTCCCAGGAATTCTGGGAAGAAGAAACTCTCCCCTCCATTCCAGGTATCTGCTACCTGGCCTGGCCAATTAACATTTGAAAGGGACATGAGCCAAGGATTATATGCCTCTACACCACAGAGGGGGAAAAAACTGTGTTCTTTTGAAATAGCGGCAGGGAGGGTGGGATTTTGCCACACCAAGTGTAAGTTTTTGTGCTTGCACATTTCCTTAGACTTAATGAGAATTAACAGTCTGCACTTATAGGTAGAAGGTAAATTAGCAGTGAATTAGTAATGAAGCATAATGAAGATATTTAACAGATTCAGAGAACTTAGAGGTGCCATCGGACTCAAATTTTGTTCCACTACTTCAGACCAACATGGCTACCCACTTGAATGTAAAAATCAGAGTGATTCTCTCCCTCTTTCAACGAGCTTATATTGCATTAACAGAAATGAACAGGACATTTACAAGAATGTATAATGCTCAGTAGTGATTTCCAAAGACCTGATGTTATTAGAGGAAATTATTTCTCTAATCTGCTTTATAAACCCGGTACACTCCATGCAGTTTCGTAGATTTTAGATTGGGAGACTCTTATTAGATATTTTGAAGATACAACTGGTAACTTTGTGGCTTAAACTTTGGAGTTCACAAAGTTGTCTACCAAGAACCTTCTCTATCCAGGCACATAAGTGAGTAGTGTTGCAACTACTTGTCATAGCTTTGATCTAACCCTTCAATCGGTAAGCAATACAAAGCCCTATTTATTGGCCCAGGATGATGAAAGCATCCAAAGTCTATTGCCCACTGAAATACTGGTTGCTCTTCAGATTCTAGATACCTTCACTCAATTCAATTCTTGTGCTTATAGACTGTGGTGTGCAACCCTCCAGCATAGAATGGGTATGTCCATTCTCATCATTGGGATAGAAAGCACTGCGCTCAGTGATTATGTAGTTTTTCAGTCTTTGTGCCTTAAATAGTTTTAAAATTAAACTAGATCACCTAACGTTTGATTGTCAGTAATTGTTTACAAAGAGTGATTTGGGGAGTATGTCAGATAACCATGTGAAACATAGCCAGTTTTATTACTCACTGTGAATTTTAGGTGAAGTGTAAGCAAGCCAGTCTGTTTTACTAAGTAAGCCAGCTGCTACACAGCAGGTTCCACTTGAAAATCTATCAGCCCTTCAATGGGTTGTCCCTTTACCTTCTGAAAACAGAAGATGATTAACATATGGATCATTGTCTGATAGTGCTTCTGTTTTTCTTCTTTAGCAGTAAAATAACCACAGTATGTGGACTTTCTAACTGTAATTTAATTACTTAAGTACAAAATAAAATGCCATTTCAAATAAAAATGATACATTTCTCATCTCATGAATATATTTTATAATATTATTAGGCTTAGTCAAACGTTTTATATTTCTCAATACCTCTTTTATCCAACCGTAAATTCCACCACCGTAAAGTATTTCTAAACAGCTACATTTATTATTATTAATTACCAGTTTACAAACTACATGTTATGAATTGAGGGTAAATGGTGATATATGACATTTCAGAGCTATGACAAGTGGTTGAGTGAACAGACAGCACTTTGCTTTTTTCTCCTGAATAATGATTTCAATTCTAATTACAATATGTTGTGTTTAATACAACTTGTTAAAGGCTAGTTTAATTCATGTTATTTTCATTTTAAATTCTAACATGTTTACAGAACGTAGCTAATGATGACTTAGCTTAACATCTTGGATATGTTCATGTAGTACTAATTGATAACTTTTGTATGCAATTGCAGTAATGAAATTGATTGTACATGGTTTTCAGGCATTTTTTTTAATGCACATTTCTTATTAATTCAGACACTGGAAGAAAATGTCATAGAAAGGGCAAAACACTGCAGTGTCTGAAGGCATCATACAACAGTGACTTCACCTCTATTTCATTCAAGGGAGGCTCAGTGTTGTCCCATGGCGAATTCTGTCATGGAGTATATGAATATACAATGCCTCCCCCCGCAAAAAGCAAACAAACATATAGCCTGTCAGTAACATACTATGTGTTAATTTTAGGCAAGTGGCAAGATGGCTAAAGGGACTGATAATGAGATGTGGAATCTTTCATCTCCAGCCTCACAATCTCTCAATGATGAAGGTAAGCAAGAACCTCCACCAACCCCTCCTTAATAGCTGTTGCAAACTTAACAAAACAAATAGATACGTTTTGTTAAAGATTCCAAAAACTAAAATAATGGGGAAGAATCAGTTTACCATTAAGAAGTGTTGACATAAAGATTGGATAACAGGTTTCAGCAGATCTTTGTAGTAATATATAGCAAATCTACAACACTCTGCTACTTACATGCCACATCTTAAAATGATATACAAAGTTGAATACAAATGACTGTTTATAGGCATGCTTCATATCAGCACAGACATCTCAGAAATGTTCTTCCATAACTCTGCTTGCCTATATTGAAGTGAGATGTATCCTGATTCAAGGCTGCCTGAAGCAGCCAATTGCACTCTTCCATGTCAAAATGGGTGGCATTGATTATGATGGCTACCTCACATAGTCAGTAATCCAAGCCCACATTAAAGGGGTCTCTCTCCCCTTCCTTTCACTTCACACTTTCCAGGTCAGAATCCCTAGCACTGAAAAAGATCCCAAACTTCAGCCACACCGAATATCAATCTGGATCGTTTTCATGATCAAACTGCTTGCTACTTTTCTGCTAGTGGATTATTTCTTTGTATATACTCGTCCAAGATTTACATTATCTTTGCAAACAAAATAACATGTGACTCTTGCAGTAGAGTACAAAGTTAAGGATATTTAATTCCCAACTAATTTAAACAGGATTGAAAAGTACTTACTTGTTTAGTGATTGAATGTTATAGTATTAGAACAGCGGGCACTTTGTGGTTCTTTTAACATTTTTACTTTGATACTTATCAATGAGAGGTTGATATGAACATTGGTTGCACTACAATTTTTTCACTTAGAATTTACCAGAAAGAAAAAAAAATGGTTTCTTTCATAGATCACAAGGGCTGAACTATCTCATAGCAACTGAATTGCTAAGGTTTTTTTGTTTTGTATTGTTTTCAAGATTATACATGACTAAATAGAACACAAGTTTTGTTTACTTAAAATCCTTTGAACTAACAAGAATTGAATGCAAGCAAGACTCTCCAAAGCCACCATGGGTCCCCCTTCATTTTCCCCCATTCCATTCCTCAACTTGTATCTCACTGCCTCTTCAAGTAGTTCAGGACAATGCACACTTTTATTCATCCAAGATCTTTTTTTACCTTGGAATCCCCCATATGTACACACAATGGACCTATCTCTGTTACTAATGGAATCCTGAATATTTGATGACTTAGGACATAACTAGCCTAACTTCTTTGGGAGGGGGGAGGGGGAGGATTAAGACTAAAATGGGGTAAGAATATATTGTCACTTACCCTGAACCTTTGGAATACAGCTGGGATATTTAAACAAAGCTATTTTTTTCTTACTTGTAAGACTGTGTTTAAAATAACTTATTTGGCTAAATTGGGGTCATTTCAACCCCTCTTTTAGTCACTGTCACAGGTAGGACTAAATGTTTAAAATCATTACATGCCAAGTTTCAGTTTCTGCTAAGTGATCTAGCCTTGCAAAATGCTGCTGTGAACAATTCTTAAATATCCCCAAAATACTCCCCATCCCCCACAAGGACACATGATTCTACCTAGTGTCTAGTGAGATCCGGCTTCTACATTCTATGCTACATTTACTGAGCTGGTATCATCTTGAAAAATTTGGAATCTGACCACAACAGCTTTTATATTGGGTTTGTATAGTTGCACAAGAAACAATTTTTCACATTAATTTGAAATCATTTCCAATTATTATTTCTCAGTTGACACCTAATTAGGGTATGATAGTTTATTACTGCAGTTGTCTTTTAAGGCATAAAATGGTTAAAATATTTTTAAAATAGTTTCTATAAATGTGATTAACAGTTTCACAGGGGGGAAAAAAGCAGTAAGGTCACTGATAGTGTTGTATGACTCATCATGGTAACCTAAAATAGCTTACAGATGTCAGTAATTTACTACTAAAGAACAGTTTGCTAATATCTTTGATGCTGAAAAGTTCATTTTTGCTGGGTTTTCACTTTATTTTGTGACATTAGGTATCGTCAGGATCTACTATGAAATTTGCTGTGTGTGAGTGTAAATATGAAGTAATACATACACACACATAACGTTACATGTGTATGTGTATATGGACATGTATATATGTGTGTGTATATAAGGTATTGCTTATTTATATAGAATTTAAAAGGTGTTACACCTCACTAGTCAATGTGTAACAGTTCTCCAGCTTTTGAGGTTATTCCTTTGTTCTCTCCTGCTGAAATATTTGGATTAAAAAGATGCTGTATCATTTTAATTTATATACAAAATCTCCTCATCCTTGCAATTTGTCTCTCTATTAAGGGCAGGGAAGATCACAAGTTGTGAGGGATCCTGTGTACCAAAAATAAGGAAATAAAGGTGGCTAAGAAGCAACATATAGATCCAAGCCTCTTAAACACTGAGAGTTCATTCCCTAAATTATTTCCTGAATATGGCCACAGTCACATTAGATTTAGAAAACCTTCTGTTAAAGGTAATATTACAGGTAATTATAAAGCCTTCTTTAGATTATCTAAACCAGACAAGGTTATAATAAGAACATATGACAATAATTTCTAAATGATCAATTATTTACTAAAGCTGCACTTTAAAAAAAATTACTATCAAACATTGCATCATTCCCTTGCTTATTATGACAATTATGTAATGACTAGGGGTAAAGCCCGTTGTATCCAAGAATACAACGGAAACTAGAGCTTGGCAGTGGGAAGAGGAAGTTTGTGTTGTGTAGGAGGTTGTGGTGGCGTGGTGGCAAATGAGGGCATAGGTGTGGAGATATGGGTGTCAAGAACCTGTGGCTTGGAATGTTCGTTGAGTATGGGAGAGGACTGACCTTTGGGAATTGTGGCATAGTGGTTACAGATGAGCTTTCCAGAGCCATGTCTTCAGATAATGTGAAGGGAAAATCAGACTGGAGACTCTACTTAGGGGGAGATTACATGGCAACCAATTCCTCCCAGTTCTGAATCATTTCCCTTCTTTTGTGAATTAGACCACAGACACCAAAATGTCCCCATGCCCTAATACACAAAGGGTAGTCATAGTACACAAGTGTCCACCCTGTTCCTTCTGTCTCCATTTTTTCACTATTGATAAAATGTTATGTGCCCACATGCTTCTTTCATGGTTGCTCTTTAAAAGAAGAACTGGATTTTTAACCCCATTGTTTACTACCCAAAGGAGTCTCAAAGCGGTTTACAAACACCTTTTCCCTTCATCTCCCCACAATAGACAACCTGTGAGGTATGTGTGGCAGAGGTCTGAGAGAACTGGGAATGAGCCTCAGTGACCCAGCACACCTTAGGTGTCTCAAAGCATTTTCCGGACACTAGCAGTGAAAGACAATGTCCCTGTTAGATCAATGTTCTGATTCAGTAAAAGGCAGTTTCATGCTTACTGCATTTTTGCTTTGTTCCCAAGGTTTCACTTAACATGGGCAGGGAGAAGCACAATAGGTTCTGTAAGCTGAAATCTGTTTATTGTTGGAAATATCAAATTATTTTTTTGGGAGGAAAAATCACTCTATAAGAAGCTGCCCCCTGTATCCTTAAGGTTTATGGGTAACATGACTTTGTTTGCCTTTTGTGTTTTCTGTAAAATGGGTACAGTGTTTTGAAGTTTCCTGGGGATGTAATGAACATCTTAAAACACCCAGAGATGAAAATATTTCTATAACAGAAAAACTCTGTTGAGTGTAATAGGCAGTTGTCAAATACAACAATGTGTTTTATAAAAATTTAGAAGATTACATGGTAGTGCCCACAAGTAGATATTTATTAATTCACGTAGATCATATTGACACTTTTATTTGCTAAAACAAATGAAACTTGAATTTGTGTCCTTAGAAGATAATTTGGAAATCAACATATCTTTCATGGTATCAACTTAAAAAAATTAAGTTAGTGAACCCTAAATCTTCCGAGTTTATTCTCTTGGTCAGTGGACTAAAATCCAAGGTATATATTATCTTCAAGGCAAATAACATGCTGGATAAACTTTCCAAGGCTGTAAGCAAGTAGGTGACCTACTGCTTGGACTAAACAAAAGATTACAAGATAGGGATGCTCACTTTACACAAGAGAAGACTGAACTGTTCCCTTTGTACTGCTACCCCAGTCACTTCACATCCTCTTTTCAAGAACATTTTCCCTCCAGGAATGTCTAAACCCTTTTGCTGTGCAAAGCATGAACCCCTCTCACCTTGAGATATGAACACCTATCACCTTTCCCACATGAGTCATTTCTTCTCTTCCCTACATCTCAGCACTGAGAAAACCTTAATGAACAAGATGCAATCACCCCTTCCTGTCTGAGGTGACTGGTTCAATGGGTGGTAGTGACAACATGTTCTGTGCTGTGTACAGCATTGAGAACTGATAGAAAGGAGGAGACAGAGACCTGTGTACTCAGGTGTAGGTTAAAGGTTAGAAAAGGAAAAGAACTAACCAGCAGCTGCAGAGTCGGTTAAATCAAAGTGGACTAGAAACAGTGCCTGCTGTCCCCCTGTCCAAGTTTAGAAGAAAGGCAGGGAACAGTCCATATGGCATTACATCTTAGCTAGTGTCTCCAAAATGAATTGCAACACTGATGAGATGGCCTTTCCCCTGAGACTGGCTTTTGAAGATGGACTGAATTTTTTAAGCCTGTGAAGTTCAGCAAATGATCAGATAAAATACAACCATGCCCAAATTGTGGTGTCCATCACAACAGCTAGCTAAAACTTGAGGATTCCTGCTTCTAGCCAAGAGGCTGACTGACCTGGTTTCTTTATTGGGAATGCCCTATTCCTCTGAGAAGTTAAAGAAAATCTAAAAACAAGTTGATTCAATTCTATCTAAATTGAACCATGTTAATAAAATCAGAAGGATCTAGTTTTTGTGATTTTCAGCCTTTCCCCCCTCATTTACAGGCTGTTCAAACACTATAAGTAATGGACAAAAATGGCAGACTCCTCTCTTCATACAACCTGACACAGTTCCTCTAAAAATTAGCTTTATTTTCTTAACTCAGCAACCAAATAAACTGCCGTGTATAAAACAGCTGTGAGGCAGCATAATAAACTAAGGTGTGACCCTCAGAGTATTCCCTGAAGGGAACTGAGCAGCCACCTGCATCATTTTAGCTACTTTTAATAATTGAACACACTATGAATATTAAATACAAAGTACTAAGCTTGATGTTTTTTTCTGTTTTAATTAAGATTTTCTTATTTATATCTGACACTGTAAAGAAATGCATAATTTCTTTGGAGGTTGAAATGAGCAAAATCCTCTATGTTTTAAATTTTTCTCTCTCCCTTGGCAGAGAACAGGCAGGGAGGAAGAAGTCAATCAGTGGCATCCAGGATAACTTCAACTACTTCTTAAGCTAATGAGTCTTGTTAGAGGCTATAAAAGGGTCTCGGTCTCCCCTCCAAGAAGGAAACAGAGATTTGGAAGAATTAAATACTAGAGAGACTTATGAAGGAACTCCAGGAAGAATCTCCAGGAAAAGCTTCTCTGACCTTGTCTGGCCTGGTCAGTAGGTAGGGAAAAGAGAGGTGATAAAACTCAGGGCAGCAAAGTAGCAATTATATTTTGGCCTAAGTCCATTAGAAATTAAAATTATTAAAATATTACAAAACATAATACAAAATAAGCAATACAAATTAGAATAATCAATTAAAAATATTCCAGTTGTATATGACAAACTAGAGATTCTAGCTATTTGCCCATTTTAGCACCTCTTTAGCCGTTATTTTCTTAGCTGCAAGGGTGAACAATTATATTCTGTTGGCAACAAAGGAATTTCATATCAACAAGAAAATCAGTTTTTCCTCATCAGATCAGCTATTTAAACCATTTAGTAAATTAGCAAGACATTTTTTTCACTGGTTCGGTGTACAATGGACAGGATAAAATGTAGTGCAGGAGGTCATCCATAACTGAGGCTCCACAAATACAGAGATGTTGGTCCATCTGAGCAGACAGACTTCCACCATCTTGGACTCACTATTTTAAAAGAAGAAGGCAGGAAGAAGGCAGTCGGTTGCCAAGTAGCTGTTCCTCCATGGTCCCCATGGTGACCAGGCATTGGGCAGCGGGATACACAGAAGCAAGCCCTGAGATCCTAAAAAGAAACTGGGATTCCTGACTCTCCCAGCAGCCAATATTTATGAAGGTCAGGTGGTGGCAGTAATTATACAAGAGAGAAATAAAAGTCTCTCCATGTGTTGGAAGAACTCTAGAAGGCAGGGTAGAACAGGGCTTGCAGGCCTGTTCTGCCACACAGCCATACAAAACCCAACATTTTGCTACAAAAACTGGATATAGCAAAGTAATCCTTTTTGTCTACAACACTGTTTTTTTGATAATCAAAGAAATTCAGATGGTGCCATTGCCATGGAAAGCAGTCAACAAAGATGTACACATCCCTTCATTGGCTTTGCTTGAAGGGAAACATAGGAAAAAACTCAAGTCCAGATGACTCCTCAAGCATCTCCCTCCCAAAATAATAAATCAGAAACTGCACATAGCTGCGCTTCCCCTGTAAAAATTACTGGTCACCCATTCATATATTAGAATACTTATATTTTATAGTGAGGTGTTCTCTGTAATCTCTTCAGAACTTAATTATGAAATCATAAAAAATTCAGTATAGCCTACTGAATTCTTATCCGAATAAATGAGGGACCTCTGCGGAGATGGAATGGTAAAATGTGCCTGCAAGAAAGTGTTAAATTACAGAAATTCAGCATTACTTAATGGTAATCTCTGCAAACGCACACACACCCTTTGACTGATAGTGTTAAATGTCTTTAGTGATATATAACATTCTTTACATAATTTCTGTAGCTTGTATTCATAAATGTCACCTCACCAACCTCTTTCCTTGTAGGCAAATTCTTATTATTCCTATAGTATTAGTGGAAAATACAGCCTGAATAACATATACAGTACATTGGTGGTATGTGTGTGTGTGTTTCCAATACAGACTAACTATCCAATCTATTTAAACATCATAGAAAATACTATCAATTGATACTTTTGCATCCACGTGAAAGAAGTTAGACTGAGACTTGGAGACTAGTCCAAGGTCCCCCACTGAATTTCATGGCTGAGTAGGTACCTGGACGTAAGTTAAATACTGTTCGCACTGGCTCTCATTATGGAGGTAGTAATGCAGGCCTGAGAAAGATCCTGTACGTATTCCAAAGATAATACAGGGAACACCATAAAAGATAGGAAGATGATGATGTTGGCAATACCTAGTAATACCAAAGTTGTCTGCTGTTTGTCCACATCCATGACACAGTTAATTCTAGCTAATCAGCTTTAAACCTAGCATTATTGATGAAGATATACCAGTTCACCAGAAGATGAAAAGAATAACATAGTATAATGTAGAGGGAGAGCTAGAAAAGTATCTGGGGGATTTTTTCCCTAACATATAGGAAGACCCAAACCTTAAAAAAAAAATTTAGGACATTTAAATTAAGCTTGAAATTTTATAGAGTGAAACTCTTCCTAAAAATTGTTTTTGAATACAGGAACCATGGTGAGTAAGGACCCCAACAAATGCTTGCTTACAGCCTCTGAAAGCGAAGTTGATCCAGCGACATCGCTTGCCTTAGAGATGAAATATGCACTGGATTCCAATCGGCAGATCAAGAAAAGGAACAAAGCCCTACAGGTGAGATTCAAAGACATCTGTGAGGCCCAGAATGAGCAGCGAGACAAGCAGCTTTCTACATTACAGCAGACGGACAAAAAGGAAGCAAAGCCCATCACTTATAGAGCAGCTTACCGGAAATATATGACTGTACCTGCCCGGAGATCAATCCCTAACGTTACCAAGAGTACAGGAGTTCAGACTTCACCTGAACTTAAAAAGTGTTACCAGACATTCCCTTTGGACAGGAAAAAAGGGAATATCATCAAAAGCATAGCTTCTGTTGACACTTTTCCCAGTCAAAACAATGGATTCCTAATAGATGTTAAAGATAAAGACAGCAGAATCTCAGGGGAGGCTGCTCAGTGTAGCAAGAAAGTCAGTGGATTTGTGACAGCGGAGTTTATTTCCCATACTAATGAACGGATGAATGCAATAGAGCAGCCTTCTAGTGACAACTGTTCAGAGACATGTAGAAGCACTGATTTGCACAGCTGTACTAAAGAACCTCCTTCTCTTCAAAACTCAGCAGCTTCTGTTTCAGAAGAGCCTGATTACCAGCTGCATGACAAAGCAAAACACCACACAAGGCCGTTGGGGAACGAGGAAGCTCATCCAGCCACCCATGGAAAAGTGTTCAAGACCGAAGTAGCCTCTGTCTACTTGCCTGCATCCAGTTCACACACCTCACAGACTGACCTGCAAAATTCTGCAGCAGGGAATGAATGGTCTCTGTGCCCAGCTGAGGAGGACAAAAAAAGAACAGTGCATCTTAATGGCCTGCAATCACAAGCCGTAAGTGCAGCTCAGGCCTGTTCGATGCAGGCACAGTGCCAGTCAACCGAATGTAATGAACAGACCCTTCAGATACATGTTTCACCTATGGAAGGAAATCAGCCTTGTCAGACAGCGGTCGCTGTGAGTGAAGGATGTCAACAAATCGTGCCTCACACAGAAGTGGTAGACTTGAAAGCACAGCTACAAATGATGGAGAACTTGATCAGCTCAAGTCAGGAAACCATAAAGGTCTTGTTGGGTGTTATTCAAGAGCTGGAAAAAGGAGAAGCTCACAGAGAAGGGTAAGCTGTTTTTACAGTCTTCCTAAATATGCACGATCATCTCATTTGCTAAACTTGTTTACAGCCGAATAGAATTCTACTTAGCATTTTACAGTTTCAATTGTATTTTTAATGCAGCCTCAGATTCTTTTTACTCCAAACATGTTAGAACTGCTATAAAAGTAAATGCAACTACGTATGTATTATCTTACTGAATTACTTGCATTTTCATGGAATAGTTATGCCTGATTCACTATACCTGCAATACATAATTCAATGTCTAGCTTGACACTAATATACGAATGCTTTAAAATGACCTTCAGTCGATTTCATTTGTTTCTAATGCATATGAAAACACTTTAGGCTTTGGTACAATTGTGTTTGTAAATAAGCATGCCTTTGATACCAACATAATTTCTTCCAAAAGGTATCGTTTAGCAGATTTAGTACTGCAGGCAACAGGAAAGCATTCAACAAAATTGGAAATTGTCCTAAATATACAGCAGTTTTATTTGACAGAACTGGAATGCCTACCGAGTATTTTAAACATGCATTAATGTGTTCCTTCTTTTGTTTCACAATTTACTGTAAAAGTGTTACTCAGATCTATTTGTACAAGCATAGTTATTTATTCAGACTTCGCTAATTAAGTCTTTATCTGATAATTATAACTTTTGTGCTTTTGGCATCTCATATGCATTCTCTTCCTTCACCCTTTAACAATGTATTTGCTAGTTAATTCAGTGGTTGCATTCTGGCACATACACTTTTTCAAATTAATGATTGTGCATTTCAAACACCTCCATACTTCCTAAGTGCTTTGCACAGTCCTAGTTTCTCCCATTCTTTATAATTACCTAAAATTAGCAGTATCTGTATAGGTTGTTTGTGGCTCCTGATGCTGCTTTCCCTAAATAAGCAACCGAGTAGGAAACACAGTAAGCATAAGATCAGTTTGCAGCACAGAGGCAAAGCGTTCTCTTGAATAAATGTGTCAGCATTTTATCAAGATAGGTAGCCCTGGGAGTCTGTCTGCAGCAGTAGAAAAGAGCAAGAGTCCAGTAGCACCTTAAAAGACTAAAAAAAACATGGTGGCATAATTCATGAGTCACTGCTGACTTCTTCAGGTACACCTACAATGTGATTCCTCAGCTGCTGAATGACAATAGCAGGCATGACTGGATTAAGTGTGATATGCAGAGGGATAGTAGGCATGGCGAAATCAGCACGGGTAATGAGCCAGGAAACCTCCATTAGCACTTTACTGTTGATGTAAAAGATGGAGTAAAAACAGCCAGGACAGATTATAACAGTAAGTAAAATTAACTGTGTTTGGATTACTACAACAAAATCTGAGATCAGTGGTACTTTTAAGACCAGTGAAGTTTTATTCAAGGTATACGTTTTTGTGTGCATGCACACTACTTCAGATACATTTATTTAATGCATATATACACGTGCAGAGTGAGCAGCAAATTGACTTGCAACTTAATAAAGATGTTTAACAGATGCAAGGACCAAACAGGTATAGCAAGCTTCGTTTACATGGTCACCATTTGTCTGGATTTAATTCCAGGGAGAAACAGTGAATATCATAATTAAAGATAGATGAGCAGACTCTAATCTAAAGAACTGTGTGTGATTCCCCACTCATCCACATGCAGACGTGTGACCTTGGGCTAGTCACAATTCTCTTAGAGTAAGATGACCAGATTTTAACATTGGTAAAGTGGGACACCATTGACCGGGGGGTTCTTGATAAAAAATTTGATCTATATGGAGCAACAAAAATTTTAATAGAACACACAGAATGCAAAAATGGTATTGTAATATATATATATATATATATATATATATATATATATATATATATATATATATATATATATATATATATATATATATATATATATATATTTTAAATTTCAACATAAGTACAATTTGCCAGGTGCGCCCAGATTTCCCTCCAAAAGTGGGCCAATCTGGTCACCTTACAGAACAGTTCTCTTAGGGCTTTGTCAGCCCCAACTACTTCACAGGGTATCAGCTGTGGGGAGTGGAAGGGAAAGTTATTTGTAAACTGCTTTGGGACTCTTTTAGGTAGAGAGAAGCAGGGTATAAAAAACCCACTCTTCTGAATTGTGGAATGCTGAAAGTAATTAACTGAGACCCTGTTGTTATACTCCATCCCTCTCCTCTCAAGAATGGAGGTTCTTTGCAGTAAAATGAAGGTGCGGTGTGACCAGACCAGTGTAAATAAGAAATGCAATAATAAAAATACTATAAAATAAAAAGGCTAAAATAAAGAGGATGTATGATTCTTCCAGTATTTCTTATTTGAAATAGTAGGTTGGAATAGTGATTGTAATATAATGCAATGAATAGTAGATTAGAATGTATCTCTCTGGTCTGATGACAGAGGAGACATAACACTGCACAACCAATCACAACACCTTAAAGATAAGCATTCCATTAGTTGCTTGCATACTTGCATGAGAGATGGATGGAGTGTAACAACAGAGTTTCAGTTAATTACTCTCGGCATTCCACATTAAGAAGGGTACATTTACACATCAATCTCCAATTTTGATACATTTATTTACTTCACTATGTTTCCCCCAAACCCAAACAAATGATGACCATATAAAATCAGCTTGTTATTCCTGTTTGGTCCTTGCATCTGTTAAACAGCTCCATTATGTTGTAAGTAAATTTCCAGCTCACCTTCTACCTAGATGTATGGACTGGTAGTTTCTGTTTCACTGTATCCAAAGAAGTGTGGGTACACATGAAAACGTCTACCTTGAATAAAACCTGATTGATCTTAAAGGTGGTACTGGACTCAGTTTTTTTCCTGTTGCTTCAGACCCACCAGAATCTTATCTTCATGGATTAACAGTGTTTTTCACTGTTGAATGTGAATTTTTCTATGTTAGGAGCAATTGCAGTGATAAGCACCATGCTGAAACCAGTGTACAATGCCTGGGTCAATGTGGCTGGATTGTCCTTTTGAAACATATACTGTTTCCTACTCATAACTTTGCATTGAGATATCGTGCCATTTTTTCCCTCCTCTCTTTCATTGCCATACAGTTGTTAAAGCTCAAGTGGTCAGATTGAGAGGTATCCCTGCCCCAGAGGATAAAGTTCTAGGAAAGGAAAAACTTACTTTGGCAAGCTTTAACTTCCTGCCTCCCCTACATTTCAACTTAGGCTCAAAACCACTTGACAAGATTTTGTGACTCCATAGTGGATTCATGAGAAGTACCACCATAACCTGATTTAGAACTAGGGTGTTCATGAAGTTCTCTCTGGTTTTAAAAGTGTGGGATATTTCCCATCTTTTGTGGGAGATGCCCTGTTATGTTTCTCCCTTCTGATAGTAGTGTTGAATTAATACCTGAATTCACAGATATTTTAGGAGCATGTATACAACTATGTGCCAATTATTTCTCCACATTTGCCTGTGAAATGGGCAGTTGGTGCTGGGTAGGGAAAAGACAAAGGAAGTTTAGGAAAAAAGCCTAAGTGTGGGAACCACTTTAATATATACAGTATTTGCTGGCATATAAGACTACTTTCCCCCCCTGAAAAACATGCCTCCAAGTGGGGGGGTCGTCCTATACGCCGGGTGCACTTCAGTTGGGATAGACATAGCTGCCCATAGTGGCCCATAGTACTGTAATGTAATGTAACAAACTCTGTATTTTGAGTGGAAATGTTGGGGGGTCGTCTTATATGCCCAGTCTTATACGCCGGCAAATACGGTAATCCTAGATTCATGTTAGGAGACATGGATCAGAACAATGTACAAATATCCACACACTAGCCACACTATAAAGGGGAAAAAAGACAATTTATAATTTTTTGAATAGGCAGTTAATACAGATATTGTTTTTCTTATTCACACACAAACATTTGCATGACTAAAGGAAGTTATTAGACATGTGCAATAAAGAGAAGAACTATTAAATGTGATATTTAAATTTAAGTTAACAAAGAGAGCAAATTATGATACCAAAGGATCTTAAACCATGTGAGTCAGGGCTGACTTAGGTGATTTTCTTTGGATTTCAGGAACTAATCTCAAAATTTAGGAACTAGACTCATTTTTCAGCTTTCAGGATTTTAAGAACCACATTTTCTTATTGTTGGTCCCCAAAACTTGATCATACACTCTGTTCAGTTTTGTGGGGGGTTTTTTGCCATTTAATTAATGCTATGATGAAAATGTTGTAGTAAGTAAATAAATAAATATGGGAATGACAAAAGGCCATCCTCTAATGCTAATCTAACTTACTTTCTTCAGTTTCTTATAAAATTGCTACTGCTTTTAAAAGCCCTATTAAAAGTCCCATCACAATTAAAATCACTGCCCAAACTGTTAGACACCACAATGAAATTTCTAGGTTCCATGACAGTCTGGCACCTAGTATTGTCTAGCCTGTTGATAGTAGGCTTTGTTTGCTTTTCATACTGCAATTTTTAAATGAACATTGATCTTCATAAAGGAGTGAACCGGTTCTAGAAAGTGAAACATCATACAGCCTGATAAAGATATGTTAATTGGTCATTTCTCCAATCCTCTGTAATAGTACATTTCAAACTCAAGCTCTTATTTTGTCACTTTATGAAAGATTGGCCAAAACTATTTCATTAGTTTGTAGGTTATTCAGCCACAACTTCCTCTGATCTCCTTCTGATTTCCTATCTCACATAGCCAAAGAGGTTACTTAATCAGCAGCATTGAAGAACCATCTAGGTATTATAAGCTAGATATTTCACTCCCTTAGCCTAATATTCAGAGATGCCAGCCCATGTAACCCTCTATCTAGAATCAACTGCTATTGCCACGATACTTCCTTTTATACAGCATATTTCATATAACAGCCCTGATAAATATTTTTATCTACGGTATGATCTCCCTTTTACAATGACACTCAAGAAATCAGGAATCAATTAATCATGCCAAAACTAGGAACTCATGAGAACTTTATCATGAGAACACAGTATGGTGAGATGCAACAGCTTCCATTAACTGGTCATGTCATTATTAAATATCTGTACTGCTGTTATCCATTCCCTGATGGGTATTTGAGTTGAGACAGCCTGTTCACTGCCTTTACCAAATAATAAGTGATAACCCCTTTTCTGTAGTGCCATTTTAGCAGCCAGCATCATACAATAATATCAATGCAAAGACTGTTGGAATTCAATACATTGTAATTACATTTCCATATGCTTAAATATTGTTTAAAAGTAAGCAAAGTATTCTTTCAACATTGGCAGCCTTTAAATGAAGGACAGTCCACTTTCTTATAGTATCCAGTTTCGTGGTGGGGGTAACAGATGCCCTGCCCCTGTCTCTTGTTTCCTACTGCTGCTCAGAGTGGCAGCAGGAGAAAAAAATTAAATTCTCATTAAGCATATGGTTTGACTTCATTCCCATGGGAAATACATAATGTCAGTCCTCTCTAGGAATCACTGAAAACACTATGCTTTTACCAGAGTTTCAACAGTTTCCTAGAGAGGTGTGATGATTACCACAGTTGCCACAGAGTTGATTACCACAGAGCCAGTTTGGTCTAGTGGTTAGAAGTGCAGACTTCTAATCTGGTGAGCCAGGTTCAATTCTGTGCTCCCCCACATGCAGCCAGCTGAGTGACCTTGGGCTAGTTACAGCACTGATAAAGCTGTTCTGACCGAGCAGTGATATCAGGGCTCTCTCAGCCTCACCTACTTCACGGGGTGTCTGTTGTGGGGAGAGGAAAGGGAAGGCTGTAAGCCAGTTTCAGACTCCTTCAGATAGAAAAAAGTGGCATATAAAAACCAACTCTTCCTCTTCTTCAATGGCTACCCCTTTATTTCCCCACCCTTTCCGGTCACCTCCTAATTGCCATGTCAAGCCAAGTCTGGCAACCCTAGTTATAGGCAAAGGGCACAGAAACACATGCAGTACTTAGAGGAGTACTGCGTTTGCAAAGCAATGCTATGCATGTTTGCTTTTTGGCAGACTGCTGTGTAGCCAAGCATGAAATTATTCTACTGTTGTGCAGGCACACACATAGTTCTTTTTAAAATGTTGTATAATGTGTAAACTCCTTCAGTGCTGTTTCTTTAACATCATAAAAGGCAGAATAAAAAAATTTCCCTACCCTCAGAAAATGCTAGCCTACAAAATTGATATATTGTCACGATATGGTATTGTGTATGTTCAGGTTGCTGTAAAAAATGTTTTTGTGGTTGTCAAAGGGGAAAACCTTTCTTTTAAATTACAAAAGCAAGCAAATTTATTTTACATTTTACAAGCTTAGTATGACTACTCTAGCTTTCAATTATTAACAAATGTTTGTGCTACTTAATATCTTTTTTAAACAACTAAACACAGCAACCTAATAATTGATACTTTCCTAGTTACAGTTCATAAGTGCTTTAATGAGACTGGAAGATTAGTGCTTAGCGGACTTCTTTTCACAAATCCGCTGGAGGCCTTGATGCTGAGTTTGTCTGTACTGGTAGCAGCTATGTCAGCATTGCTAACATTAGTGAAATCACTCTCTTGGTATCTCTTTACTTTTTGGAATTTTAGTTCTACATCCTCAATGTTGAATGGTAATAAACTATCCTACTTGGTGATGTTGAAAACATACTGCAGAAATGGGAGAACAGTTCAATTCAATGCCAAGTAGATGGGGGTGGATTGCACCTTTTAACATGCTCAGACTTTAACCAGGAGACCAAATGTTCCAAACCCTGAACTTTGGCAGCATTCAGCGTAGATTATTTCTCTCGTTTCTACGTACTATTTGAATGACACTGTAATTTTCAAAAAATACTGACAGCAGGGTTTGAGGAAATATTTCTGATCATAGGAAACATAAGACGTTTATTGGTAGCAGTTCATATAAACAATCCTTCTTAGAAAGTCCCATTCCTAACATTAAAAGGCTCCTTTTTTTCAATGCAAGGCTCTTTATAAAGATTTCCTCTGTTTCCAAGCATTAGAAGGAGCCTTAAAATAGTTTTTTAAAGATTTAAACAACACAATAAAATGACAGGCATGTAAAGAACAAGCAGTCTGTAATCACCACTTCCCACGCAACAGAGATGGCAATAATTTACTTTATACTACACATCATCATGACAAAAATAATACATAGGAGGGAAAAGTCAATTTGATTATACATCAACAGCAATTATTTATTTAGCCCGTGGGAATTACTTTGAAATGTATTGATTTTAAAATTAAACACTGCAATTAACACACTCTGGACGACTTCTGTGTGACCACTATAGGTGACTAGCATAAAATAGTTCTGGTGTAGCAGTTTACTCTTTGCATGTGAGAAGTTAATTTTAATTTATTTACTTTCCATAAACTTGAAGGAAGTTTATAATGGCCAAAAGACCCACTTGGATAATTACAAGGTCTTTCTCACCCTTGGATATGTAAATAATGTTTCTGGGGCCACAACACCAAGCCCCCATTAGTGGCTATTCGGCTCCGGACTTCCCAGCTTCCCAGGAAAAATCTCTGAATGGTCTCCTGAATGCCTGAATGGACCAATTAACCCAGGTCCCTTTGAGTCAGCCAACAACTACAGGCCAGGATTCAGGTCAGGGAGGAAAGGCCACAGCTGGGAAAAGATCCAGCCAAGCAAGAAAAGTGGCACCAAACTTGGAATGGCCTGTATGGCAGTCACAGAGAGGAGACCGACCCTAGGACCAGAGGAAGACAGGCAAAGACTGGGTGGGAAGGCTGGCAAATGGGAAGGCAAGTTGAGAGAGGGAAGAGAAGACTAGTAAGCTAGGATATAAAAGGAGCCTCCATGATGCAAGCTGGGAGGAAGAGAACTGAAGGCTTATGGATTAAACAAATTCCAAGCCAAGGAAGGTGGGGAATACAGAGATGCCCTTTGAGCTATTTCCCACCCTATTCTGAGACTCGTGCATCTTGCCTTTGCACAACAGCAGAAGACAGCATCCAATCAGGGGTGTCCTCACAGGATGCAATAATACTATGGTTATTTGCTCAATATGTATAGTCAATTAGAGCAGTGGTCCCCAACCCGCGGGCCGCGGCGCTCCTTCTTCCCTCCCCCCCCCCGACGTGAGAAGCTCGCCAGGCCACGAGCAAAGCGGCCGCCAAAGCGGCCGATTAGCTCACGGCCCGGCAAGCTTCTTATTTCGGGAGGGGAGGGAAGAGAAGCTTGTCGAGCCGCAAGCTAATCGGCCGCTTTAGCGGAGGGGCCGGGAGGGGGAGCCGCGGCCACCGGCATGGCAGCGGCACAAATGCGCATGGTGGCGGCGCATGCGCGGACTGCCACGCACGCGCGGTTGCGCCCCTGATGGGCGTAAACACACGCACGCGCAGTCCGTGCATGCGCATTTGCGCTGGGGCTGCCATGAGTGCGTGGGCCCCCGGGCCGCCCTCTCCCCCCACTACGCCGCAGCAGTCCGCAGCGGGCGAAAGCTTGCGGACCGCTGAATTAGAGTACTATATTCAGCAGTAGGCAGCAGTGACCCAACATGTCTAAGTCAAAATTATCACCTAGAATCAAGCTAGAAGTACCAGTACATGGCTTCTATATAATGAAAATTCACTTCTCTTCCTACTGGTGATAAAACCAGCCCTTCTTGGAATTCAGAAAGGGGGAATGACTCCTGCAAACTTGTATTCAGTTCCAGAAAATACTCCAATCTTTAGAGTTGAGTATTGAAAATTAAAAATTCTATCCAGTATCAAGAAAACAAAATAAGCCCATGGGAATGCAAGTGATGCTTGGCTTCCAATTTTGTTGTGGTGCATCTCACATTCCAGTGAGGCAAGCTGTTGTGTTGTTTTTAGCTTACTGAAAGTAAAACTATGTTGTTACAGAAAAATGTCTGCACATTCATACTTGCTAACCCTCATTGAATCAGATTCCATTGCAAGCTCAGGCCTGCTCCCTGACAATATTGTCCAGATTGCCTGCAGGCCAGAGCTACACTGAGAGCAAAGGGATCGTTTAAGCTATGATCTACCACTGGGATGAAATCATTTAAAATAATCTACCTCAGTCCTTTAGAAAGGCAAGGGAATCATTACTCAACTCAGTGTCTCTGCACTACGCATAGAGTCTTCATCTTGTAATTCTCCATGTACATTTCTCTACCAACTTTATTCTTCCTACAGGAGCATCTTGTATCCATTAAAATTATCAGGTGCTAGGACTTCTATCCAAATCCAAACTAGTGAGTCTCCTCTGTAGAAAAAAAATGTATGGTGAAATATATGTGAAAAACATTACGTGGGTCTGCAAAAATCTGATTGCTGCTCACTCCTCACCAGTTTTTTTTCCCCCTCCTGCAAAATCCATATGGATTTTGAATCCTACATAATTTTTTCACATGTATTCTTTCACAGATATTGTTCCATGGGGAAAAACCTTATGTCGAAATCGGACCTTGACTATGTAATGAAAGCTTCTTCTCAATTGTTGAGACTTGATCCATTAAAGTAAGTCTTTTACTATCAGTGTGACTGGATTGCTATAAATCAACTACATATTATTTTAACTAAGTTTAAGGTTTAGGTGTAGTGAGAAAAACTTCTATGGAATTATTCTAATATATTGTAGGCCTGTCTTTAAACAAACAAAATGAACCCCCCCCCCCAGTTTTTGTAAAGATTTTTTTTTAGAAAACCAAGAAAACAGCAAATGGGATTCATTGGTAGATTGGCGGGCTTATTTAGACAGAATCCAGTAGGATATTTGGCATGGAATTATCAAACCTACTCCAAGTCACACCTCAAGGTCACTTGACTATAGGGCTTGGCATCTTATAGTATCATAATAATATACAGATGTCAGGGCCTAGTGGTCTCAGAACAGAGTGTGGCCTTCATGTGTTGACTGATATCTGTGTGCTGCTTTAGGAATATTGATAAGAGAAGAGGGGGCCCAACTCAGGTAATGAAGGAGCATCATAATATGCATGGAAATTATAGTTTCTACGATGTAGTTCTGGATGCACTGGAGTGCTTATACAACATTTCTATACAGAGCATGGATTGATTGCTTCCTGGGTGCCTCCTTGGCCCGGGGGCAGGGAACCCACTTTGTTCCATGTGAGCAGAGAGACCTGTGGGCATGCTGGGTACAATAAGGGATCCAACAAATTAAGATAACCTATTCCCTTCACTTCAGCCAGAATCCATACCCACAAAATTATAAATCTACTGTATTTAATAGGGGTGAGGGTAACTTGTTCAGTGAGAGGCTGCATTCAACTTTTAAAAAAGAAGAAAAATATTTCAAATAGTGGCCAAAAATATCCAAAAGCAAGAATCTGTCACTTCTATGCATATGTATACAACCAAAACTAGGATTTTTATGACAGTTCCCAAAATATAATTTAACTATTGATGGCTATAACACCCTGATAGTGCACAGTTAAGTAATCTAGGTGAGATTATTCTTGTTTTCTTCAGCATGGTTTTCACACATCCTTATGTTTGGTTGGATCAGTTCACTGACACAGAACATACACTAACATATTGAAGCCTACTTTCTTTCCCCCCGAAGTATTCTAGCCATAACTCTGTGGATGCATTTTTAATAGATCTTTCTTGAATGTAAATGTGCTAAAATGGCTTGGAGGTTGCAACAATTCACTGTTTTACAGTAAATACTGCAAATCTATTTGGACATCTCCTCCTTGTCAGGACAAAAATAATTCTGTACAAGATTGTGCTATGCTGACTTTTGCCTGCAGTAGCTACTTCCTTGAATGTTCTTTCAGTCATGCTGCCCCTTTTGCTGGCATCATAAATTTCTTTCCTAGAGGATGAACATTTTTCAAGTTTTCTGTGATAATGCCCAAGGTAGAAATAACAGCACCTGCAATTTTTTCCCTTAATTTCCTAGTTATTCCAAAAAGAACATATCGTTCTAGGTTACAATACCCTGTTTTCCAATCAAGATGCTTCTCAAACCTATTTAACTTTACTTTGTTTATTAATTTTGCTGGGAGAAATAAACGGATCCATAATGGTATGTAATAATTAAAACCCATTTAAATCGAACTTGAGAACTGGTGGATCTTTTACCCTTAGGGTACAAACAAGCATTCTGTATCCAAGTGACTTGGTGGCCTTTTCTGATCTTAAAAGCATTCAGATTTTTAAAAAAATCATAATTCTCTAAGGAATGAAATCATCTATTCAGTCTACTGAATTAAAATATTGCAAAGGAAGGAACCTATATACACTATTTCACATCACTGCATGTCAACACTATAATGCAGTCTTGTCTAGTCCATTTAGGAATTTTATTTTATTTTATTATTTTATAAGTCACCTCAGGCAAGGTTCTGCAGAGGTGGCATACATTTTTTCCGAAATAAATAAATATGTAAATAAATAGTGTACTACCAGCAGAAGGTGCCTCTCAGAATTGAAAAATAAGTTCAGACACACACAGTGCAAATAGTTCATGCAAGTAATTTCATCCTCAAGAAGGAAAGATACAGAGTGAAAGCCTTATCAGGTCTGCTCAGAAGTAAGTTCCATTTTATTCAACATGGCTTATTCATAGGAGAGGGTTCTTAAGACTACAGCCATAATTATTTGCCAATAGAGCATAGGGGAAATCTCTTTTGTGAAACCAAATATTTGGCAATTAAGAAAGGCTTGAGAACTATGTAAATACTACCAAGATGAAATTACACATGAAGGCTGAAATGCAATTGTAAGTTAACCTCCTTGTGTGACCATTAAAATACCAAATATCAGTGCATTCAAGAGAGCCTGGGTTTTGCACATGAGAAACCTAATATGTGAATTTAGAAGTTTTCATACATGCAGGCAAAAGTCTTTCTAAGTGGCACGTGTAAATTCAGGTTGAATCTGTACCCAAAGGGGAAAAAATTTCCTCTAAACTCTTCATTTTTTCTCTAATTCCAGTTGAGGAAAACAGAAATATTAAGAACATGTGCATGATAAATGAAATCCAGATTAAATAGCCAGAAACTATTGGGCTATGCATTCTGTTTTCAAAAATAGGATATAGCCAGTTCACACCAAGGTCTAGATCAGTGGTTCCCAACCTTTTTATCACCGGGGACCGGTCAACGCTCGACAATTTTACTGAAGCCTGGGGGGGGGGTAGTCTTTTGCCGAGGGACGCTGCCTGAGCCCCTGCTTTCCCGCCAGTGCCCCTGACTTCTCATTGCCTGCTGGGGGGCGCTGCTAGCAGCAGCTGCACAGTGCCACGCCAAGGGGGAGCCCCAGCCATTGCTGGAAAGCACCAAAGGTGAGCCGGCGGCAGAGTGGCAGGGCAGCCCCCGAGGCAGCAGCCAGGGAGGAGGACGAGGAGGAGCCTGGTACCAACTGATCTACGGACCGGTTGGAGACCACTGGTTTAGATGATAAAACACGAACAGAAAAGATTGATCTTTCTAGAAAGTCTCAAGTTTGCACAAAAAGTCCTGAAATAAAAGTGAGATGTTAACCTCCACAAAATAACAGAAACAGCACCTGTATGGCTTTATGGGGTCTAAAGTAGCAGGGCTATAAGAGCTTAGGGAGATGATAGCCATAAATCAGAGAAACCGCCCTGTAAACCGCCCTGAGCCTCCGGGGAGGGCGGTATAAAAGTATGATAAATAAATAAATAAATAAATAAGTCTCAATGGCCATTGCTAGGCAAGCACAACAGTATTCATAGCCTTCAACTCCAATTTCTATCAGTAAAAGGTAGGTGGGTAGGTAGAGCACATTCTGGTATGGAAGCTCCCTGGGAAGCTCACAATCACACACATTCAACCTATACTACAGTTGTGAGGATAAAATGAAAGAAAGAATCATGTATATTACTTTGATTCCCAGGTGGAGAGAAGAGTTGGTTCTTATATGCAGCTGTTCTCTACTAGGAGCAGTCTCAAAGTGGCTTACAATTGTCTTCCCTTTCCTCCCCCCACAAAAGACACCCTGTGAGGTAGGTGAGGCTGAGAGAGCCCTGATATTCCTGCTTTCTCAGTGCTGTGGGGAGCCCAGGGTCACCCAGCTGGCTGCATGTGGAGGAGGAGCGGGGAATCAAACCCGGCTTCCCAGGTTAGAAGTTGCTGCTGCTAACTGCTACACGAAGCTAGCTCTCAGCAAGGTAGACTTATAGTTAAGTGAAGAAGGTTCCAGTTACAATAGCTGGTATATATGGCTTTATGGGGTCTAAAGTAGCAGGGCTATAAGAGCTTAGGGAGATGATAGCCATAAATCAGAGAAAGCTGGGGGCTACTTCACTGGATAAATACAATGTCTAATTTTCTGTCATCATGTTTGGCAGGTGCAGCTTGTCTATACTTGAAGTAAAATTTCATGAGGCTACAATATTTAATGGCTACAACAGTTGTGTTCAAGCTCAATAGCAGCCTCAGTCCAATCACTGTCTCTCAGCCTTACCTAATTCACAGGTTTGTTAAAAGACTTAACGCTGTCCTGAACTTCTTAAAAGAAAGACGGGATGCAAGCATAAGAGATAAATATTGGGCAGGTGACATTTCTTTGTATTCCATTCACTAGGATCTCTTTTAAACTTTGACAGTCTAAAACAAATTAGTCAAACTCATTAACATCTCATCACTTTGAGAACAGGAATTAGTGGCATGAAATTTATGTAGAGAACAACTGTATGAAAATTAACTTGATGCAAGAGTTTTGAAAAGTCCTCATTTTTGTTCCTTGGCACTGAATGGCTGGTGACCTACTCTGATGAATTTATTCATGCTAGTTAGTCGAGAGATTTTTACAAAATGGGTCAGACTGACCCTAAACTGTGCACTAGGAAGAGAAGCTTTAATGATCTCTCTTTCCAAGAGAATACCACTTAGGAAGTAAATGATCAGTCTTTTATTTAAAATTGTCAAAGCAACCCTCTGATTACGGTTTGAAGAAAGCAGTCGGAAAGTACAGACTTGCTACAGACAGGTAGAATATTTGTGTTTTTTACGAAGTCATAATAAAGAGCTGGATATCCACGGTCAATAGGGGGCTGGAAAGCATAGAACCTTTCAATTATTTAGCCATTTCGTATCAGCCATCCTTAATGGAGAATTAATGGTGTTCTGGAGGAGTATTATTAAGAAGTTGCATATTTCATTCCCACAACCTTTGGTATAGATTCTTGGGAACTCAACTTTTCAGTCGCTTTGGAGAGGCCCTGTCAGACATGAGCCAGAACTTTGGGATTTTGGAGAGACAGTGGAAGCAGAGTTCCCCTATCCCGCAGAAAGAAGTGAATGGTAGGAAAGGATTGATCTTGTCGGGCTAGGAAGACGTTCAGTATTCAAAATAATCGGCCATCAACTTTGTATTAGTAACAGAAGCAGGATTTACTAACTGGGCTCTTCATTTTTCTCCAGATGAGAAAAACAGGAAAGATGCAGTGTAAGTGGGCCTCTTGATTAAACCTACAGAGACAATACTGTATAAATGGATCCTTAGTGATTGCATTAGAAATATGTTGCTAAAGGCTGAGACCACATGCCATTCTTGTGTTGTAAAGCCATGTTAATCCACAAGAAAGATCATGGCATGCCTATGAAAGACCAATTACCTTTTCATATGAATTATAATTTGTAGTGGTATGAGACAACTGACCTCAGTGGAACAGGCTTCCTCGGGAGGTGGTGGGTTCTCCATCTTTGGAAATTTTTAAACAGATTGGATAGCCATCTGACGGAGGCTGATTCTGTGAAGATTCAAGGGGGTGGGAAGTTACAGGGGATGAGCGATAGGGTTGTGTGTGTCCTGCATAGTGCAGGGGGTTGAACTATATGACCCAGGAGGTCCCTTCCAACTCTGTGATTCTATGACCTTAAGGACTGGGTCTTCTGTTGTCTGCAGGGAAAGTTAATTGGCATTTAACAGTGAGGTAGGGGCATCCTTAGGACTTTCAGACTGTGCCCAAAGAACTAGAAAGGATCACACTTGATTTACAGAGCTGTATGGATTTGCAGAATCCAAGAATTGTTCCTTAGCAGGACTAACAAAGTTAAAACTACAGGACACAAACAATATTCTTGTAAGAGATAAAACATGAAGGAGAACACTATGCTGTGATCAGACATATCCCTGCCTCGTATGCTTAAATCATCTGAATGGGTTTAGGGATCAATTTAGATTAAGAAAGAAAGCCAAGGAGCAGATTCACCAACCAAAGCATATATTCTCACAGATCCAAGGCATCTGTATTGTTTGGGGGGGGGGGGGGTGTTGAAATGTGCTGAATCTTGTTGGATGTCTTAACAAAAGTGTTGTCCACTTCAACAAGGATAGAGATAGATATCCTTCTCTTGGTAAACTTGGACCAGTTCCTCTGCATCACCCAAGTTGCCCCAGCTGAAGTAACTTCACATTTCATAATCAGAGTGAAATCACAGTCTCCTGTGAGTTATTATGGTCCCTTGTAAAGGAATCATTAATGAAGAAAGTTACAGAGTACTTTGGTTCTGGAACGGCTGAAAATTTTAAGGGTTAGCATGAAACCTCCTCTATAGTAACATGTCCTGACAAGGACACTTATCACACCTAGCAGCTGACCCTTCACCATCAAATCAGTGCACATCCCCTGAAGCCGGAATGTGAATCTTCTCATGACAAATTTACCTTGTCCTCCTGGGTACCAATATTCACTTAACAGTATTCTTACAACAAAATTATGCTGAATGAATTGAAATACTAGCTTTACATCCTAAGACATGAAAGAAATCAGGAAAGGAGATGAGAATATGTTTTAGATATGGAAAAAATTATATTTTGTGAATATGCAGAGAGTGTACTGGAACTGTCAGAGCTTTTATAAAAATACTTTGGCTAACAAGAAGCCAAACACATAAAGCCCAGTACTGAGAATGTTGGTTTGCATAGGCAAATTGAAGAAACTTCCTATACCCATGGCGAATAGGTACATGGTAAATTACATTTTTGAAACCTATTCCCACCTAGTTTGGTTTGGTTTTTCTCTCCCCTGACTAATTCAAGAAGATAACTGAAAAGCATCAAGGAAGCATCTGTATTTGAGAGTTTTGGAGGCAGTCACTAATCCATTTGGTACTACAAGCACCCATAGTATTATGATAAGAGATTCTTTTCTTCTTTGAAGAAACCAGGAAAGGAAGGCTGATAGCTGGAATCTTTCCTGAAGGAAACTGTCATTTGAAAAAATTCTGTAAGTAGGAAAAGAATCCTGTCACCCACAGATTGGCTGTTTAAGGAAACAGAATTCATTACTGATACCTGCAAGGCTGAAGAGTACAGCCTTTAGAGACACTTCAGTGCCTTTATTGTGACATTAACAGTTCTGCTATCTGTGGATGCATTAAAAAAAAAACAACCACAGAAGCTACCACCAGATGTTCTGCTGTGTGCTGAGACCCTATTATATTCATTTATTCCCTGCCTTTCTCTCCAGTGGGGATCCAAACCAGTTTACACAATTCTACCCTCCTCTATCTTATTGTCATACCAAATTTGTGAGATAGGTTGGGTGTGTGATTGGGCTAACTCAACCTGTGCCAGAGTGGGGATTTGAAACTGGTTTCCTCAGATCCTAGTTAAGCATTCTCACCATGCTGACTCTTCTTTGTTGGCTAATCAGATAAGGCTGGCCTGGAAACCATTCTCTTCTTACATCAACTGCAAGCTAACCCGACATACAAACAAACGGGAAACTATTCCAAAGGTCAACCAACCTCCTTCCTTGCATCATTTCAGAAAAGGAATTTCCCAAGTTTGATAGGGGATTTCCACAATGATCCCCATTTGTAACTCAGTATTTGCTAGTTTTCGATGACATGTTTCAAATGGTAAGCTCAATCCATTGTAAGTTCATAGAAAATTCAAAATATATGCATGGTGTAGTAAATGATAGTTATTGCACTAAGAAATTATCTCTGTTGGTGTTGTCTATGTGGAATAATTTAGGATTACTTAGCTTTTCTCCAAAGAGCTACTGGATATGCAAGTCCAATGAAGTGAAAAGGAGGTTAAACATCAGCAGTGCTTGATTGATTGCACCCACGGTTTATTCCACAGTGGTTACTTTACTACAAAAGGAAACATGACCAATTTGCAAAGCAATATTCAACTCTGATATAACTGTATATTAAAAACTTAGTATCGTAGGGTTATACTTGGCACCTCTCCCTTGTTGATTTCCATGCTGCTCTCAGTGTTCTACATGTTTATTACTGCTGTTAGCTGTGGCTTCCTTTTGAAGAAAGAGGGTTTGAAAAATGTGTCCATAATTCTGTTTAATCATAAATAGGCATAGACATCAATCACTCTGGGCAAATGAAGTTAATTTACAAACAACACATATGGGTATGTACATTCAAGTCTGTCATGCTCAGTTTGAGATTTATATTGATATCTCTTTTCTCTTTTACACTTTCTATGGGCATGCCTATAAATACACTACACTCGGTTATCAGAATCCTTTGTATTCAAACTCACAATGCCAGCTGACTATAGAGAGAGCCAGCTTGCTGCAGAGGTTAGGAGTAAAAACTTTTAATCTGGCGAGCCAGGTTTGATTCCGCACTCCCCCACATGCAACCAGCTGGGTGACCTTGGGCTCACCACAGCACTGATGAAGCTGTTCTGGCCAAGCAGTAATGTCAGGGCTCTCTCAGCCTTATCTACCTCACAGGGTGTCTTTGAGATACCTTCAAGTAGAGAAAAGTGGCATATAAGAACCAACTTCTTCTACATAGGGGAGTAAAGATAAAACTCATACCATAATTAAAATTCACAGAAGATGCATATCTGCATGTAAGCAATGGGGTTATCACCTGGGATTGCTTTACCCTCAGTGCAATGCTCCTCAATGACTCTATCACAAGTTCAACCTAAAATTTAGCACTATGTGAGCTCGCCTAAAATGAGCCTTAAGGTTATATTCTGGTATTATATTCTGGGGCAAACCTAATTGGCACTTTGGACGTAACAGTAATCTATTAAAATTTTCTTAATGATAGCAAATTTTTTAATTTGGTAACATTTTTTATTATTCTCATTTACTAAAATATATTTTTACTCAAATACTATATATGTATATTGCAAACCAGAGAATATTGGTTGATTCAGATATACTAAAAACTGCTTGGTTAACTGGTAGCATAATGAAATAGAAATAAGTAAACCAAGGATAGAGTTAGTGACCCTTAAATATAACCAGTTATGAAATTTACTGGAATCTGATTGGATAAGAAAGCTCTCATTTACATAATAATTAGGATATTATTAATCCCTGTACTCAGACTGGCTAAGGGCTATTAGCCACAGTTCATGAAATAGAATAATCACTGAACAGTTGAGAGCTAATTCAGCTAGGGATTCTAAGTGATACAAACTTGTGAGAGTATAAGCCAGTCAGAAAGAATTTGCATAACAGATATGCCATTAAAATCATCAATCTACCAGACCCCAGAAAACAAAGCGTTTTGTATTTAAATTAATATGACACAGATGACATTAATAGATGTTCAATGAGATGCAAGAATGTATACCTCACAAAGGTCATTTATGAATGGTTGTAATGGCATTCAGTTCAGTTACTGGCTAGTTATTAGATGAGATCTGAGAAAATGAGGCACACTAAGATACTTTGCTATAAAGTCTGATGTCAGAGACAACTATCAATATTATATTTTAAAAAATCGTGCTGCAGACAATGGTCATATGGTTGCTACAATAGTAGTTAGCCATGAACATCTCCTAGCGATGCAGATCTCTCTGTCCTTCATTATTCATGGCTAGTAAAGGATGCTCAATACCACAGATATGATGGCTACCCAGTTTGAGGGAAACTGATGTCACAGAAAATTTCTTGATCAAACTTGGATGTTCATCTAGTTTGATCATTTGGTACCTTCACAGAGCTGGCAGGGGTGATCAGAGAATGGGTATTGGAAATCCCTAGAAAATTAGTTCTAGGACACTTTAACATCCATGGTGACTTTGCCTTGTTGTCCTAAATTCAGGACTTCACTGTCACCATGAGATTGCCCAAGGTTGCATTGGGCTCTAATGATTTGGTCATAGTGGTATCTACTTTTCAGAAGTCAGCAGTTTTACAGTAAAGGGGCCTGATTTGATCACTGCTTGTCGAAGACATTGATAATTTTTTCAGTTCTTCTTTCCTGGACCAGAGTAGGAGTAGGGTGGTTTTCTTTTAGTGACTTATGGATTTTGAGGGAGAACAGAGACTCAAAGCCAGAATTTCAATACAAACTTTCTGGCAGCATGAAATTAGTTGCTCCTCACTGCCTTTTGCATTTATATACCTCTCTGAGATGTCTGGACAAGATGATAGTCTCTGATTAGTCCTCACCTGGCAGTTTGAGCTGACCAGAGATGTCAAAATCATCTGTTTTAGAATGATTGCCTTAACTAATGTGGACAAAGTTCTTGAGGCTATGACGTCTACTGCATACAAAATAATTCATTGAATCTCATGACTAATTAAAACTTGCCAGTGATGTTAGTAAGGCTTCTTTAGAGACTTTAAATGCTCCTTGGTATAAGCTTTTATTAGCCTTAAAAGGCTATGTTTAGGCCCTTGTTGAAGAGACTGTAATTGATTATGGATGATATGGCCATTTACAGGTCTTTAAGCCTACCCTGTTTAGGCAAAGTGAGCAAGGAAGTTGTGGTAGAGCACCTCCAGGTGTACCTTGCTTCAGAATGGAGTTACCTTGGATGTTAGCTGGAACAAGGAACTACCAGTACATTATAGCATTTTCAACAAAATCTGACTTCCAATTTGTCATTCAATTCAATTGACAGTGCTGATTTTAATTTTTAATATCCTTCATAACTTGGGGCCTACACATCATCAGAACTCCCTTTTCTTGTATGAACTCAATGAAGCCACCTCTTTGGAGAATGCCTTGATATTTTATTTGAAATTGAAGAATGAAATTTTTCAGTGAGGTACATCACTATGAAGATGGGGGAGTTGGCCCACCACTCAGGATGAACAAGATGACTATTTTTAAATCGATGTAGTTGCTTTGCAAGATCCATTCTTGTATGTTGTATGTACCATTCTAGTTCAATGGGTAACAAGCAAGGATATTACTAAACTTTACAAAGAATATCACCATCAATGAAAATGAAACCTTAGTCAGTTTTCAAGATGTGTTTTGGAGTGGCTGCATGAACATTTTTCTTGTAGAGGTACAAGTCCTTTCAAGTACATAAGTGTCGTTCACAACCCTGTGTGTTTCTATGCTGTTTGCATGAAATGCCATATTTACATCTAAACTGCTATATTTTTGGATTTTCTTATTTCACAATACTTGGGAGGGAGTTCATAACTATTTTAAAACTCTGCATTCAGTTTTAAAAGATAACAGAAAAATGTTTAGAGTAATTAATTGCTGAAATTGTATGCATGGAGAGGTCTTCTCTTACATTGATCCCACGCAACATCTTTGGCTATATATTGCTACTAAACTACACATTAATATTGCTTGAGACAGGAAATTCAAAGGTCATCTAAATATTTTCCTTCTCTTGGTTTTCTCAGAATGCCCCTTCCTTCCTTCCTTCCTTCCTTCCTTCCTTCCTTCCTTCCTTCCTTCCTTCCTTCCTTCCTTCCTTCCTTCCTTCCTTCCTTCCTTCCTTCAAGAACTGACCCATCACCTCAATGTTAGTGGTGAAGCACTAGCTACAAAATTCTTTTGTTCAAGCACTTGATACAGAAAAGTTACATTTAGTTTCTCAGTTCATTTTACTGCAGTTGTGTGCAGCTCTTTCAAAAATGGTACAGCTCAAATGTAATAAAAATGTAACATTTACACAATAGTAACTAATGGTTGTTAAGGGTTGGGATCCAAAGAACTTTTTAGGATACAGTTTCTCCTAGCACAATATACATACCGTATTTGCCGGCGTATAAGATGACTGGGCGTATAAGACGACCCCCCAACATTTCCACTCAAAATATAGAGTTTGTTACATTACATTACAGTACTATGGGCCACTATAGGCAGCTATGTCTATCCCAACTGAAGTGCACCCGGTGTATAGGATGACCCCCCCCACTTGGAGGCATGTTTTTCAGGGGGGGGAAAGTAGTCTTATATGCCAGCAAATACTGCAATACTGTTTCCTTAATTAGCTTCATGCTTGGTTTTAAAAAAAGCAGATTGCCATGTCATGGAGTTTTGAGAAAGCCCAATCTCAAGCCCCCTTAAACTTAAATATAAATTAAATATAAACTATGAACATTTACTTCTCAGGAGCTTCATCATCACCCATGGTACCATAAGGACATGATCTGACACTCCAAAACCATGCTTACACATTTTCTGGTGCACCTTTATCTTTCACGTGATGCACTGTAGTTCAATAGTTTGCCATTATATCAAAGCCTTGCTTTTCTTGCATGATTACAAATCAGTTTATTCTTGATCTGCATTCTTGGTTTGGAAGGGAAATAAAAACAACATATTGCTAATGCATCAGGTACAACAGCAAACTAGTTTGCATTAACTTGGAAGTTATTGTTATAAAATATGTGATGGGAAGCTTAAATGGACTCCGGGGAATGGTAGAGGACAGGAAGGCCTGGAGGATCATTCTATGGGGTCGCGATGGGTTGGACATGACTTTGCAACTAACAACAACAACAACATGTAATGGGTAACCGTTGAGTGCAATCATACCAGTCCACATGTCTAAACCACACCTAAGCCATAACGTTGACCAATGACTGAACAGCACCCTCACATCTGGGATGCATCAACAAGGTAGCATGGTAATTTTATTTCATATTTTTGGGCACAGATAATTTGTGTAATCAAGAGCTTTCTGTCGCTAAAATGTATTGTCTCAGGGTCAAAGTTGATATGACAGTGCCCTTATGGCTGCCATTAACGTGTTACTGCTGTGGAGTGATAGCGCAGCACCCCAATTCCTGCCCCTATACCACTTTTCACGTGCTGAAATATCTGTGGTAAGCACTGAACACACTGCAGGCCTGATCATGACAGGACCTTTGTGGCATTCTTAAATGATTAAAACGGTGGTAGCATCCTCATGAACAATGAGGACCATTCAATGAACAATGTAACAGTATAGAATTTAAATAAGAGTTTTTATACGTCACTTTTCATTACACAAAGGAGTCTCAAAGTGGCGTTCAATTGCTTTACCTTCTTCTCTGTGAGGTAGGTAGGGCTGAGTGAGTTCTAACAGGACTGCTCTCTGAGAACAGCTCTGACAGGACTGTGACTAGCCCAAGGTCATCCGGCTCTGGCTGCATGTGGAGAAGGAGCAGGGAATCAAACCTGACTCTCCAGATTGGACGATATCACTCTTAGCTACTACACCAAGCTGGTTTCCCAAGCTGACAAAATATACTATAGACAATGTAGTAGCTGAAGATCATATGCCTCTGTATTGTTTGATCAGTTCTATCATGGCTGAAATTTTTGTTCTGCTTTCAGTGTAAGCATAAAATGTTGAACAACAGCAACCTCAAAGCAGTAATTTAAGAATAAGTTACAGTTGGACATATACTGCATTTCAAATGATATATTTTCATTGAACTAATTAGATTCTCCTGAAGCAGGGGATTTCCAGTGGCAAATATATTTTGTTCCTTTTGCAACAAATTGAAATGGAGATTAGGTCCCAGAACAAGTGTGTAACGGTTTAAGAAAAATACTGTTAAAAAAGATTATGCCAGTGCAATCATGCCAATTTCAGCAGTCAGTAACTTTTAAATGGTGATCCAGTTGCTTCACTATTCTCCATGTATGCTTGTGTGCAGAAACATTATACAAAGATCCTTATTTAATATAGCCCTATTTAGCCCATGGATTAAGAGCTAAAATTGACATTTCATTGTCAGGTAAGCTACTTTGAGCAAAAAAGGGGTAAAACTTCTTCATACTTTTTCTTAAAGGTATATGGCTATGTTATAATGTGATAACTCATTCTGATTGGTATTTTAAGTATTTTCTGATGTCATAAATGTGACTGAATCACCAGTTTCAAAATTAACAGCACTGTTGAAGGCTAATAAATTCCCCTGCAAATAAGCTATATCTATCCATTCTACAAGAAATAAGGCACAAACTCAAAAGGAAACTCCATTTTTAATGATTTATTTCATATATTGCTTACCTAAACTAGAGAGACACCAGAAATATACTAGACAATCATGACTTATTCTTTTGCCTTTCCAATGAGCTACAGCATGAAGAAATTTGTTTCGATATTCCAATTAAGCATATGGCCCGCTATGCACGGCTGCCAATACTGCAATTTCGGGTCACATGGAAAACGCAGAGGGGGAAGAAGCGAAGCAAACCGCTTACACACGGGACGGGACGCAACACCGGCAAAACCCAGAGTAACCAATTATGCACGCGTCGACCCCCGCACTGCTTCTGGTTGCGCCCTGATCGCCCGGAAGCTCCGCTTTCTTCCGCATTTCACTAACGTGGCTTTTTCGGCGGCCTGCACCAAATCTGCGGCCGGTTGCAGCCAGTGCCGTATGTTGTCGGTAATTTTAGGTGACGCCATTCCACCCCGAATGCAGACCTTTCCCTCTGTGTATAATGGGCCTATGATAACTGATTTTCACTTTATGTGATTTTTAGACATTGTAACAAGATTATTATCTTGTGTTTCTGCTAAGAAACATCTATTTTTATACATTCTGCAACTGTTTAATATATGCAGATATTTTTATTTATAAATTTCATGCTATAATTTCTCAACTGTTAACATTTAATATTCAGCTTTTTAAAATGTTCATCACTGTAAAGTTCTGCCACCTCACCTGATATCAATATCTGGTCTCGCCACCAGACTGATTTTCCCATGGCATGGGCAGGTATAGAGGTATGGTATAAGAGAACCATAAAAAGAATGGGGGCAGTCAATGCATACCTCCTATATCCATCACTTGGTCTTCTTTCTATGATCTGAAAATGCTTTAGCTTTAAAGAATGAGTAACTTGCATTCAACCAACAGTTGGCAATGCCCAAGTGAACATATAAATAGACTTGATGCAGTTCTACTTGTACAACGCATATTTCCTCCTTCTACAGGTGCCCAGCCTTTTTGAGCCTGTGGACACCTTTGGAATTCTGACACAAGAAACGGTGCAACCACAAAATGGCTGACGCAGGGAGCAGAGGCAGCCACAAAATGTCATACACACAACTCTTAACAGTTACTCTTCAGTGTTTCAAACAGAAACTCTTGTCTTACAGGATGCCTGTGTAACAGGCAGGAAACTCTAACAGAAACTCTGTCTAACATATCGCTTTAAAATACCTTTTGCATATACACTGCTTACCTTCAGTTGTACAGTGATGACCCTTGTGTTGCACTGCCAGTCAGATCTTACGTGGCCAATCAGAAGATGTCCTGGGCAAAAGCCATCCACTTTTATTAAAAAAAAAAAGTTTGATAGGTGCTAGGAACAGTCTTAGTGGGTGTTTATTGTCTATGAGTGTCTCACTAGGGATTCTTGCTACATATTATAATGCCCAGAAATTTACTGCACAATAAGCTTGACTTAGCCCAAATGGCTACTGTGGTATATTCACTGTGTTTCCACTTGTGGAATTTTGCACTGCAACCAACCACATGGAGGTATGCACAAACCTTACATTTTCCCTGATCTGTCAGTGCTACCAGTATGTGTGCCCATGTATACATTGGTAAGAATCCTTCTGAATTTCCATCATGAAGCCATCCACTGACTTGTCACACAATATATTTTTGCAGAGCAAGACTCTTGCTCATTCTACAACATTTTAGTTGCAGACTTTGAAACTGTCAAGATTATCTCCATCTTTCTATTGGAAAATGTTAAATCATGTTTAAGACAACTAGAAAACAAGAACGTTTTGGTTGCTAATCAAGTAGAAAGCAAATACTTGTAATGATCACATGTTCTTATCTTTGTAGGCTTTCATATCGGACTGGTCAAGACACGTCTAACTGTGACACATGCAGGAACAGTGCATGCATAATCTATAGGTAGGTTAATTCTTTTACAACTGTAAAATTATGGTTTTATTCCTTGGTAGGACACTGAATGCAGCTCACAATTTTAAATTACTATTTCAGCAGGAAAGCACAGGAGACCAGGAGATTCATGCTTATGGCACTATACAGTGCAATTTACACAGTTTTTCAATACCAAAATTAAAATGTGAGATAGGAAGGCAGATGATTACACGATCTCTCTGAGTAGACATGCTTTATATATTACATTTTTGTCCCAACTAAAAACTGTTATCTTCACTTCAAATAAGAGCATGAGTACTCACCCCAGGTACCAATTTACAAGCAGCCTGTTATTCATTAAAATATAAAATGTAACCTTCAGAAACTGGAGAGAACAGAAATTAATAAGATTTCTAGTGGTTAGTACTGAGTCTTCTCATAACGATTATCCTTCTCATAACTATTAAGAATGGGGTAGACTTCTCAAAATAAATGTTTGTAAGTTTTTTTAACCAATACATAATTTAGAAACCTGATTGAATTTACAGTTTGATTGCCTTAGTACAGATGGTGAATTCTTTTAGCACAAAGCATACAAAGCTCTGGACATGGATAATGTATCTTTTTAATTTCTCAGCCCTTGAAACAAGAATCTTGCAATCCTTTTATTAGTAGGAGCATAAGTAAAATAGAACCAAGTGGTAGCAAAAGTGGGGAAAGCACCCACATACCATGGTACTTTTGAACAAGACATGGAAACAATTAAGGTGAAAATGGGGAAAATTTATTACTGGGTGACATGCTATGGACGTGCATAAAAATACGCATGAACATGTTGACCTAGATAGGGATCATATGTGCCTCAATACTCCTAACGCCATCTGCTTACACAACACAATTAATTCAGTATTAATTGGTGTACTATCATTGACTTGCAGGAAGCTTAACACATGTCATTTGTTCTACTGTGTAATGTTTGCCATTAAAGAAATTAGGTGCTCTAACTTCAGATGCTCTTAAGTGCTGAACTGTTTCATTTCCACATAAGATTTAAGTGACAACAGCACATCAGACCTGCTGTACTCCATATACGTCTAACAGGGAATTTTAATTGGTTTCTTTTAAGAAGTACTCCAGTATTATGTCTCATATATTTATACCAGTAAAAACTAAAATAAAAGATGAGCTGTATCATAAGACACCAGGGCACAGACTACTCTGCCAGATGATGTGGTACTCTAGTGATATTTATAACCTTGCACAGTAGAGAATATCTAAAGAGGTTCATTTAATCCTTTCTCCCCATCTACCACTTTCCCCCTGAAACACCTTCAGCTTTTACCCCAATCTTGCAGGCCTGTATTTACTATGACATCACAAATCTAGAACTCATTGAAAGAAGGAGGCCCTGGTTGAGAATTTCAGGAGAAAAGAAAGAGGCTGGACAAGATTTACATATCATGCTTGCTCCCTTGTACTTCTCCACAGCAAATTACCCCAACCCTATGGGGTATTTTGTATGGGAAAAGCAGCTGTCATATACATAGCTACGAAAACGACATAGTTTAAACCTCAGTGGGTAAAAGAGAACTACAACTATATACAGACTGTTTTAATTTGTCTGGTGTCTCTAACTTCGTGGAGACCCAGTAATTTGTAGCCTGCAGCCCTGGAAAGTGCTCTTCTGAAAGACCCATGACCAACACGTTTTACAATACGGTACCCTGAGCTATCCTTTACAATACACAAAGTTTTATCCACATCTGTAATAGGCATTAAAACTCCATACACTTAAACACTCTTAGTTTTTGATACTATACACTGAAATAATAACCCTGGCTACCCAGCCTTGCTAGAGCTTGAAAGCAAAGCAGAGTCAACTATGGTTAGGACTTGAATGGGAGAGGTTCAGGGTTGCTATGCAGAGAAAGGCAATGGCAAATTGTATCTACGCTTCCTGCCTTGAAAATCCCATGAGTAGTTACCACAAGTTTATTGTACTTTGATGGCACTTTAATATTTTCATTATTCTAACTTGCCAAAATTAGATAAAATTCCTGCAGAGTGTGTGCTTGTGTGTGTGTGTGTGTGTGTAAGAGAGAGAGAGAGAGAGAACACACATTCCAAATATCAAGATATTTTTCTCTTGCCCATCAGCCTCATATATCACATTCCCATTTTTTCAAATGTGTATGAAATGTACCATGATTAAACAATGACCTTATAATATGGTTCTTCAAAAGGCATACAAACAGGATTCCTTTGACAATGTTTTCCATGCATGATTGTTTTAGAATTTGACTGAAGCAAGATGCAATAAATATAAGACTTTCTTCCTTTTGAAGTCACTTAAAAACAAAACTTTTCTTTGGGGTATTTGTTGTTGCTACATGCACGCACAGAAAACTATTTCACTAGAGGGAGGAAAGGAGAAAAGTGAGCTGAAATAGTGATATCTGGAGGGAGGGAGGGGCATGTAGTGGTGCAGTTTCTCATATAGTCTGAAGTAAAATCCTAACAACATTTTACTACCTCATTTGTAGTGTGTCTAAATTAGGAACAGTCTCCACAAAATATGATCAGGATAATTACTCCCTGAATGAAACTCTTAATTAGCTCAGGGCTATCAAGGACATTCTCAGGTAAATTCCTACAATAATCATATTATTGCTATATAAAAGGAAACTGTTGTCAAGAGAATGATACCATGTTTTAAGAGGATTTGGGGACACCGAATATCCTGGTGATAAGGCATTGTGTCCAACACAATCATGCTTGAATAAACATATCTAGAGCATGAAACATTAAAAGTATGGTTTATCATCAGTGTTTCTAAGATGGATATAAATTCAGCAGTCTCCTCTGCCAGTTTATCTTTACCTTCCCCCAACTCAATTTAGGTGTCATATGAAACCATAATTTAATTAAACTAACTATGGTTAGTGTGACTATCCAACTGCAGGCCATTCTAACTGTGGCTAGGGTATATCAAAGTAGACCTGAAACCACAGTTTGAACTTGGTTTATTTATCATAGTTTGCTGACTTTATTTATTAAAGTCCATAAAACCACCATTTGATGAAGGACCCAGGATTTGACTTATTGTCTGTGATCGTTGTTTCACAAGCTAACCACTGTTTTAAAATAAACCATGGCTTTATATATGAGCTGAGCCATCCTCTTTCATCTCCCATTCATATTACTGCTACATCCCATTCTGATGTTAAGTCAGGAGCTGGAAAGATTGTTCTCCTGGTCTATCACTGAACTATTTATATCTAGGAAAAGGGAGTAGAAAAATTAATGCAGTATCCTCCAAATCCCAATGTTTCTCCCTTCCTTCCCTTGCTTTCAATGAAAGTATGTTCACAAGGTTTGAGGAAAAAATTTGAAGCCCAGTAATAAAAGAATGGAGACTGTCAAGGACGTGAAAATAGTATAGAACACAGAACTTTGATGGTTAATGGAATCAAATAATGGAGGAAAGTCCTCTAACTGCCACTTGCAGGCCAGAAACAATTTTCAGAATTTGTTCTGTTTAAAATGGATTTTGTTTTGAACCAGAACACAACAAAGTGTTGCAAATATAACTCAGGACCATCAGAGAAGTAGAATGTGTTTAAAATTCTCATCTAAATAATGAGACCCTTTTAAAGTATAGCACAAAATAATCATAGAACAATAAATTATTGCCCTCCTGAGTACCCAACTGTATCCTATAATGTCAAGAAAGTGAAATGTAGAAATAATTAAATGTAATTACCCCCCTCACGATGGAAGTTTTTGGAATATTAACATGGAATGACAAAATAGGTATATTCTAATTAAAGACCATTACAGCATGAAAATGAAGATTTCAGATATTTAAATTATTGTTCATGGTTTTTATTTAAATTTATCAAAATATCCTTTGATACTTTCAGCAAATCTTAGCAATGTGTGCTAACATTTTGTGACCAGCTTCTAAAGAACCAGGGGTACAACTCATTTTGTATGCAGTATGTGATACAGCATGTGTAGTTCAAAGAAAATCAAAATCTCCCTGGGTGTGCTCAAATCCTTAGAAATCCTAAAATAACTTTTTAGATACAGCCTTTAAATTTTCTTTCTTTTTTAATGGATGGCGGAGATTACACCTGACAAAAAAGTTCTGAACATTGTCCAGAAGCCATAGCATGGCAGAACGAATTCTACCAGTCTGTTCAGGCTTTAAAATTGTTTCACTCCAGCATCGCTGCCCCACAGTGTCAAAATCATATGAAGAAATGTCAGGAAGTTTAGTGAATAGCGTGAGGCCCTTAATTGAGTCTACACAGCTCTTTGGATCCTATTGTTTATAGTCATTATTTTACAGAGCACTTTAGCTTACTGATAATGTACACATTACTTTAGCTTACTGACTGTGGATTGGAACAACAGAAGTACTACAGCTATCTATAGTTAATGTATTTATTCATTGTTTTACGTTTCATATTTTACTGTTGTAAAGTGGTTCAAGGGTTGGGCTAAGGTGGATCGAGGTTGTTTACCTCTGTGCTGTCAAATTTACATAGGAATTTGGGCCAACCTTTCTGAGGCTACCTTTACGGCACAGTGTTGTTGTGAGCATAAAATGGGGGAGGAGCGAACTATATACACTCACATGAGCCAAGTGGAGAAAGGGCAGGATACAAGTGCTATAAATATCTAGAACATTGCCTATCAATGTGTTCTGTTGACAGAATGGAGACTTTTTAAAAAGCATTTCACTCTCATTTTCAATGCTAACTTAGCTGAAATCCTTATCTTGGCAACTGATTATGGTTTTCTCTTTCCTTCCACTATTTAGTGTGGAATTAGATTTTAAGCAACAAGAAGACAAACTACAGCCAGTTCTGAGAAAACTTCATCCTATTGAGGAAACTCAGGTTGCACCTATGCCTTATTCCCAGGACAGTTACTCCTCAACTCCTAAGCAAAAATCCAAAACTGAATCAAAAAAGCACGGAAGATGGAAACTCTGGTTTCTTTAACTCAATCCATAGCATATGGAATTTAAGGCCTTCTTTGAAAACAAAAAGTTGTGGATTCTTTTTTAACGGATCTTGGTAATTTGAACAGGAGACAGTCAGCGAGTGTTAATCTGACTATATTATGGAAGCATTCTGTTCTCACCATATGTACCAAAAAGGCCTTTGTACCTATGAACTAATTTTCAGGAGCAAGGCATTCAAATCACACCTTGCCAACTTTTTATTCAATTTTCACCAGTGTGGGATGTAAACAATAAAAATAAAATCAGGATAGAAATTCATTTAGCGAAGATGAAAGTAAAACTACTCTCCCCCAAATCCCTAAAACCCACAATCATTTTTATTAACATTACAATGTCAAACTATTCACATCAATACATTTTATATTAGTATATCAATACAGTTTAAGAATTTCTGCAAAGGAAAAGTAGCAAGCCTTTTGTTTCAAAAGGTCTCCATAGTTACATTGCATTCCAAATATGCTGCGGGTTGGGTAGTGCCATTTTCAGCACATAATATCCTGAGGAAAGCACAATATTTTCAAATGTTCTGATACCATGAATAGTCTTTAAGATATAACTGTGGCCCCTTTCAGACAGCCTTTGTGATCCGTTTTGGTAGCCGGTTGCTAAAGGATTTTTTTGTATCATTTCAGACACAACTATTTTAGCAACCGGCAGCTAACAGATCTTATTTACTTTTTCATACAAAGCTGCTTGTGTCTGGTTAACAAAGCGTGATTGAGGCGTTCTTGAGGTAAAATGCTTTCTTCTGTTTTCACCTCTTTGCATTTCTGAACCACTGTAGTGTGCTGCTTAAAATGTCTGCAGTATTTCCAATGGTGCCGTGCTTCCCCCCCCCTGCCGCCGCCGTTTTTCACTGTGTGACCTTCCTTGAACTTTTTATTTGAGTGTTCTAAGTTGAGCACTTACAGAGGTAGACCAATATAACCCTTCAGTATTGTAATGGCAACTATTGATATGCCTTGGCAACACTGAGATACACTGAGATTATGGCTGTTGTGACATAGATACAGGAGGAGAAGCAGCTCACTGGGCAGCGGGTGTTCAGGGGATCAGTATTTGGTGTTACAGAAGTTGCTAACCAAAGGTGTCTGTAGCAAAAGCCCTGACATTCACCCATCCATGCACCCATGAATGCCCAGACGTGATTGGCGGTTATGTGACTTGTTGCCAAGAGAATCTCAGGCATATATCTCAGGGAGGCAAACTTCTTCTCTTTGGGTTGAAGGTTGGCAAGTGTTTTATGTGGATATCTGTGAGGCTAGTGATCTTTTAATCATAGTATCTTTGCTGTGATTCCACTTATGCTGGAGGTTCTGCTGCTGATCAACAGCACAGTTAACTTTTATGAAGTACTTATAATACACGCTTTCTTGGTCTATGCAGATCTAGGGTGCATTTGGCAGGTGGTATGTCCTCCCCAGTGGGCCTATTGTGGGTTATTGTGACCACCATCCATCTTGTTTTATTTGGTTTATGTGTTATGATTTGTTTTATATTGTATTTTATGGGGTTTTATATTTTACTATGTTTGTGAGCCGCCACGAGCCAGCTTGTCTGGGAGTGGTGGGATAGAAGTTGAATGAAATAAATAAATATTGCAGGAAGACATCTTTGAGGTACAAGCACCATGCCTTTTATTTATTTATTTATTTGTTTGCTTATTTTATAGCCCCCCCTTCCTCCTAAGACTCAGGGCGGGTTCTCAGCACATAGTCACTTGTTGCTGGTGCATTGAACCCTCTGCAGCAAGGACTGGTGGAACAACTCTGTGATGAACAGTGGCAATGGAATTTCTATAACACCAGTCACTGATGCCCTGAGCATCCACTGCCCAATGAGCTACGTCTCTGCCTCCTGTATCTATGTCACAACAGCCACAATCCCAGTGTATCTCAATGGTTCCAAGACATTTCAATGGTGCCACTGTAGCACTGAAGTACTATATTGGTCTAGCACTGTAGCACTCAACTTAAAATGTTCATTAAAAGTTTGAGGAAGATTGCATGGTGGAAAAGGATGAGAAGAAAAGCATGGTGCTGCTTAAAGTGGCCAGATTACTTCAGAAATGGCTCATTAATTAAATGAAATTCACTGTGTGAAACTTCCATTGCTTTACTCAGAACCCAACCAACAACGGATAACATCCAGTTTAGAATGTGAAAGGGGCCTGTATGTACACTTGCCTTTTATGTGCTGTAGCACTGAGCAAAGTGACTGTGTCTCAGTGAAATGCTGGCACCTTTAATTTCGTGTCATCTTCCATCACTTGTCCTCCTGCTCACTCCAGATGATGAGCAGTCAAAAGCCACCCAAAGTCAGGACATGCCTTTAATCACTGCAAGTTGACAGGGTCAAAGCTAGGGGCACTAAGCTCTCTTAGATATCATTTTTAATCTGTTGGTACCCAACAGCTAAAATTCTGTGTTCTGGCATCATATTTAAGGGGGGGGGGGGAGATAAGAATTAGATAACATTATGTGACAGATCATTGGCAGCTGCCACAATTTAATACTTTTTTGTAATTCAATCTTGAGAAAATACTCTAGACACACCGTGCCAGAAGTTTTATAATGTGTCATGCTTTTTGAAAGTTCACCAACACCAGGCAGTTTCATTTAGTTCTGCATCAATTAAAGCTATTCAACCATTACATATTTAGTTCAGTATTAAAAGATCAGTACTTTGGATGAAGATGCTGTGAAATTATACTATTTAAGAGTAAGGTGCAAATTTTCCCCTCAGAAACATCTCCAGTAACAAGCAAGGCAAAGTAAAGAACTTGTTACCTGTTCTTATAGATCAGGATCGAGTTGAGTACTTAACTCTCACACTGAGGTCAGAGGGTTTTGAAAATACTCAACATTGGTGACATTGTGCTTTGCATATCCCCCCATATTTATAAATCTCTTTGGAAAAAATATGTAATGGCTATTTTTTGAAATGTGTGCATTGAGAATTCTGTTATTGTTTATACTTTATATTTCAATAGGGTTTGTTGGAGGTACAAGGCCTAGAATGTCACGTCTCAAATCATCATACAGGGTGGTTTTTTCCCACTACTGGAAAGCAGCAGAGAGGATGAAGAGATAATATAACACCAAAATGCCCGATATACTATATTTTCCTCACTTCAACACCAAGTTCATTAGTTTAATATTATCCATTTTATATGGATCCCAGAGCAAGCAATTGGGTCATTTAAACAAAGCTTGTTAATGAATTCATGTAACATATATGGTATATAAAGATTGTTATGAGTATATCAGTAAAGTTATGGTCAACTCACTCTACATCCTATTTATGCTTTAATGAAAATCTTACACCTTTATAGTAAAATTTCAAGAGGGCTACAAGTCACTGTACGTAAGCAAACAGTATTGCTTTCTTGAGTGTGTGTGAAAGTTAAAGGATCAGAAAGGCATTTCTATGCCATGAAGAAAGTGCAATTGTTTCAAGTTAGAGGGAAGAGGGGAGGGTAATAATGTATTTTATAATGTTTTTTAAATTAAAATTCAACCACTTGTTTACAAAAGATCCCCGCCATAAATATTTTAGAATCCCAGTTATCTCAGAGCATTAAATATTATTTTTATGAAAATAAAACAAATCCTCCTATATATGCTTATTTAGATTAGACTGTTTCATGTGCTACTGAAAATGACATCTTCACATACATGAACATCTCAGTTTCTATGTCTGCTTAAGCATGGTCTCAGTGATAGTTATGAATGGATAAGAAGTGAAAGTTCTACATGCATAGCACAGCCTTCAGTCGTGAAGTCCAGTTCCGACATGCAAGCTATTTAAATTGTCTTCAGTCCGAAAACGGTTGCAGTCAGCTGCTATTCAGTGGCAGTAAACAGAAGCCCAGATGTTCTAACGTAATTTCCACCAGAAAAAAATGGAACTTGCTCAGTAAACCAACCCACAATCAAATGAGCACCTAATGCGCATGTTAGAGGCTACATATATGGGATTTCCCTTTTCTTTTTTCTTTTCTTTTTTGCTCTAGCAGTCCCCCTCATTTACCTTTTTCCTTACCCGGCCTTGCCAACACAAAGCCATACATTCATCCAGAGGCTGTTACTTTGGAGATTGCTACTTGAGGGAAATGAACAAAACACAGTGTATGCACATCTAGTCTCTCTTAGGAACTGAGCCAAAAGTGTGCCATTCATCAGCTTATGTGTATTTTAAGCATACAACCCTCTGAGATACATAGTATTTAATCTATGTGTTTCACAAATAGCCCATATTATCATGGGCTAATATTCACCTAGAAATCCAAAAATATATTTATATTTTGCTTCTTGCCAAGTAAAATGTTGGCTACTGTTAACTGGGAATAATTTCAGAGCTGGAAAATCAGACTTTTAATTGACTTCCTAACAGAGTATTTTCCCTAAATAGGATTGCAAATTTTAATTCTTCATATTTACTTTTTCAAAAAGGTAAAGTACATACTCCTGCTCAAAATTACATATTGTGTTACCGTTCCATACTATGTAACTTGTAATAAATTGTTCTTTGCAAGTGTGTAAACCGTATCATATTGTATTACATTTAGGATCACTCAGGCACAGTTTAGAGGCTTTAAGGTGGAAAGTTAATTCTTTTAAAAATGTAGCTAAATACAGTATGTGATTGAAATGGTGATTGTTCCACTTTAATGAGATCTCATATTTTAAAAACAGGTAGAACCTCCAAAATCAAGTGTATCATCACTCTCCAGTCCGGCATACTAGTTCATTTGCTGCTAAATTCATTAGCAATATCATGTGGTCCTATCCACTGGTTTACTTATAAACCCACGACCATATCATGCTTTGATTCCATTTCTGACCAATAAATGCTGCAGTAATTTTATATTACTTGCTATTTTCATACTACAGGGACAATATTTTCTAAGTTTGCATAATTCCCATAAGGCAACAGTAACATAAATCTTTGTTTTGAGAATATTATTGGGAAACAATACATGTAAATATCACTTGTTTTCTTAAAGAAATAGACACTGTAAGATACTTTCTATAGTCAGGATAAAACAAAAGCTATTAAAATTAAAACCAATGTATGAATTGTTTGCTTTTATTTTTATTTTGCTTATGAAAATATTCTTGTACAACCATTGAAACAAAACTGACTGTGCAGTCTCTATTTTCATTCAACATTTCTTTGTTAAATTGAGTTTTTAAAATCCAATAGATTGATTTTAAAATGCTCATGAAAAATTACCGTAAGTTTCTATTAAGATAGCATTATTCCAACAACATCTCCATAATAGCACCGACTTGATATTATTTGTAAACTTGGTAATTTTAATTTGTAAACTTGCCACTAAATGTCATAACAGCATTGACTTCCACTGTGCTAGAATGAACCAATGGGCTTCTAGCATCTCTCAGCACTATTTCCATATCAATAAAGTATGAGTACAGGCTGTTTAAATTAATGTGGGCTCCTGGAAAGATACGCCCTTATTTATTTGGCTTAATGTAGTCTATTAAGTTGTTTTTTAAAAAAAACATATATTGCATGTTCCATTTCCATTAGCTACACATTGGATACTTACTGCATATTAGGTTAACAATTTCATAATGCAGGGGAAACCAAATGTAGTAATATTTATTTATTTATTGTATTTATATTCATATATTAATAATAATAGACATGCAACATGACTTGCAGTGCAATCCTGAGCATAGTTAAATCCTTCAACTTCCACTGGCGTCAGTGAGCCTAGCAGAGTGCCACTCTACTTAGTTATAATGCAATAAGGAAAAAAATGAAGTCTCTTACTGAATGAAAGCAGTTTAAATAACTGCTGAACTATCTGCTAATTTACCTGAACTATCAGCTAATTTAATACAGTTGCTAAGAAACTGAGCTGCACCACAGTGTCCACGTTTAACCATCTCACTTTCCCCTCAAGCAAACCAGTACTCTCTTGCTGTGCCCCAAAATGTTTGCCCAACATTAGAGAAAACATTTGGGGGTTCAGTGAGAGAAAAGAAAATGAGACAGTCATTCACTACAATGAAAAACATTTCAACTGCAGAAATGTTCTAGTAGATTCAAGCCGCTGTTTCCAGTTGATCTATTCAAATATTAATGTGTACTACAGAAAATTGCTTTATTTCTATATATACACACACACACACCAACCCAAAATGGTTTGAATGTGAGACAATAAGTAACATGTTAACACCGCATAATGCTATATGCAATGTCCAGTTCTTAAGCATCTGACTCTGTAAGCATCTATAAAGGGCCAAATACTTAGGTAGCCAGTACCATACAACACCAAACTCATACAACACCAAAACTAAGCATCATTTCTTATCCTGCCTTTGTGACAGTCATAATTTCCATGTGGTGAAAACGCCATGTTTGGAACTGGGTTCAGCAGATGATGCAATTAAATCCCATGCACATATTGCAAAGGCAATGTAAGAACTGACCTTAAAATTGAGCACAAATAATGGTCTAACAACAAATTCTAAAACTAGTTTCCAAAATTTCAGTAATGCTGAACTACTGAACATTAAACAACACATATATGGATGCAATTATTCATTAATATGTTGCCAAACAGCAGGAATGCAGAAGAAACCACTAGGGATATGCAAACGTCAAGGGGATACTTGTTCTCAGAGTGTCAAACTTGAGATGTCCATTCAGCTAATCCAAGTCAAGCATCACTCCCCCCCCCCCCCAAAAAAAAACTTATCAGTATTTGGAGGGTACTCATTCAACCAGATTTTTTTTTTTTTTGGCTATCCCGAAATGGCTATGGCCAAAAATCCTGAAATTATTTATTTATTTATTTATTTATTTATTATTATTTAATTTTTAGACCGCCCTTCTCCCAATAGGTCTCAGGGCGGTTTACAACAAAAATAGTTGAAACACAATAAAATCCCCATAAAAACCCCAATTAACATCAGCAAAAGTTACATATAACATATAGCGGCGGTGGTCACAATTCTGAATTTTGGAGAGTTGCAGTTGAAGTGGATGTAAAGGACTCTCAGTTCCTTTAAACACCTTTAAGAGTGAATTCTGCCATCCACTGTCTTTTATGGCTAGGGATCTTTGCACTTGCCCTTCCCCTGTGTTTTCAATAAATGATCATGGCAGGGCTGCTGGCATGATCATAACATAAATGACTTGAGTGTTAACTTGTGCTGCCACAGCTTGCAAAAAGCATTTAAATTTTAAAGGGACAGTGTTCCCTTTAAAATATAAATGCTTTTCTCTCTCCATTAGAAACAGTGGTGGACAGTTGCCCCTTCTTCCATAGAATTGAACCCCCTGGTCCAATCTTTTTCAATCTATGCTGCAAATTTGGTGCTTCTATCTCAACCTCCCCATTGAGCCCCAGATACTCTCAGATCCATTCACCATTATAGCTTTGAGGACCATTGATTATAATGGTCTTCATAAAGTACAATGCAGCCAAAAAGTTGCAAGCCCTAAATATTTACCGAATTTGAATACCATACCAGTACGGGATTCGGGAATACAGGAACTTGAAAAGTACTGAGGGGAGGGTGTTTTTGTTTTTGCATATTCCCTTTATCAAAGTGGATCACCAAGGGAGAGCTGAATTCACAATCAGGCCCTTTAATATCCTGCTCCTGGATTCCTCATACCTTATGGCAGTCATCTGAAGCTCCAGACTCCTATCCTACAGTACATATTTCTGGTGCATGCCCATCACTTGAAACCACAACTTGCTTTGACTGTATATTGCTCCCTGTATGGAAGTAAGAGAGAGGCCTCAGCTGAATGAACCCCAGTCACAATAAGGGTTGGATACATCTACCTATCATCAAGAAAGACCAACAAGGTTCTACTGGATGTCCTTTCTAAAAGGGAGGCCAAGGTTTATTGTCAAGAGAAGAATCACCATTGAGATAGTCTCTGTCTGCCCAGTGGAGGATGTAACAATAGTCTGGCTACAGAACCATGTACCATCAGGTAAGCTGGAAGTTTGATTCTTTCATCTGTTAGCCATTTTGGGGGAGCTTGAATGGTTAATTCTAGTTACTGATCAAACCGTTAACTGAGTGCTGTCAGATATTCATAAAGTACTGTGTGTGTGGCAGCATACTGTCTTTCCCTGTAATAGTCCTGTTACATCTCTGTCCCTTTCATTTAAGGTTGACCAGGAATCCTTTCCAGAATGATTTAGGTATAGGATCAACTTACAGAAGAAAAATTCAGGTGAGTAGTTGTGATGGTCTGACCAATGATTGGATCCAGTGGCACCAAGGTGTGTGCATGCACACTTTTTCATTAATCCATTCAACTGTCATCTCTAGAATGGACTTCTGTACCTCACTCTACATGGGCCTGCCCCACAGGACCTTGGTCTTGGAGGGGCTGAGTTTCAGGCAAATCTCATCTAACCATCCAGCAATGGCTTCCAAACAACTGTCAAGGTAGCTGGGGGGGGGGGGGATCTGGGCAGCCATCCATGAGGAAATAGAGCTGGGTGTAATCCACAAATTGGTGACACCCCCAAGGCCATCCATGGTCCAGGTCCCTTTCTATCTATACCCCTGAAGATTATTACACTCTGCTAATACCACCAATTGGTGGTCCCTGGTCCCAAGGAGATACATCTGGCCTTAATTAGGGCCAAGATATTTTCTGTCCTGGCCCCTAGCTGGTAGAATGAGCTCCCAGAACACTTTCAAGCCCTGTTGGAGCTAGCAGGACCTACAAGACATAGCTCTTCCACCAGGCTTTTGGTAGGTGACGATGAAAGGTGGATATAAAATTCGATTGGGCCCCACCTTCCCTATACAGCTTAAACTATGCAGGAAATTCATAACAATATTTTGACAATCTGCCAATCAATCTGGCAGTCACAACACTAACAATCATTTAAAATGCCATTTGAACTTTAGAACAAATTTGTGTCATGAGCCACAAACAGCTGTTGAGTGTTGCCTACAGGATACTCTTAGAATTTCCTATTCTTTAAATAAACATCTTATGGTTGCAATGTACAGACGAAACAAAGATCTAGCCCCTCCTCTGAAATGCTATATTGTCATCTCCCCGGGCATATGGTTGGGGGTGCTGGGAGGTGATCTGATGGCCAGTGTGGAGAGTGGGGAGGGAGAGGTCAATAAGTTTTATGGCTTTTATTTAAATCTTCTTGTGATCCCCCATGAGCCAGCTGTGCTTGGAATGGTGGAATATAAATGCAATTAATAAATAAAATAAAAATAAAACATGTATATACTGATAAACCTCTGATATAAGTTTTTTGTTTTGAATAACCCATACTTGAATTCAACTTTATCAAGCTTCTCCCTTTATCAGTGGCTCTACATTTGCACAACAACAAAGTTGAAGATACAAGAGTTAATAATTTAAGACCTCTGAATTATGTATATTTTCTTGAAGCAGTAAATGCAACATGCAGTATTTTATCCTGTGATCATTTCCTTGCACCTTAACTGTATCAAAAAGATAAAGATAGCATCATTTCACATTTGTTACCAAGAAAATCCTGGCAACTTCTGACATTAGAATTTGCACCTCAAAGATGTGCAAGTCCATTTTTGTCTTCTGCTGTTTGCACTTTGAATGCAATGTCTGTGCATCACCTCCTTTCCTCAAGTGAAAACTATTAATCTGCATCAAGCCAGGGTGGGTGAGAATTTAGCAATGGCTATCAACATTTCCTGCAACTGGACTAAGACATGAAATCTAGGATGTTTCATTTCCTACTTAGCTCTATGCAGAGTATGACTTCCTTTCTTAGGACTAACCTGAAAGAAAAGTAATGCCTAAACTGGTAACATAAAATATTCCTTAAAGTCTTTAAAATGTCCCTTGGCTCTTTGTACTAAGGTAAGAAATACAACAATGAAAATCTCGTAGGACGTTTCATTTCCTACTTAGAACTATGCAGAGTTACCCAAGTCTAAACCTAATTACATCAGTGGGTTTAGACTAGAGTAGTTCTGCAAAGTATTGCACCGTAAATCAAAGCAAACAGTAATTACATCAGGTGTAGTATCATACAAATTAAGCACCAGCCTATAAACCTAGAGGCTTGCCTAGTCCCATTTACATGAACTTCTCCAGCCCTAGTGATTCGATCTCATTTATATCAGTTTGAGCCATGTACAGTATCTCTTTCTCTGAAAATTCTTGCCACATTGATTTAGTCAATCTGAGGTGAAATTGAACAAGAAAGAACACTCAGTTTAGCCTTCGTAACAATACATTCCTCACCCATAATTTTTTTTCTATGTGACTGCTTATAAGGACAAACTGAACCAGGTGTGAAGAACACACCAACTCTCAGCCTTTGTAGCATTGAATTCCTAATTGATTCCAATTTTTAAACCCAACAAGGTTCCTTTTTATACTAATGGCTACTAGAGCCAAGCCCAAATTCACAGGTCTTTGTGAGAAAGGGATGAATGAAATAATAATTATAAATAAAATTATAAGTGCTGTTAACAGAAACCCTGACGCTGGGAAAGCAAATCATAAAAATCCTCAATGATTTCAAAATGCATACATTGCACAACTTGTAGCACCTCCTGTTTTATAATTTTGGAACTCAAAGAGAAACAGTCTACTATGACTACAATAGCTTGGATCTAAGCAGAACTACATTGGCACATATGACAAACAACTTTTGTACCTGCCTGTCCCACTACAATTATGTTTAATCCTCAACCCCATGAATTACAGGACATCCAGGAAAGTAATGATCTCACAGTAAGGAGCTGCAGTGAGAAGAGGGGATTGGCAAAAATTGCCTTCCCACTCTTTTGTGTGATTGGAAAATAAATAAATGGCAAAGGAGGTTTGGATCCAAGCAAAAAACCCTTGAAAGATAGGGGAGTCATACCATGGAGACAATCCTGCCACATAAAGCCTCCGATAAGCTGAAACTTTCATCTGTAGTATGATAAATGCTTGAGGATTCTTTAAAAATATACTTATACAAAATAGTTAGAGTTACAGATTAATGATAAATACAAGGATTCTTAAATCTATACTTGTTCCTAGAGAGTTTGCAAGTTTGAGGGGGTTATACATTATGAATTGGATGCTAAGGCACTTAGCCACCACTTTCCAATTTCCTAGCAGTTCACTGACTGTTCTTCACTGTTGCAGAGCAATATCAGTATTGACTTAAGTGGTGTCGCCAGTAATTACTGGGAGCTAAATTTGCTGACCTTAGTGGTCAGCTGGGATAGAAAAACTGGCGATATGTGGATGAAGCAGTGGAAATCAGGGGGAAAGGGCAATCAGACATTACACTGTACCTCACAGATACTATGGCCAAAGAAATCTAATCTGTAATTACTAGAGTAGAGCTTGGAACATTTATGACTTCTAATTTACAGACAGGCAAGCTTGTTAGCTACCCGCTTCCACTGGTACTTTGGCACCAGGCAGAGACATGGGTTTAGATGAGGCAAGTACTTGAGGCGTATGGCAAATCATAGTAGGGCTGCTTTAATAATCCTCTAGGACTTTGAACTAATGACTAGTCTTGGAATTTGGATATGTAATAGCCATAATATGTAAAAATATAGTGATATACCTGGAACAATGACTGGGATAAGCAGGAATTGTGCTACCCATGCTTTAAAAGTCAGCTATTAGACCTGGGTTTTGTTTTTTAAAATCCTCCCTGAACCCTACTATGTTGGAAAATTACTGGCCAAAATATTCTTTCTGCTGGATCTCTCAACAGTTTTCAGTACAATCATTCATTGTATGCCGCTGAGCCATTCCACAGCACTGGAACTAAGGGGCACCATGTTACATTGGTTTGAGTCCTACCTTGGGGTCAGTCTAGGAACTCAAGTGCTGGAGGATTCTTGCTCTGCCTCATGGCCTTTGACCTGTAACGTGCCACTAAGTTCTATCTTACTCCCCAAGCTATATAATATTTACATGAAGCTACTAAGAGAGGTGATCAGGAATTATGAGTGCAGTGTCAACAACATGCAGATGATTACAAGCTTTACTATTCTTATCCAACTAAGAGAGCCAGCTTGGTGCAGCGGTTAGGAGTGCAGACTTCTAATCTGTTGAGCCGAGTTTGATTCTGCGCTCCCCCACATGCAACCAGATGGGTGACCTTGGGCTATTATATTGGCTATTAATTCAAATTATTGGTTTGAGACCTGAGTATCCGAAGGACCATCTTCTCCCATATTTTCCTCCCTCCCCCCCCCCCCCACTGTTCCAGTAATCAAAATAGCTTGCCTGGTGGGCACACAAGACAAAGCATTTTGGGTGGCAGCTCCATGATTATGGAACAACCTCCCCAAGGAGGTATCTCTCCCACACACACACTGTTGATCTTCAAGATACAGCTGAAGAGTTTTATTTAGAACGGAATTTGACTGGCTTTGGCTTCATGTATTGGCAGTCCTAATTTGGAGGGGTTTTTTTAAAAAATAGGACTTTTTTATCTGTGTTTATAATTGTTTTAATCACATTTATTAAAACTTTTTAAATAATTTTTTTAAATTGTAAGCAGCCTTGAGTTCCACAAGGGAAAAAGCCTGTTAATCAAAATTTAAAATAAATAATGCAGGCTTATTTTATTTATCTTCTGATCTTGACCATCCCCTCCCTCATCATGATCCAGCAGAGAAGTAATCTTGCCAGCAGTACTCAGATCCTTGCGTTCTTATGAGACACTGATGCATTCAGTAACGTTAAAGTGCTTGGTGGAAAGATTGAACCATTTAAAACAGTCCTGAGGCTGGCCCACTGGGCAAGTCTACACCTATTGCCATCACTGCCACAACTTGGTTCTGAGCCAGTCAGTCCCTGTAGCTTGTTGACCAGTGCCATCTCCCCCCGCCACCAGGCAGAGCAACAGTCCACATCATAACTTAAAGGCCCGGTTTACTCCTGGTGTTTGACTCTATTATCCAGTGTAACAACTTTACATTGACTATTTTGGTTGTAATAGAAAAAATGCAGGAACAGGATGCATTTCAGGATTCATCCAACATTTGAAATTGATTGCCACAAAGATTCAAAAGTGGTACACTTGCTGCTTTCTTACAACTAGATTACACACATTCAATAACATGAGCCAAATGAATCAATCAAAGGATGTAAATTCCTTCATGTGACAGCATTCCCAGCAAAAGGTCAATATACAGACATAAAAAAACCAATTTCAGACTGAAGGTACAGAGGCGTACCCATGTCCCTGACCCAGAAACTCTAGCTGGTGCAGAATGCAGCTGCTAGGGTCCTCACTGATTCATCTTAGAGGACCTATATCCAGCAAGTACTGGTTATCAGTCTTGGCCCAGATAAAGTTCAAGGTTTTGGTTTTGACCCTTAAGACCAACTGTGGTTTGGGTCCAGCCTATCTGAGGGGCTTCTTGTCTGTTTATACTCCCCGCAGGGCATTTTGCTCTGCAGGTACTAATCTGTTGGTGGATCTCTGCAGGTAATCTCTGCAGGTACTAATCTGGACCCAGAGAGATATGCCTGACTTCAATCTGGGCCTTTACAGTCCTGGACTCAAACTGGTGGAATGAGCTCCTGGGAGAGCTGAGGGCCTTGATGGAGCTGGCAAAGTTCTGTAGGGCCTGTAAACTGGAACTCTTCCGCCAGATCTATGGTTGAAGCTTGGTTCATAAGATCAATGGATGCCCCTCAGGCTTCGTTATTACATCTAACAGATCCTCTTGTAAGATGACTGTGGGAGGTAGGAGGGATCTTGCTGTCTTAGCTTTGTGGGAAACTGCTGTTTTAGGTTGGGGTTTTTATGGGGACTTTTATTATTTGTCACCTACCTTGAGTACAAGGAGGAAGGCAGAATATAAATTTAATAATAAATAAAATTTAAAAATTCCAAAAGAGTAACTACTTCAATTATCTGCAGCCAAGAAAAGCATTCTGTGGCATTTCAAATTGATCCTTACAGTGTCTCCAGACTCCTCATCTAAATTACAGAAATTATTTTATATCCTGGTTATAACAAAATTATCATAAGATTATCTCTGAGATATATACCACAGAACTCTAATAAACATACAGTATGGTGTCATCTTCTACTTCAACTTGTAGCAATCAGCAATACTTTGAATATTTTTAGACATGGTTTGTTACAAAGAATCAAGATAATATCCATAGACCTCCACAAGGGTATTTCTATTGTGTAAAACATATTTAATGTGGATTTACATATAAAATTAAAAATTTTATAAATCTTGTAGACATATGAATTAACCAGTACATATAAAGTGATGCATCTCATAAATGACCTTGCTAAAAGCCTAAAAAAACTGAATTGAGGAACAAATTCTTCTGAAGAGAATGGGTGTTGTGGTTGTTATGGGTTTCCTGGGCTGTGTGGCCATGGTCTGGTAGTGTTAGTCCCTGATGTTTCGCCAATAACTGTGGCTGGTATCTTTAGAGGTAGGACACAGCAAGATGGGATTCTCCTTGCCAAAGTGTGGAATGTTCCATTGCTGGGCATTTTCTTCTCAAGGTGAGTGGGTATAATTCATCACATTTCTGCCTTTCTGAGAGTCTCCCGCAGGATGGGCTGGAACTAGGAAGAGCTTTTCCTGTGTATGGGACCACATGGGACCACATTCACCCAGCCAAGAAAACCCACAACTACCAGTTGATTCCAGCTATGAAAGACTTTGGCAATTCATAGAATGGGTGCTCCTTTAGAAAAACATTTTCTATAACCTGGTTTAAAATGAAGTCTGAATTAATACAAACATTACACTCTTATGACAGCCCGTTTTTCACTGTAGAGAACAGTCAGGAAAACGTTATCAGAGTCATCACACCACACAATAGCTTATGCATTTATGTTTATGCATTATGGACTGTCTCTGACAGCCAAGGACTGGTGGGTCCATTTGGGTGACCTTTCACTTCTATTTGATGCCCAAAAACTGATGTCTGCCACAGGCTCTACTCTCATCATCTAATTATCTTTTAAAGTACATTGGCAATTCCCTTCCATAGCATGCAGAACACTGGCCTGCTCAGAAATTACTATGTCGTTGCTCCTAATTAAAATTATTTCCTTTTTTTTAATGGTGGAAGATTTGGGTTTTATATGCCACGTTTCTCTACCAGAAGAAGTCCCAAACCGACTTACGATCCCCTTCCCTTTCCTCTTCCCCCACAATAGACACCCTGTGAGAGCCCTGATATTACTGCTCAGTCAGCTTTAGCAGTGCTGTGGCAAACTCAAGGACCCAGCCAGTTGCATGTGGGGGAGAGGGGAATAAAATCCAGCTCACCATATTAGAAGTTGGCACTCATAACCACACCACCAATTGTTACTTAAGCCATTGATTTATAACAATCACCCAGTTTGATAATAACCATAAATCCAGAAACATAATGTCTATATAAAAGCTGACAGTTTAATGGCAAACTATTACTGAATAAAAGTATATATCTGGTAATCACAAACAAAAACTGGACTAATGGGGGTAATGTAATCTTTGAATTTTCACACCTGGTTTAGCTATCCTATTTGCTCCATGCCCATCTACCAAAAAGTTATCTCCTTTAGCCTAGATATGTGATTTATATCCCCTCTTTTTTCCCAACCTGGACTGACTTTGTAGAGGTATACTTTTTAATAGCAACAAATTATTACCAACTATATATGTCTTTTATAGTAAAAAACAGGATTCCAGCAGCACCTGAAAGACTAATAATTTAAAGTGGTTTGTCATGTGTAATTTTCTAATGATTATTTCCCTGTAATCTGATGGCACATCTTTTGTAAAGATAATTTTATTATTTAAATTGGTTTTATTCTGTGTTAAATATTGCTATAAGGGGAATGGCTTTTTCCTTTTTGAAGGTGTTAGAAGTTATCATTTAGTCTGAGATAGTACTATTTTTAATGTTTCTCTTAAATACAGCTTCATCTGATATTACATATTTTATAGATTCCCCTGAGAAAGTTTTCCAAAATGCTTCAGGGATTTTTACGGCATATTTCTTTCAAAGATAAATTTTAATGTCATCTCTTTTTCTGTCTCTTCTCACAAATCCAGAGCTACGGTATTAATAAACTACTATACTAAACCATTTGATTTTTCAAATCTAGAACATCATTTTAATATATAAGTGATATTATAAACAAATGCTTTTTTCCCATTTCTCAGATGCAATAACATTCCCATTACTGCTAGAACTACCGTACAACAAAATTGTTTCACGGTCAAACTATTGTGTGTTGATGTAAACTGGGGTACTCACTCTATGAATCACAGAAAGCTACATTGCAATTACCAATCATCAACCAAAACAGCCATATTTACTTCCATCCATGGCTCAGGCCTGAACCTCAGATAGCTCCCTCCCACATTATCTGTTCTGGAGATGGCTGTTTCAAAGTGGGAATCACCTGCCAATCACAAGTCCCAGTGCATAAGAACCTTGCCCATTTTCTTGAAAAATGGAACAGGTACCAAATTGGGAAATGGTGCTCAAAAGTGACACAGGTGGTTTTCAAACTACTATGTCATAAACCATCTCTTATGCTTTTCTACTGTCACAAGCCTTCTCAACATATTTTAATTGAAGAGGTCTGATACAAACATGTCCCTATTATTTACACTTAGATTGTGGCACTTAAAAAATAAAAATCTGATTAAAGTGTTCAGCTTTGCAACCATTTTTCTTTTATCCTGCATTGCACCAATTTTGTGTCAGATTCCCATTCTATGTTATTATACTGATAATCCCACAAGAAAATAAGTAATGCATAAATTTCAGACTGACACTGATCCATGAAAGACAAGATAATACATACTAAAGTTTTGTTACAGTTCAGAATCTTCATTGAAACCATAAAAATGAATCTTCAATGGCTGAGTGTAATGACTTTCTTTTAGAAATGCACGGAATCTTGAATGGTAAATGCTCCACAAAAAAAATTCTTGGGGATGTCAGCATAATTACAGTACACTGAAATGTAATGATTCCAAGACTGTAGTCTTGTCACAATATGTAGTTTAATACAGCTGTAAATGTCTATAAATGTCTAGAGAAGGCTCTTCCAAATAGAATTTACTGAATTTCAGAGAACAGAAGTAAAACCTAGGCGAGATCTACAAAGTTAAGGTTTCAGACTGCATCACAGCAGCATAATTTAGTGAAGCAAGGATGATTTCTACTGTTTTTATAAAACTACAAACAATATCAAATTTATAAAATTAAATTATAAAATTTAACACTTAATCATATATCTGCTTGTCTATCTTCCCAGAATACTATGGAACATTCCTCCTATTGAAAAAAGTACATCATTTTTAATCTACTACATTTCTTTTAAATTAACATGTTTTAATTAAATTGTTTCCAAGGTTCAAGACAGTTTACATCTAAATAGAATAATATCAAAAACTGTACAATAAAACCAGCACAAACTTAGCTGCCAAGAAATAACTAAGAACAATCTCTTATCTCGTCAACCCACAGAATTACCAGAAAACTACTTTAAGCCCCTACAGGAGGCTACAAAAGATTAACTTATTTTGACCTTTGATGTAGTTCATTCCAAAACCACAAAGCAATTGCAATAAAAAGCCTTACTTCCAGCTGTTGATAATTTCATTTCACATAACAAGCGTAAGGAATGGTGACAGGATCTTGGTTTGAAAGTTCATAGGAAAGACAGACTGTGTTACTCCAAGGCTATGAAACTTTGAAAGGTAAGTTCCAGCCTATCAGTTTGGACAGAAGAACACAGGTAGTCAATATGTGTGCCAAAAACCTGGTTTAATGTGTTCCCACCTCCTGGAGAGATCAACTACAGCATTTTGCAACTTCAAGAGCAGCCTCACACAAAAATGAAATAATTCCCAACGTTACATAAGCAGTGTAGGAACGTCTCATGGCTACAAAAAGGGGTGAACCTGCACAATCAATGCAGCTCATAATAGAAAAGGGGCCACTGCTGCTACCTGACTATCCAGGAGTGTGCAGGATAACCTGCAGTCTACAATCTGATGCAAAGAGATACATGCCAGTCCCCTTAAAGCAAGCATGGCTCTAGGATTACCCATCAGAATCACCTCTAGCTTAGCTAGTTTCAAATTCAGTTTAACTTCATACACTCGTGCTCCCAAAACTAGTTTAGGGTTGAGGCATGATTGAGGCATCCTATGATTACATAAAGAAATACAGCACCAAACACACAGCTATACCAAAAAATCTTTATAAGGAAGTTATGCGACATCTGAGAATACCAAGCAAGAGGGACACTGCTAGACAGCTACTATGGTGCTAAACTACCCCAATCAATGGCCATGTTGTGAATCCAGTAAGAATGGGATTTTAAAACACGGGAATGCCTATTTATTTATTCCACCAATATGTACCATTCACTCTGAAAAAACTGTATGGTCCTCAGTATTACAAGCTTCTGAGAGGTCCAACATACCGAATAGGAAGGTGTTGTCCTCACTAGCCTCAAGAATACTAAAGTTGATTCACACAACCCTTGCTGTAAGGAGTCGAGGAAGGACATTATTAGGCACAAACTCATAATTCATATGAGATCCAACTGATTTTACTAGTGAAGAATCATGCATAATCACAGTGACTTCTGAAGACCCGATAGTGAATGTATCAACTGGATGAGCTCAGATAATAGAGCCACACTGCACAGTGTCTGTTATCATACAGAAATAAATTCATATTCAAGATATACAGAACGTCTTAAGATTTGTACTGAAGAATGGTAAGAGAAACAAAGTCAAGCACAGTGGAAGACTGGGAAGAAAGTGAAGAACTAGACAAAATAATTAGTTTTGAATACCCTGTACTTTAATTTTAAACACAGGAAAATGCTTTATAAATTCAGTGCTTTAAGAGATCATGGAGAAACATAAAGAGCTAAGCTACAATAAGTTACAATATTGAAGAACAGGAAAATCAATGAGAAGAAGAAATAGCAAACTCAAGACTGCTTCCTCTGAAGACACCAATGATGTTAATATACAGAAAATTTAAAACCTCTGACTATTTTTACACAGTGCACAAATGAACAATGAAACTCTGCAACAGAATTCACAGTTAGTAATGGTAAAACAAAATTTCAAAATGGCCATACATGGACATACAAAATGAGATATGTATGTCAAGTGTTAAGAATTTGCTAAATTTATTCTTTAAGCCAGTCATCACTCAGTAACCTCACAGAATAGCTGAGAGGATGACGTGTAGGAAAGGACAGCAATGTAAGCCACTTTGGGTCCTCAGTGGAGGAAAGGCAGGGTATAAATGAAGTAAGTAAAATTTATTTAATTTTACTTGCTTCAACAAAGCTTAGAGCAGGCTTTCTCAACCATGGTTTTGTGAAACCCTGGGGTTTCTTGACGACCCTTGGAAGGGTTTCCCAAATGGGTGGGACAATTAAATGTTTATGTTATTTTTAAAAAGTTAAACATTTATCCTTATATGACCACATATGGCAGGGGTGGTCAAACTGTGGCTCTCCAGATGTCCACCTATAGTGTATGTGCAGTCCAACAGTGTGCCATCAATCTGGTGAACTTCGGAAACAGAATTGCATTCACATACATTTAAAAACTTTTTCAAGCAAGAAAGTTAGAATGTGTGGTATAAGGAAAGAAACAAGAGGACTTTTATGTGCAAAATCCTAAAAGCAAACACACACACACATGTTTCCTGATCAAAAGATGGAATAGATCTGATAAGCTGTGAACACTCCCCCTCAATGCTGAAGTGACAAGCTGGACTTCTTTGAAGCAGAAGAAGGAGCTATCCCAGAAGGTGACATCATCTTTGGAGCACCAGGGAAAAAACTCTATACAGGTTTTCTCAACCAGGGTTTCATAACGGCCCTGGAAGAGGTTTGCTGATTGAGTGGGAGTTAATTCATTTTTAAATTTAAAAAAATTATCAGGTGATATGACCATACATAGAGCCTCTTGTGGCGCAGAGTGGTAAGGCAGCCGTCTGAAAGCTTTGCCCATGAGGCTGGGAGTTCAATCCCAGCAGCCAGCTCAAGGTTGACTCAGCCTTCCATCCTTCCGAGGTCGGTAAAATGAGTACCCAGCTTGCTGCTGGGGGGTAAACGGCACTGGCAAACCACCCCATATTGAGTCTGCCATGAAAACGCTAGAGGGCGTCACCCCAAGGGTCAGACATGACTCGTTGCTTGCACAGGGGATACCTTTACCTTTATGACCATACATTATCATGTTGATATGCAGCCCCCCCCCCCCATATAGCCAATGATGAGCCTGGAGTGGTGGGAATGGGAGGGGCCTGTCCATACAAATATTTACTGGTCAGGGCTAAGCACACATGGTAGCAACTGGAGTCCAGAGAAATAAGAACTCTCATTTTAACTTTACTGCAGGGGGGGAGCAGCACAGGCCTGCCTCAGCCCTGTTTTGGCAAGGGAGGTTTCTGGAGTTGACAGAGATTACCCTGGCCCTATATCTAGTGCTGGGGGGAAAGGGCACCAGAGCAGCACAGACCTACTGAGGCCCTGTTTCTGACATTGGAGATTGGAGGTGACGGAGAAGCACAGGCCTGCCCTGTCCCTGTTTCTGCAGGCTCCTTTTGGTGAGGAAGAGCAAACTGATAGCCAGCCCAGAATGCAGGTATAGTTCTGTTCACAAATCATCTGAAAATATTTCTGTGATGTCACTTCCTGTACTATGGGAGTGGCCTGGTAATGTCACATCCAGAGGAAGTATCTGGGTGATGTCGCTACTGGTGATCTGTGACTTCCAGAGGCATAGCATGAAGGTGTGGCCTGCTGAAATCACTTCCAGGATTTCTTGAAGCCAGAAGAATATTTCAGGCATTTCTCAGCAGTAAAAAGGTTGAGATACACCACTATATTCTAATATCTTCATTAGATGAGACCCTGAGGTAAATGCCTTGAATACTGCATTTAAGGAATTGAATATTCCCTAGAACCATAATTCAGGTAATTCAGGACCAATAGTCAGAATGCCACAGCTATAAATAGTATTTACCAAGATCAAGTCGGAAGCCTTAGCATTAAGTCATGAACATTCATTAGAGTTGCCTAAGGTCAGGGTCACTTTCAATATCTTGCACAAAATACATTAATGATGCATATGGACATTCCAGGCAATTAAAACTTTATCACCTGTCTAGTGATCAGGATGGAAATGTAGCATATAACCAAATTTATTTGACAAATGAAATGAGCTTCAAAAGAGTCAATAGCAACATTTAATGGAAAATACCACAGAGGTGAGGCAAACAACTATGATTTTAGATAGAAATATTTTAAATGAACTTTTTAAAATCAGTGAATACCAGTTAAAACAAGTACCCATAGGAATACTATCAGTTGCTGCACAGCTTGATACAATTTACCTGCCTCAAAGGAAAATACCTAGCTGTGAAGCCAAACCAAGTGTATTAGTTAAAAAGTCTCTGACAAACAATAGTCATATATGTTGTTCCACTAATCCATTCTTAAAAAATATTTCTACTTCAATTCTACTCTGTAAATTTTAAAAATATACATAAAGGCTTGGATCCTGTGAATGATTTTTTTGCAAACCGAATAGTCTGCCCCTGAGGGCTCTTCTGCTAAAAATTCTGTTTGCACAAGGGCCTATCACAACGATCCAGCGCAAAAAGAAGTTTTAGCAGAAGAGAAAACATGTTCCACAGCAGAGACTGGTATGCACAGAACTTGTTACAGAATCCACGTTTATGGCTTCTGTTACTTCTGTCTTTTATACTTTAGGGTGCAATACAATGAGATTATGTTGCAAAAGAACCTTCCACAAATTAAGCAGACTTACTTGAGACTATATCCCTGTATAAATTTCTTTAGGAGAGGTTTATGTTTGTTTATGCACTTTATGAGTGGAAACGGCAACAATATTTTTAGATTCTTGCCAAGAAACACTTACTATGAGTTCTGAATCACGTCCCATTGAGATGACGGTTCTATTTACTGTCCTCAGTAGTTTCTCCATAATAATCTGTACATGGCGCTGTGTTGGTCCCTAAAGACAAGACATAAAACCAGTGGATATCACCAAAAGTAATTAAGCCACTTCCAGCAGTAAGCTTGTAATCAGATTAGATATATTTTATTTGCCTGGCTCAAAAAAATTAAGGAATATCAAAAGATACAACCATTGATCACTTAGCAATCCATCAAGCACACAGAAAATAAGTTGTCATATAAACTCCTGATTATATAACTAGGAACACTTCTGTATGAAATCAATAAATAAAACAGAAAATGTAAGCTCCATATCCATTGCAATTGGGCAGCAAAAGTTCTATTTTTTTGTTTTTGGTCTGAGCAAAAAAACCATGCCAGCTGAAAAAGTCCCAGCTACTGAACTTATGCCCTTCTAAAAATCTTAACTGAAAAAAGTGGGGAAATCATTCAGTATTCCTTCCCCACTTATGCAAAAGTATTCTGAATTGTCAGTATAATTACTTTACAGTAGATGTCTACAGAAAGTACCTGCTGAAATTAGAAATGAGTCAAGACCCCTTCAGTGTCTAGGTTTTTCTGTACTGATTGCCATTTATTTTTAAAAACTTATACTTCACTCTCATCAGACATCAGTGCCCTAACAGCTTTAATCTTATTTTTTAAGGAAATTTCATATATTTTTATGAACCACATTGTGCTGCTGAAAAATCAAATCACTTTTTAAAAGAAATAGATCATCATGTGAATTGGAAACGCTCATCAGGGAGCTTGTTCCACCAGGTGGGGGCTAGGACAGTGAAGCTCTGGCTTTGTTGAGACCCGACATGCCTCTTTGGAGCTAGGGATCACCAGCCAGTTGGAGATGGTGGAGCGTAAAGCTCTTTGGGGGGTATAAGCAGAACGGCAGTCTCTCAGATACACTGGGCCCAGACCGCATGTGGCCTTGAAGGTGATTACCAAGACCTTAAAACGGATCCAGAATTCAACTAGGAGCCAGTACACTTGTTGGAGGGCAGGTTGGATGTGGAATCTTTCAGCTGTATTTGTGAGGATCCTGGCCACGGCATTCTGGACCAGTTGCAGTTTCTGGATCAAAGTTAAGGGTAGGCCTCCACAGAGCGAGTTGCAGAAATCTAATCACATGGATACTGTAGCTATGCGTTCTGGGGCC